>NC_136979.1:10821729-11211729 GCF_032717465.1 Coenobita brevimanus | reverse complement strand
ATCTTGTGCAGCGATCGTGATAAGTGGATGCATAAGAGATGTAGTGGTATTACAGGTAGACTGCGAGATAACGCTGATTTCATGTGTGCGGTGTGTCGGGGGAAGCATGTGGAAATTGCCAGGAGTGAAAGGATTGAACTTGCTGGTGAGTGTCTTGAGTGGGTGGAAGAGATTTGTTATTTGGGAGACATGCTGTGTGCTGGAGATGGGGCTGGAGCTAGCTCTGTGACTAGTGTGGGGAGTGGTTGGATGAAGTTCAGGGAGCTGTTGCCTCTCCTGACGTTGAAAGGGATCTCCCTCCGTGCTCAGGAATCTTTGTATGCGGCATGTGTTAGGAACGTAGTGCTGTATGGTAGTGAGACCTGGACAGTAAAGGAAGAGGATATTCGCAGGCTCAAACGTACAGAAATGACCATGATTAGGTGGATGTGCAGTGCGTCCCTGAGCGCAAGGCCTGAGGGGCTAGGTTTATGATGGAAGAGTTGAGGGGTATAGGATGGGACTGGAGTGTATTGGTGTTGTGATAAGGAGAGGTAGATTGAGATGGTTTGGGCATGTGGAGAGGATGGAGGATGATAAGCGGCTGCAGAGAGTGAGAAGTGTTAATGTTAGGAGTACGGCTGCGAGAGGTAGACCGAAAAAGACCTGGGACGATGTCATTGAGTGTGACCACAGGGATAAGGGATTGAATAGGGAAGCTGCCAGAGATCGAGCAGCATGGGGAGCCGACAGCAGGTGACCAAGGCTGACATATGTAAGCATGTTGGAGCCTTCAAAAACGAGGGCGAAGGCGAAGGAACAGTGACGTCCCCCGTTGTGAATACAGTAATTAAAGGGTTAAAGAAGGAAACACACACACACACACACACACACACACACACACACACACACACACACACACAAGTAGAGCAGTAGGTCCTAGGAGGTGGACGTCACCTGTTCCGGGTTATGTCATGGATCAATAAACCTTCCACCTCCCCACCCTACATCACCACCCCTGCTCCCTTCCCACCACTCACGCACACATCATCATCATCATCATCATCATCATCATCTTCTTCTTCTTCTTCTTCTTCTTCTTCTTCTTCTCCTTCTTCTTCTTCATCATCATCATCATTATCATCATCATCATAATCGTCGTCGTCGTCATTATCACCAAAACACCGCCATTAATATCCCCATCATCATCATCATCATCATCATAACAGTATTCGCACTGCTTTACATTCGGGTGAATAGGATATAGAAACAGGAAAACGGAACATCGCAAAACAGGAAAACTAACTTCAAAATGGGTAGGGAAGATAGGCCACACCCGAGGTCGTAATTTAAGTGGTTTTATAAATGCCCTCCTCCTTATTCATTTTGACATTTTGTGTGTATGTTACCGAGGCAGACAGTGTCGGTTCATAGTCTCACACACACCACATCCGACTGGACCACCTTAACCTCCAATGCAAAGTAAATAAATAGTTACTGAACCTTGCTTGTTCATGAATAGATAAATAAGTATAGGTTATTTTGCGCCTTCACGCTACTACACAACCTTAATGCACCTGTGAGGTGTAGCCAGGACTCCTGGGGCTTGAATGGTGAGTGAATGGGTGTGTGGCCAGCTTAACTTGTCATGGTGTTGAATGGTTCTCTCGTTATCGTATTATTTTCGTTTTCCTTTTCTAGACCCTACCTCACCCCATATGCACGTAGGAAAAAGAAGCGGGATGATGATGATGATGATGATAATGATGATGGTGATGTAGAGGGCAAATATCTAAGTTTGTGATCTTCTCTTGTTTGTTAGTGGAACATGTATAGACTTTTTTGTCATGTGTCTAACTCTTCCCAGACTTGCATGGCCTTTCACTGAGGCCCAGCAATCTTACTATGTGCCACACACTTTCCTGTATCACACCTTAGCGCTGATATCCACTGTCCATGTTGAATACATGCTTGGGTTGCCATTATGGCTACAGTAATGGCAGTAGCGGAGAGTTTTTTTTGGCAATGTCGGTTGGTCTCGTGGAAGATCATTAAATCGGCTTTAAAGAAATTCGGATCTATTTCCTGCCCTAGCCTAGTATCGAATTCGCGTACTTTTGAAAAGCAGATCACTTCTGTATATATCACTTGATGTTTCAAGGCTTACGGCAGCCTCGCCTGTCCTTCCTAATACAGCGTCCAAAGAGATAATGGATGTAGTCACTGATCTTGTACAGTTCGTCACACTTCTTCAGCGATTTATATTGCTCAGAACTGTATACTTTAATATCATCTAGCATTTCGGTGATATAAATGCAGACTATGTCCAAATATTTATAAATATGTGCATCTGTCTACCATATCTATATCAATATCTATTTATCTATCCATCTATCAGTATTTTATCTATTTATCTCTCCATCTATCTATCTATATTTTATTTATTAATACATTTAATACAAAATAATGATAAAGTATAACACTACAAATAAATCGCCATGGAAAAGAGGCTACAAGTATCCTATACAGACGAGAATACAACTTAGTGTATCTCGGGAACCTGATTTCCTGTTGCCTTAACCCCAGGCACTGACAAGGATTATTAATGCAGAAAAAAACCGCCTGAAACTATATCATCAACACAGGACTAAGGAAGGTGTGGTGGTGGTGTGAGGGTGTGGTGTTGGTGTTGGTAGTGGTGTGAGGGTGTGGTGTTGTTGGTGGTGGTAGTGGTGTGAGGGTGTGGTGTTGGTGGTGGTGGTGGTGGTGGTGGTGTGAGGGTGTGGTGTTGTTGGTGGTGGTGGTAGTGGTGTGAGGGTGTGGTGTTGTTGGTGGTGGTAGTGGTGTGAGGGTGTGGTGTTGTTGGTGGTGGTAGTGGTGTGAGGGTGTGGTGTTGTTGGTGGTGGTAGTGGTGTGAGGGTGTGGTGTTGTTGGTGGTGGTAGTGGTGTGAGGGTGTGGTGTTGTTGGTGGTGGTGGTGGTGTGAGGGTGTGTTGTTGTTGTTGGTAGTGGTGTTGGTGTGAGGGTGTGGTGTTGTTGGTGGTGGTGTTGGTGTGAGGGTGTGGTGTTGTTGTTGGTAGTGGTGTTGGTGTGAGGGTGTGGTGTTGGTGGTGGTAGTGGTGTGAGGGTGTGGTGTTGTTGGTAGTGGTGTTGGTGTGAGGGTGTGGTGTTGTTGGTGGTGGTGTTGGTGTGAGGGTGTGGTGTTGTTGGTGGTGGTGTTGGTGTGAGGGTGTGGTGTTGGTGGTGGTGGTGTTGGTGTGAGGGTGTGGTGTTGGTGGTGGTGGTGTTGGTGTGAGGGTGTGGTGTTGTTGTTGGTAGTGGTGTTGGTGTGAGGGTGTGGTGTTGTTGTTGGTGGTGGTGTTGGTGTGAGGGTGTGGTGTTGGTGTTGGTAGTGGTGTTGGTGTGAGGGTGTGGTGTTGTTGTTGGTAGTGGTGTTGGTGTGAGGGTGTGGTGTTGGTGGTGGTGGTGTTGGTGTGAGGGTGTGGTGTTGGTGGTGGTGGTGTTGGTGTGAGGGTGTGGTGGTGTTGTTGGTGGTGGTGTTGGTGTGAGGGTGTGGTGTTGGTGTTGGTGTTGGTGTGAGGGTGTGGTGTTGGTGGTGGTGTTGTTGGTGTGAGGGTGTGGTGTTGTTGGTGGTGGTGTTGGTGTGAGGGTGTGGTGTTGTTGGTAGTGGTGTTGGTGTGAGGGTGTGGTGTTGTTGGTGGTGGTGTTGGTGTGAGGGTGTGGTGTTGTTGGTAGTGGTGTTGGTGTGAGGGTGTGGTGTTGGTGGTGGTAGTGGTGTGAGGGTGTGGTGTTGTTGTTGGTAATGGTGGTGGTGTGAGGGTGTGGTGTTGGTGTTGGTAGTGGTGTTGGTGTGAGGGTGTGGTGTTGTTGGTGTTGGTGTTGGTGTGAGGGTGTGGTGTTGTTGTTGGTAGTGGTGTTGGTGTGAGGGTGTGGTGTTGGTGGTGGTGATGTTGATGTGAGGGTGTGGTGTTGGTGTTGGTAGTGGTGCTGGTGTGAGGGTGTGGTGTTGGTGGTGGTGGTGTTGGTGTGAGGGTGTGGTGTTGTTGGTGGTGGTGTTGGTGTGAGGGTGTGGTGTTGTTGTTGGTAGTGGTGTTGGTGTGAGGGTGTGGTGTTGGTGGTGGTGGTGTTGGTGTGAGGGTGTGGTGTTGGTGGTGGTGGTGTTGGTGTGAGGGTGTGGTGTTGTTGGTGGTGGTGTTGGTGTGAGGGTGTGGTGTTGTTGTTGGTAGTGGTGTTGGTGTTGGTGGTGGTGGTGTTGGTGGTGGTGGTGTTGGTGTGAGGGTGTGGTGTTGGTGGTGGTGGTGTTGGTGTGAGGGTGTGGTGTTGTTGTTGGTGGTGGTGTTGGTGTGAGGGTGTGGTGTTGGTGTTGGTAGTGGTGTTGGTGTGAGGGTGTGGTGTTGGTGGTGGTGGTGTTGGTGTGAGGGTGTGGTGTTGTTGGTGGTGGTGTTGGTGTGAGGGTGTGGTGTTGTTGGTGGTGGTGTTGGTGTGAGGGTGTGGTGTTGGTGTTGGTAGTGGTGTGAGGGTGTGGTGTTGTTGGTGTTGGTGTTGGTGTGAGGGTGTGGTGTTGTTGGTGTTGGTGTTGGTGTGAGGGTGTGGTGTTGTTGGTGGTGGTGTTGGTGTGAGGGTGTGGTGTTGGTGTTGGTAGTGGTGTGAGGGTGTGGTGGTGTTGTTGGTAGTGGTGTTGGTGTGAGGGTGTGGTGTTGTTGGTGTTGGTAGTGGTGTGAGGGTGTGGTGTTGTTGGTAGTGGTGTTGGTGTGAGGGTGTGGTGTTGTTGGTGTTGGTGTTGGTGTGAGGGTGTGGTGTTGTTGGTGGTGGTGTTGGTGTGAGGGTGTGGTGTTGGTGGTGGTAGTGGTGTGAGGGTGTGGTGTTGTTGTTGGTAGTGGTGTGAGGGTGTGGTGTTGTTGGTGGTGGTGTTGGTGTGAGGGTGTGGTGTTGTTGGTGTGAGGGTGTGGTGTTGTTGGTGGTGGTGTTGGTGTGAGGGTGTGGTGTTGGTGGTGGTGGTAGTGGTGTGAGGGTGTGGTGTTGTTGGTGGTGGTGTTGGTGTGAGGGTGTGGTGTTGTTGGTGGTGGTGTTGGTGTGAGGGTGTGGTGTTGGTGGTGGTGGTGTGAGGGTGTGGTGTTGGTGTGAGGGTATGGTGTTGGTGGTGTGAGAGTGTGGTGTTGGTGGTGGTGGTGTGAGGGTGTGGTGTTGGTGGTGGTGGTGTGAGAGTGTGGTGTTGGTGGTGGTGGTGTGAGAGTGTGGTGTTGGCGGTGGTGGTGTGAGGGTGTGGTGTTGGTGGTGGTGGTGTGAGGGTGTGGTGTTGGTGGTGGTGTGAGGGTGTGGTGTTGGTGGTGGTGTGAGGGTGTGGTGTTGGTGGTGTGAGGGTGTGGTGTTGGTGGTGTGAGGGTGTGGTGTTGGTGATGGTGTGAGGGTATGGTGTTGGTTGTATGGTGGTGGTGGTGCGAAAGTGTAGTGTTGATTAAACTGGTGGTAATGTAGTGTGATGGTGGTGTGGTGGTGGTGATTGTGGTGATGGTGTGGTGGTGGTGATTGTGGTGATGGTGTGATGGTTGTTTGGATGGTTGTTTGGTGGTGGTGTGGTGGTGGTGAGGTGATGATGTGGTGATTGTGTGAATTCGGTGATGAGCTGGTGTGGTGGTGGTGGTGTGGTGGGTTCAAGTTGGTGATAGGGCGGTGTGGTTATGGTGTGGTGGTGGTGGTGGTGGTGTGAAGACGGTGATGGGGTGGTTCGGTGATGGTGATGGTGGTGGTTGTAATTGTTTGGTGGTGGTGTGAAGGTGGTGACGGGGCTGTGTGGTGGCGGTGGTGGTAATGGGGCTGTGTGGTGGCGGTGGTGGTGATGGGGCAATGTGGTGGCGGTGGTGGTATTGGGGCAATGTGGTGGCGGTGGTGGTAATGGGGCAATGTGGTGGCGGTGGTGGTGATGGGGCAGTGTGGTGGCGGTGGTGGTGATGGGGCAGTGTGGTGGCGGTGGTGGTGATGGGGCAGTGTGGTGGTGATGGGGCAGTGTGGTGGCGGTGGAGGTGGTGATAGTTTTGGTGTGAACTGAATCAAGTCATGTGGCAGGGTGGGCTATACAACAGTTTAGTTCACACACTGTATACATTACCCTGCCAGCCATTACTGATTGCTGTTCATAGGGTCTCTGTTGCTTACACTCCCTTGCTTACATTCCTAGTCTAAGTCAACGTTAAAGATTTCGCAGCATATCCTCCTTAGTGATTAATTCTACACATTGCACCTTAGTATCTTTTCTCATGTTGCTGATACACGCTATGACAATACCAATGGAATATAAGTAGCATAGGAAAGGATGTTAAGGTGTATTCTGCTCCCTGAATCGCTAAGAAGAGATGCTGAGATGTCACTTGTGGAACCTGTATTAGGGTCCGCACGTGTAAGCATTGAGAACTCGTGGCTTATCTCGTTCGTCTCCCAGTCAGGGGTACCCTCAACCTGGGTTCGAATCAGGCTGTGGCCAGCATTTAAAGTGGGTGATGGTGGTATTTTTTTTGTTTTCCTATGTCCACTCACACCGTCCCGTTACATCGATCTCACACACACACACACACACACACACACACACACACACACACACACACACACCGCTCGCTGGTGCAGTGGTAACGTTCCCGCTTGCCAACTGGTGGACGGGAGTTCGCGCCTCGCTCAGGTTGCGAAAAGTTTCACTGACGAAGTGGGTGGTTACTGTCCCCCTTGAGCAAGGGGACGGGGGTGTGCGTGTGTGAAGGTCACAGCCTTGCCCTTAGATCGGACTATATGAGCTCTCAGCTCCCTTCCGGGAGGGTAAAAGCTGACCATCACGACCATCAAGTGATCCTGATTGACCCGGTGAATTACACACACACCTATTATAACACTTGATCTTTCATAGGCATCCTTCCCGACTCGTACTTAGGCAGCATGATGAAAGTTAAACTTTGGCTGTCATTCTCCCTCAGATTAGAAGATATGGCCCAGCAATGGACAACATACGGAATGACAAAGATAAAATAACAGTCGGTAAGAAGAAGATTACGATGATCATCATCATGATCATGAAGGAGGAGGAGGAGGAGACCAGGAGCGAGGTGCGGGTCAGGGTGCATGGGGAGCGGGTGATATATAGGGACAGTGATGTATGCAAGGCCATTTGTCCGGACTACCCCTCACGGGAGGCAGGCTCAGGCAGGTAGACAGATAGGTGAAATAGATAGGTGCGTAGAGACACAGAAGGAGATGGACAGATAGACGGATAGAAAGATAGATAGGCAGAGAAATAGATGGATACGAAGAGACAGAAGATGGAGTGATTGATGCCCAGGTAGACTGAAGGACAGATACACACAAACATATATATAAAGATACTGTACATAAGTAGGTACACATACATGCTGAGAGAGAGAGAGAGAAAGAGAGAGAGAGAGAGAGAGAGAGAGAGAGAGAGTGAAGGACGGTAAACGGACACAAAAACAGAGACAGATTTATCAGTACAATAATTACAGACATACTTTGTTCCTACTGCCTGCAGATGATGTTATTCACTCAGTTAGACCAACACTAGTGAAAGTATTAATGAAGGCTGTATTTAACCCCTATACAGTTTGAAAAATCTTCTCTAAAGCTGAGCATTATCGTACGACCGTAGTGGTAGTAGTAGTAGCAGCAGCCCCAAGAGCATGTGAATGTGACCCCAATGGCTGAAGCTGCCATCCTACTACAGTCCACTAGCCACATTTCGAGGGACAGGGAAGTAACTGAGGGATATTTATATACTTGTAAATGGGAGATGGACTAGTTTACTTGTGTGTGTGTGTGTGTGTATATATATATATATATATATATATATATATATATATGAAAGCAACAACTAAAATAACGTGCTCTAGCTAAAGGGTTTTCTGTCAATCAGCATTTGGCCCTGTACAGTACACAACACTACCAATGGACTGACGTAATCAACCCCTTCAGCCCGGTGACGTATTTGACATTTTATTCTTGGTGCCACCAGACGATAATATCGAGCTCGGAAGAAACTTAACAAACTTGGGAGAACCGACCTCTAATGGCGAAGGTATTAATGAAGATTATATCTGATTCTTCCAGTTCGTAAACATCTCCCCAGAGCATAATAAAATCGAAGGGTGGTATCAATAACAGAATATAAAATACGTCATCGAAATGAAGAGGATAACCTGACGAAGATCTCTAGTGCAGTTGATGGCCAAGTGTAGTCAGACTGGAGGTTAGATTTGACTGTTAACGGAGGAGAACGTACCTCAGAACTAACCAGTAAGGATTAGCGAAATTTATGCGACTGTACGACTTAATATTCGGATTATAGGAGTAACCCAGTCTTGTCAGGTGAAAACAAATCAACTATATTAAAGAAGACTTGACTTTTAATTATGGAGCATCGAATTTTTTGCAAGCACGACTTAGTTTTAAATTTGTGGGAGTAGCCCAGTTCCATCAGATAAAAACAAACCAACTATATTAAACACGGAAACTTTGTTACCTATTAACGCAGTTTCATCAACTTTCATGCAGCCAAGACATAGTATATATTCAAGTTGTGGGACTGCTCGCCCAGTTTTAGCTTATAAATGAATGTGAGTAGTGTTTTCCTCCGTAATCAGCGGATTCTGACGTCACTTCCTCTTGACTCGGATGTTGTCTACAAAGCTGAAGTGATAATGGTTGCAGGCGTCACCATTAACCCCTTCACCCCGAGGGCATCCGTTCTGGATTTTTTTCTTGCTTCATCCTCAGAATGGAAAAGCCTGGAAATATCAAGAATAATATACCGGTATATATATATATATATCTGTGTGGGTCAGGGATTCATCTCGCCAGAGTACCCAGGTGAGTTCGAGCCCCACGCACAAGAGGAAGATTTGAAGTACGATATCATTACAAGAGAAGTATTAACCACACGCCTTCATTGTGAAGAGGCTAGGAGTTGTGTTCCTGTTGGTGTAGGAGGCTGAGTAACACCTCCATCTTGATGATTAATTTTTTTTTACACCTTTTAGCATTGTACAGTATTGTATGCTATTCATATGCTTTTAATACCAACACAGTGTGCATAAGTACCGTACTAGGGGATATTAACGTGCAGGTTCCCGTGACTCACTCTCAACTGAATAAAATCGTCCGGCGTTCACTGGCATAGACCACTACAGCTGTCTCGATCATAATTGAGTCAGTGGAAACTGTCTTAACTCCAGGCTCCTATGATTAATCTGAATAGAATTTTTTTTTTTAAATAACAGAACAGAGGAACAAAAACAAACGAATAAGAAAATAATCCATACCCCAGATTACAGGTGTCTTCCATTCATAAAAAATCTGTAACAGTTGAACCTGAACAGCCGTAGGTTGAAGTTTGGGGGGAAACCACTCTGGCGAAGCGACTTCAAAAGAGATGCAGTTCGGGGAATAAAATAATTCTGATAGGCAGAAGTTCTGCAATATGGGAGTGTGACAGTCCAGTCATGAGCGCTACCAGATGCTTGCATAGCGCAGGAAAGGCATGGAGAGGTGGCACAGTGGATGCAACTTCGTCTGAGTATATGCCATAAAATAATCTATAAAATAATACAAGGGAGGCAATATTCCTTCTTACTTGAAGGGGAGGTAGTTTATTTGTAATAGTAGGGTAATTAATAATCCTAACAGCCTTGTTCTGAATTTTGTCTAGTTGTTTTAGTGCCACCTCTCCACATCCATTCCACAAGGGTGAGCAATATTCCAGCTGAGAGCGCACATGACACTTATAAATTATAGCTACCTGCTCGTCAGTGAAGAAGTTACGGACTCTGTACAATAATCCAAGTTTCTTTAAAGCAGTTTCAGCAAGTGATCTAACATGAGAGGTCCAGCTGAGGGTATTGGTTAGTGAAACACCGAGAATTTGAAAGCTTTTAGAGATAGGCATATTATAGTCGCCATGCACAACTCTGAGGTTGTCATTATCATACCCTGGCAACCTACCCGTCAACTGTGCTTCTGATTTCGTATCATACTATACACGAATATTATTACACGAACATTTTATACACGAATCATATTATACACGAGTATATTATATACAAATATTATTATATACGAACATATTATACACGAATCACAGGCGTATCATATTATACACGAAATCCGAAGCACAGTTGACAGGTACGTTGCCAGGGTACGATAATGACAACCTCAGAGCAATGCACCGCGATATAGTAGCATAAAAGGTAATATAGGAATCAGGCAATATCTTTCTATTAGTAAATTGTACATATTTGGTTGTACTAGCATTAAATAAGACTATGTTGTTTTGTCCCCATTCAGTGATCTTAGATATGTCTTGATTTATGGAGACTGCTGTACTGAGTTGTGTTAGATATTAAACTTTGTGAGTGGGAGGCTGAGAATGAGATGGAGAGGTATATGAGAGAGAGGGGGGGGGGTGAGTTGGGAGCAGGGCAGTGAAATGGCCTGGGACAGAGCGACGTGGAGGCGATTTGTTTGTGGCCACCCCGAACGGGATTGAGGCGCCTTTCAATAGATAGATAGATAGAGTGGGTGTTTAAGTGTGAATGAACTGTGAAGTGTTAAAACATCTGCATATGAGTGGATGAGATTATGGGTGACAGATAAGAGATCATTAACATGAATTATGAGTAGGGCTGAAGCCAGAACTGATCCTTGTGGCACGCCGACATTAATCGAGTGGATATTGGAATATACATCATCTACTTTAACTCTTATCTTTCTGTCGCTGAGATATGAAGAAATCATAGGAACAAAAGACGTTAGGCCATAGCAAGGCTAGCAGGGAACGGTGCCACACTCTGTCAAAAGCTTTAGAAATATCAAGGGCTACTGCATTGGTTTCTCCATGTTGATCAGTTGACTCCTGGATGGTATGAGAGTAAAGACTGAGTATATCAACAGTGAATCTTTCGTGGCAAAAGAGGGAACAGAATACTAGAGGTGCATCGATTATGAGAGGATAATGGTAATGGAAGTCACGTCCAGGTTCCTGCACCCACTCGGATGAATAAAATCATCTGGCGGCAGGTGGAACGAACACGAGAGAGAGAGAGAGAGAGAGAGAGAGAGAGAGAGAGAGACGCAACAATGAAAGGAACTTCATATTGGGCTCCGTTAAACTGTACGGGAGCGGAACATCTCGCGTCCGAAAAACATCAGCGAACGACAGCCGGACATGACCGTTCGTATAGGCGCTTCGACATTTAAGAATCACGAAGGAAACGGTATTAATAAGGCCGATGGAGTAGTAGAGAAGACCGTAACACCTTTTCCTTGGCTGTTTACATAGTGCATCATGTAACTTTATCTTCCATATTACTTTTAAAACATCGAATTAGTTTACATTAGTAACACGTAAGATAATTTTAATGGCATTCAATCCCATGACTGTTTCTGTGTCATTCTCGCCATTCTTACACAATTTTAGGCCCGAATTCTCGTCGGTTAAGGAAGCTCCCTAACACCTTTCCCTAAACGATTTATTTTGTTTATTACACCTTACTGTCCCATTTTTTTTTTTTTTACATTAATCCTTCAAACATTGCCCTACTCTGCATAAATAGCGAACAAATGGATATGAACTAGCCATATCCAAAAATGAATCGCTAAGGAACAGGTGCTAGGCAACTTCTTTATCTTACAATAATACGGCCTTTAGCCTCTCTCTCTCTCTCTCTCTCTCTCTCTCTCTTATGCACGTCCACACACCTGCATAAAAACAAACAAACAAAAAAACTAGAGGAGTTAGACACAGCCTTCTTTAACCCGCTCACTGCCAGTTAAAAAAAAATGACGTCCTCGGTCTGAAAGGGTAAGGAAGGAGGTGCAGAATCAATGGCTAAGGATGAAGTGTTACGAAATATCCGAAACAACGAAAAAACGGAACTATCGAACTCAGGTAGGAAAATCACCGTGTGTGTGGTGGGGGGGGGTGCTGTTTTTGCTATATTGACTCGAAGGCTGGAGAGAGAGAGAGAGAGAGAGAGAGAGAGAGAGAGAGAGAGAGAGAGAGAGAGAGAGAGAGAGAGAGTCACGCCACCACAGCATGATCACGAGCTTTTGAATTTTAATCCTTGTGAATCCGCCTAATCCTTTCTAAGCTGAGGAAAATCGTGTGGATGGAGTTGAAGCAAGATAAGGGCCGTATTCTGCCTGCCATACGAGGCTCCGTAGTATATTTTCCTTTGCGATTTATTCTGCGTTAAATCCTGACATCCTCTTGTATGCTGGTTATGTTGTTTTAGTATCGTCATACCTTACATCACTGCCATACACGAGGATAATGAAATGTAATGTAAGGAATGAATCGCTAAGGAAGAGGAGCTACGGAATCGCTAGAGCCACTTAGAATTCAAATCCCATGAAAGACACCTCGTAGTAAACGGGCTTGGGTCCATTTTCTTGACGGTTAAGGAAGCTCCCTAACACCTCTTCTTAAGTGATTTATATTATTTACACACTCCCGTCCACATCTGTGTTACTAAATCATTCTAATATCACCATACTCTGCTAAAAAAAAAGCACAAAACGGTGTTAGCCAGCAATATCCAAAAATAAATCGGTAAGGAGAAGGTGTTAGGGAGCTTCCTTAACCGCCTGAAATACGAGGCTTTCAGTACGGTGTCATTTCTGTCTTCTTTCTTTGTTTTCTTTCTTTTCATGTTTTTTTTTTTGGGGGGGGGAGGGGGGCTGCTGTTGGGAGATAACTAAGTGACTGGGTAAAAAAAAATCGACAGTATATCTCTTATGGTTCGAAGTCTCCCCCTTAACCCCCTCAGTACGATGACGCATTGTATATTTGAGTCTCGCTACCTTCAGACGCGTGTATTCAGGTGGGGGAGAGTTTTCGGTGTGGAGGAGCTGAATGTAGTCTTTTAATAACCCCTTCCTTACTACATATTTTTTTTCCTAAGTTCAGTAATACCCGATTGCAAGAATCAAATAAAGTACGCTCTCGAACTGAAGAGGTTAAACTGAAAACAATCGCCTGGGGATAGGAAGTTAAGAAAGACACCCTCGCAGTGAGACCAAATATAAATGGTAAAGGACTCCTCTACGGAATCATCTCTTATAGTTTCCGTACCGCCAGAGCATTTCTTGGTGTTTTGCTTGACTCTTTTCGGTAGGTTGATGTTAGCTGCAGCCTTCAGTAACTTGCCTGCCGTGTGTGGAGTGGTGTGATGTGAGAGGGTGATGCTGTGTGCTGTGGTGTGGTGTGAGAGGGTGATAATGCATGCTGTGTGGTGTGGTGTGGTGTGAGAGGGTGATACTGTGTGTTGTGTGGTGTGGTGTGGTGTGAGAGGGTGATACCGTGTGTTGTGTGGTGTGGTGTGGTGTGGTGTGAGAGGGTGATACTGTGTGTTGTGTGGTGTGGTGTGAGAGGGTGATACTGTGTGTTGTGTGGTGTGGTGTGGTGTGGTGTGAGAGGGTGATACCGTGTGTTGTGTGGTGTGGTGTGAGAGGGTGATACCGTGTGTTGTGTGGTGTGGTGTGAGAGGGTGATACCGTGTGTTGTGTGGTGTGGTGTGAGAGGGTGATACCGTGTGTTGTGTGGTGTGGTGTGAGAGGGTGATACTGCGTGTTGTGTGGTGTGGTGTGGTGTGAGAGGGTGATACTGTGTGTTGTGTGGTGTTGTGTGGTGTGAGAGGGTGATACTGTGTGTTGTGTGATGTGGTGCGGTGTGGGAGGGTGATTTTATACGGTGTGGTGTGGTGTGGTGTGAAAGGATGATGTTAGATGCTGTGAGATCTGGTATGGTGCAGGAGGGTGATTTTATGTGGTGTGGTGTAGTATGGTGCGGGAAGGTTGTTTTGTGTGCTGTGGTGTGGTGTGGTGTGATGTGAGAGGGTGATTTTGTGTGCTGTGTGGTGTGGTGTGGTGTGAAAGGATGATGTTAGGTGCTGTGAGATGTGGTATGGTGAGGGAGGGTGATTTTATGTGATGTGGTGTGGTGTGGTGTGGTGTGGTGTGGTGCGGGAAGGTGATTTTATGTGTTGTGGTGTGGTATGATGTGAAAGGGTGATATTGTGTGTTGAGTGTTGTGGTGTGGTGTGGTGTGAGAGGGTGATATTGTGTGTGGTGTGGTGTGAGAGGGTGATATTGTGTGTGGTGTGGTGTGAGAGGGTGATATTGTGTGCTGTGTGGTGTGAGAGGGTGATATTGTGTGTGGTGTGGTGTGGTGTGGTGTGAGAGGGTGATATTGTGTGTGGTGTGGTGTGGTGTGGTGTGAGAGGGTGATACTGTGTGTTGTGTGATGTGCTGTGGTGTGAGAGGGTGATTCTGTGTCCTGTGTGGTGTGCTGTGTTGTGCAAGAGGGTGATATTGTGTGTTGTGTTGTGCAAGAGGGTGATTTTGTGTGCTGTGTGGTGTGGTGTGGTGTGAAAGGATGATGTTAGGTGCTGTGAGATGTGGTATGGTGAGGGAGGGTGATTTTATGTGATGTGGTGTGGTGTGGTGTGGTGTGGTGTGGTGTGGTGCGGGAAGGTGATTTTATGTGTTGTGGTGTGGTATGATGTGAAAGGGTGATATTGTGTGTTGAGTGTTGTGGTGTGGTGTGGTGTGAGAGGGTGATATTGTGTGTGGTGTGGTGTGAGAGGGTGATATTGTGTGTGGTGTGGTGTGCGAGGGTGATATTGTGTGCTGTGTGGTGTGAGAGGGTGATATTGTGTGTGGTGTGGTGTGGTGTGGTGTGAGAGGGTGATATTGTGTGTGGTGTGGTGTGGTGTGGTGTGAGAGGGTGATACTGTGTGTTGTGTGATGTGCTGTGGTGTGAGAGGGTGATTCTGTGTCCTGTGTGGTGTGCTGTGTTGTGCAAGAGGGTGATATTGTGTGCTGTGTGGTGTGGTGTGGTGTGAGAGGGTGATATTGTGTGCTGCGTGGTGTGGTGTGAGAGGGTGATATTGTGTGCTGTGTGGTGTGAGAGGGTGTTATTGTGTGTGCTGTGTGGTGTGAGAGGGTGATATTGTGTGCTGCGTGGTGTGGTGTGAGAGGGTGATATTGTGTGCTGTGTGGTGTGAGAGGGTGATATTGTGTGCTGTGTGGTGTGAGAGGGTGATATTGTGTGCTGTGTGGTGTGAGAGGGTGATATTGTGTGTTGTGTGGTGTGAGAGGGTGATATTGTGTGCTGTGTGGTGTGAGAGGGTGATATTGTGTGCTGCGTGGTGTGGTGTGAGAGGGTGATACTGTGTGTGGTGTGGTGTGAGAGGGTGATATTGTGTGTTGTGTGGTGTGAGAGGGTGATATTGTGTGTTGTGTGGTGTGAGAGGGTGATATTGTGTGTTGTGTGGTGTGAGAGGGTGATATTGTGTGTTGTGTGGTGTGAGAGGGTGATATTGTGTGTTGTGTGGTGTGAGAGGGTGATATTGTGTGTTGTGTGGTGTGGTGTTGTGTGAGAGGATGATATTGTGTGTTGTGTGGTGTGGTGTTGTGTGAGAGGGTGATATTGTGTGCTGTGTGGTGTGGTGTGAGAGGGTGATACTGTGTGCTGTGTGGTGTGGTGTGATGTGAGAGGGTGCTATTGTGTGTTGTGTGGTGTGGTGTGGTGTGAGAGGGTTATATTGTGTGCTGTGTGGTGTGAGAGGGTGATACTGTGCACTTTGGTGTGGTGTGATGTGAGAGGGTAATACTGTGTGGTGTGGTGTGAAATGAGAGGGTGCTATTGTGTGTTGTGTGGTGTGGCGTTGTGTGAGAGGGTGGTATTGTGTGCTGTGTGGTGTGGTGTGGTGTGAGAGGGTGATACTGTGTACTGTTTGGTGTGGTGTGATGTGAAGGGTAATACTGTGTTCTGTGTGGTGTGGTGTGATGTGAGAGGGTGCTATTGTGTGTTGTGTGGTGTGCTGTGATGTAAGAGGGTGATATTGTGTGCTGTGTGGTGTGGTGATACTGTGTGCTGCTTAGGTCTACGGGAGAGACGCACCTCACGCCTGAAAATCATTAGCGAGACAAACCAACAGGGCCGCTCTTAGTGATGCTCCCACATGTCAAAGTAATGTCGTGTTTACCTGCTACGACGTCTTTTATCTTATCAGATCGTCTGATGTTGGTCAGGATGAAATACTTATATCTGTAGATGTAACCCTACGGTAAAATGAATATTTCTCAATATCCATCAACTCCTTAAGCAAGATGATTTTCTTTGTATTTTATCCTGCCCAACACCAGACAGTTTTATTCAGCGTAGGAAAGGCCCTCGGAGAGAAGGGGTTACTGTAAACCTGACTCATGATGAGATACCGTACCTGAAGACTTACTCAGTGCATGCATTGTGTCCAGGTATAGCCTAATGCCATGGCACAAATATCGCAAATATTTAAATTTTAGAAATATAAATCTGCTGCATATATGTTACAGGCAGACTGTGAAATCAGTCATTTCGTGAAATGCCTAGTCAATTCGTGAAATCAGTCTAAACTGGGATGGGTTAACTTAGGTTAGGTTAATTTAGGCTGAGGTTAGGTTAGGCTGGGATAATCTAGGTTAAGTTTAGGTTGGATGAGGCTAGGTTTGGTTAGGTGAGGTTAGGTTAGATTAGGTTAATTTAGATGAACGTTAAGTTTTCCTCTAAATTAACCAAACCTAACCCCAAATCTAACCTAACCTAAACTTAACCTAGATTATCCCAACCGAATCTAACTACTGTCGTTCCCTAAATTAACCCAACCAGTTAAGACTCATTTCACGAATTGACTAGGCATTTCACGAAATAACTGATTTCACAGTCTGCCTGTAACATATACAAGGTGAGGAATATGGAACAATGGCATAAATATACTGAGTATACAGGTTAAGGTGAAACTGAGAGATTGCTACTGATTACTGAAGACAAAATTGAGCAGAAACCTAGAGAATTTAGGGGTGGCAGGTTGTGTGTGAATGAGGTGCTTGCACTGAGTAATGTGTGGAAAATTCGTTGAGAAAGGGAGGGATCAGTATAAAGTTTCACGGACCTAAAGGAGACCTAATACAAAACTAAGCAGACATGGTTTGTGTCAGGTGTTACAGACTTGTGGGTTCGGAGGCAACCTCAAGAAAGTTTTTATTAAAGGAGTATGACAATTGCGGTAGTGAGAGAAGGATGATTGATTTGATGCAAAAGGTGGGACTGTCAAAGATGCGTGATGTCGCCGTAATCTATTCAGTCCGTTCATGGCAGATGTAGGGGTACAAGAAGAATAACAGGTTTAGGAATACGGGGGCACAGGATGAATATAAGTATACCAGTCGTTGTTTGTTGCCTCAGCAGTTAGTACGTGAGTCTGAAAGAGCTTATGAAGAGGAAAGTGAAAGTGAACGTCAGAAAAGCAATGTAATGAGATACAGTAAAGAGTAAGAGGACTTTGGAAAGAGTTTAAGTGTTGAACGGTGGAAAGAGTTTAAGTGTAGAAATTCTGAGTTGTCATAGGTATTTATAGGTAGACATGACAACAGATGTAGCTCAGACCTGAAATGTGCCTAAGACAGAAGGGACACCTTAGGACTGGAAAATTTTGGAACACTGGAACTTCATTGCTCAAGTCCTATGAATGGGGTGAGATGGTTTGATGGAGTGAGAAATGATTATGTAAGTAGACATGGTATGATGGAAAGGACAGACTAGAGTATATTGAAGTGGTGTGGCCAGTATAGAGAGAATGAGTGATGATGAGACTTCGATAAATAAGATGTACGGATCAAAAATAGAGTGACAGAGATTGGAAGTATTGGCCAATTCAGTGGAAGGATGTTGTGAAAGATACTTTGAATCACAGAAGTCTGAGCGTCCAAGAGGCAATAGGCTTGTATGGAAAAGAGCAATTTGGAAAAGAAGTGGTTTATGAGTATGATGGCATGACTTACAGCCTGTGACCTATAGCAAGGAAGTGAAGCAACTGGAGTGGAATGCAGAAAGATCAGTGAGAGGCCTGGTTATAGAGGGTTCAGAATTTACTGTAGAGTAATTCATTATTCATGACAGATGAGAGAATGAATGTAAGTGAACAAGGTTAATTTCTGACGCTACCTTGCTGCAGCAGGAAACAGCTAGCATATCAAATAAAAGACAACTGACACCTTTAACAGCCACACCCACCCCTGCAATACTGCAAGGGGAGAATTAATTATTTACGGGGGAGGTGGAAGGACAATCTCCGGAGATCACACCCACTACAGCTGTGGTCTGGGTAAAGATCTACTACTGTGCAGAACTGGGTATGCCTACGTTGAAAGCATGGTGTGCCCCCCCCCCTCGAGGAGTGATCATCTGAGGTTCCATCCTGCCTACAACGTGGCTGAGGTGAACGTCAACCAGTATGCAAAATCTCCTGCTCCTAAGTTCAAAGTCATGACCGTGCATAAAGGTTTTGATCTGGACCCCCGAGGCCCCTCCCACGTAGGGTGTGACCTTTGGGGGTCTCACCTTACCTAAAACGTGGCTGTAGTAAAACTCGACCACCTGTCCTGTGCGAAGTTTCATTTAATTTAGTAAAAAATTGGCATTGTCCCCTCAAGGGGCTGGGTCACCTGCCCTCGGCCTTGGAGATTGCCATTGGAGGTCCCTCCCTGTCTAAAACGTGACTAGAATAAACATTTGCCAATATGCATTTTTTTTTGTTCCTAGGTTAAAAACTATGGCTGTTGGTAATGGTTTTACCAGGACCCTGAGAACTGTCCCCTCACCAGCAAGGGGCGATCCTCGGTGGTTTCACCCTTCCCAAAACATGGCTGGGGTGAGGATCTATTGGTATGCAAAATTTCGTTACTCGGTTAAACACTACCGTGCTTAATGACTTTGGCCGAGACCACCGGAGGCCGCCCTCCCTTTTGGGTGGCAGCTCTGTGTGGGGTCCCACCAGGCTTATAACCTGGCGCGAGTGAAGCTCTACCATTGTATAAATATTCTTGTTCTTAGGTAAGAAGTTTTCTGTGACTAACGGTTTTGAGTGGGACACCTGGGGGCCGGGGTTCCCACCCGACCTGAAACCTGGCCCAGGGGGAGGTCTGCTACAGTTCATTCACTTTAATTTGGCCCAGATTTTTCTACTTTTGCATTTTATTTCCCGTACTTCAATGAGGGAATAAGACAATACTACGGCTCAATATCCTTTTTCAAAAACCTCTTCATGACAGGCACCATATATCTCGTGTTAATCCATTGGTACAGCTCAGCAATCAAGATGGAGAGCAGTTTAGGCCTGGTTAAAGTGAACAGAGCTTAGTGTGCACTTTTTTTTTTTTTTTAACACTTCCCATAATGTCCGAACTACATTCTTCAAGAAAGTACAGTAGCTCAGAGGGGGAAGGGGGGGGGAAGGGAGAATTAGGGACAAGCACTACATTTTGGCCTCACCTGTGGGTGTGGGAAATAACGGGAAGGGAATTATGAATGAAACCACAAAGTTAAATTCATCTGAGACTATATCAAGAATATCTAATAAAGTTAAGAAGAGCCAGTAGTAAAGGCAAGGACAAACCTAAGATAAACAGTAGCCTATTAGAAAGAACGCGAAAGAAAAATCATCCATGTAGGACCACCTAATGGGTACTAGCAACAAAGAAGTCACCTGGGGTCCTAGCTCCATTTCAGTGTATTGAAACATCAACTCTGTCATTTCATGGTCAGTTCAACAAAACGTATCTTATTATTGTAACAGCCACGTCCTCTGCTGGGCATGTTAGTTCCAAAGCCGGAAAATGCAGCATTGTCTAGTAATATAAAGCAAACTATATTATATTTTGTGCAACTCAGCCATACTAGGCATAACGAAATTCAGTTGTTTGTTTTAGTCTCCAAATCTGCCGCGAGAATGAAGTATAAAATGTTCAAGTTGCATCCACCACTGTCTCCATAGTAGGAACTCTTGCTGTCATTGATGTCAGTACTGTTACTCCAACTATACTGCTCTTGAGTGACAGATTTTAGTCATGATTTTAAATGCTTACCATTACGGCGACGAGGGCTGAAAGTAGTGCTGCTAGGACGTCGCTTTCCTCTGACAACAAGTTTTCGTAACCATAGCAACGTCCTTAAGTGTCATTCGTATTTGATGCATACTGTTTATGCGAACTTTTACAAAATTACTGCATGACTTAATATCTTAACAACTGTATTCTTATGCAATAAATACATAATCAAAATAAATATGATTCTTCTATCTTTACGTGAAAGCTTGTCATATCACAAAACAAAAGAACATCTGGAGGGAGTGAGAGATTGAAATCAGAGGATGAGCAGGTGGTCTGTGGTGTCTAAGGTTTTATGTTAAAAATCGCAGAGCCTAGTAACAGCTCTTCAGACAGGTTGTCTTGTGATGAAAACGAGTTTGTAAGGGCCTCAGTTATGGGTCCTTTGAAGACATGGAAAGCTAAGAAGAGATGAAAAGGCGTGCTAAATGTTAGGTTTGCCGTGGTAGCAGGAGACGTCCCATGATGCCATTGTGAAAACAAGTGAGTGAGGACCACGTGACCACGAGGACCAATCAGCGCCCCGGGATCACCTCCAGCCTCAAGTCTCACGTAAACAACAACCGCCCCTGAAAAGTACAAAATAAAGCAGCTTGAGATGGAGGTGAGTGATATGTGCGGCTTTGTGGTGGGAGAATGATGGTGCAAGTGGTGTATGGGATGGAGGGTAACAAAAGAGATGAGGGGCAATGGATTATTGACCGTTTATGTCGACAGAAGGGCTTGAAATGTATGACGGCTGTGTGTATTGTTGGAACCTGGACTGGGAGGAATGGGAGTGGGGTTCTTCTTTCTTGAAACATGAAAAAATGCCCAACCTTATGAGGACAGAACAGGTAATATTAGCATTATGATTCATTTACTTAGACATTTAGTTCATATTGTTAAGAAGTAGGAGATTTGAATAGAGGTGATTGATAGACATGCGACAGTTGCTAGTGTCAATGTTTACCTTTCTTCTACTGAATTAGCAGGTATTTTCGTGTGACAAATCATAGAAATTATAATGTTTCATATTTATCCGTTAATAGTTACGGTATTATTGTGAAATAACTCTGTAGAGTTTGTTTTAGCATCGTTTTACTGGTAGATAAGTTAACTTTCACTGAACTTGCAAGTTACCACAAGTTGAGTGGAAGGTAAAGGTTTTTGCTATTATATACATCTGTGACATATTGTTTTAAAACATATTTAGCTGATGAATTGGCAGGGTATTACCAAGAGGTTAATATATATGCTTGTTATTGTGAATGACAGGGTATGTACCCACTGACAGTTGTCAGGTTTCACACTAGGTCAGGTGGTGGTTTTGAAGACAGCCTGGGAAGATCTTGCAGGTTGGTTGGATGTTATTTTTGATATTCCAGGATAAAAATAACACCTTATGTTTCCCAGTTCCCTTGGGTAAGCATGGAGTTTATGGTATGGTAATTTTCCAGAAATGCTGTGATTTTTTAATGCAGTCTTTCACCCCTTTTGTGTGTGTGTGTGTGTGTGTGTGACCATAAAAGTATGGTAGTTGGGGGTGTCTATCATCCACCCTCTTAGTGTAGTGGTACTTTATTTTAGGGTAGTTCAACACTGAGTGGCAAGCCAAATTATTTCCTGTAAACCAGGAAATCACTTACAATGTTGGTTGGTAGCCTTATAATCAACCAACACGTGTTCCCTACGTGACAACAAGTGGGTTGGCTGAGGGTTAGTGCCCCTCCCTGGAAAACAACTAACTATAAATATAAACAAGAAGCCCCTGACCAGGACTGACCAACAAGTGACGATTAAGGACTGAACAAAGGACATTATGGATTGTAACATGGAATGTCCGAGGCTTCTTGTTTGTTTTTTTAGTTAGTTGTTTTCCGGGGAGGGGCACTAACCGTCCGCCAACCCTTTTAGTCGCCTTTTACGACAAGCAGGGATACTGGGGGAGTATTCTTGAAAACCCCTCTACCCCCAGGGGGGAAGAGGGAGGGGGAGGCCGAGGATGAGATGGAGGGATGGGGTGGAGAGGTATATGAGAGAGGGGGGTGTGAATTGGGAGCAGGGCAGTGAAATGGCGGGGGACAGGGCGACTTGGAGGCGATTTGTTTGTGGCCACCCCAAACGGGATTGAGGCGTCTGGCAATAGATAGATAGATAGATAGAACAGGGAATGCAAGGGGTGTGAATCATCAGGTGAAAGAGAGAGAAATTGTCCAGGTGCTTTGAGGTGCAAAAGTGGACATATTTGGAATAACTGAGACTAACTGGAGAGGTGAGAGTGGGAGTATGGATGGGGTATGTGTGTGGGCATAGATGAGAATGAGAGGACAAAAGAAAGAGAATTATTATTGTGTGCAAGAAATGGAAGGAGAATATAAGGGAGTATGGATCAGTTGGCTTAAGGATTGTGTGGGTAAGATTGAAAGTAGGACTACAAATGTGGGGGATTGTATATGTGTATGCGTCAACACAAGATCGTGAAAGAAGAGTTCTGGGCAAATGTGGAAGTGTGCATGGAAAAGTGTGAAAGGAATAAGAGAGTGTTTTTGATTGGAGATATGAATGGAAAAGTAGGGAATGTAAAAATGGATGGAGTAGTTGGTGAGTTGGGTGTGCAAGCAGAAGTGGCCGACAGTTCCAGTGCTCTTGTGAACATTTGTGTGGGGAGGGAGTTGGTGGTAGCCAGCACCCTCTTATACACAGGTATACGTTATGAGTGGTCAGAGGGGTGGGTGGTGAACTGAATGAACGGAAGGCATTGATTGATTATGTGTGTGTGGATGACAGAATGAGAAGTTATGTAATGGATGCAAGAGCATATAGAGGTGGAGGGAGCAGACTTTCTGACCACTACTTGGTGGTGGTGAAAGTCAAGGTTCAAATGCAGTGGAGGAATAGGAGAAGGGAAGGACAGGAGGAATTACAGTAGTCCATTCAGGGAGGTTAGAAAGGTTGCAAGAGGATGGAAAAAAGGCAGGATATAAGAGAGAAGTGGAGGAGTGATTGGAAAAATATGATTTGGAGCAGATGGGGGAGGTGGAAGGTGTTTACAGGATACCGGTATTCACAAAAGAAATCTGTGCAGTGGGAGATGGTGTGTGGGTTGAAGAGAAGACAAAAGGAGGTGCAAGGAACAGCATGGTAGAACGAAAAGGTGAAACATGCTGTGGCACAAAAGAAGAAAGCATACAGTGAGTGGATGAGAAGCAAGGGCACAGAGGAAATTGAGAGAAGGAAGAGAGTTATATGTAGAGAGAAAGCAAGAGGTGAAAAGATTAGTAAGAGAGAGTAATAAGAGAGTGGATGAGGAACTTGGAAGGACTATAAGTGTAAAGTGGAGGGAATTTAAGGTAAGAAAATGTTTCAGAAACAGGTAAAGAAGGGTGATAAAGAAGTTAGTTGGGGAGTGAAAGATGATAATGGTAGATTGCTAGTGAAGAAGGGAGAAAAAGTGAACATATGGAGAGAACACATTAAGGAACTATTAAAAATTGAGAATGAAAGTAATGTGGGTATAAGTGGCTGGGAGAAGGAGGGAGGTGAGAAGGGAGGAAGAGCTCAGTAGGATGGAAGTAGTGGAAGCAATGAAGAAAGTCAAAATGGGGAAAGCCTCAGGAATTGATGGAGTGTGTGATGAAATGCTGAGGCATGGGGAAGAGATAGTACCGGTAGTACCGTAAAGTGGGGTGAATTCGGACTTGGGGACGACTGCGGACATTTCGGGAAAAAATGTAAACCAATTAAAATACAGACAAATGTGTTTGTGGTAGGTGGTGGCGACCATCATCCACTCACTTGATGTAGTGCTGCCTACTTCCTTAGCTTTTATCATTCTTTTTCTGCCCGCCCTCCTCTCTTCCTATTTCTCCTATCTTTCCTGTCACTTCTTATTGCTTTTCTTTCCTTTACAGGTGGCTTTACATTGAATGACAAGCCAAATGGTTTCCTGTAAGCCAAGAAACCATTTACAATGCTGGGTGGTAACCATATAACCAAACCATACGTGTTCCCTACGTGTCAGCAAGTGGGTTGTTGCCCCTCCCTGTAAAACAACTAACTCAGTGTCAAATGGCCACCCTTTATGGGATTGTGATGTTTGGCAATGGATGGATGGATAATCTGGTTCCGGTTGTGAAAAAAATACGAGTACAGTATTATTAGGCTAAAGAGGAATGTTGTAGCTATAACTTAGATAAAATAATAATGTAATCCCATTTACACAATTTGTGTAAATGTTCATGGAATACGTCATAAAAAAAGGAATGCTTTTTTTGCATCGGTCAAACTTCTATTGAGCGTAAAGGATGGGAAGGTGTGAAGACATGTGACGATTGCCAGAATGTTGCAAAAACATTTGCGATACCATACATACAGTTACTTTTGCCTCAGTGTCCGTAGTTCAAGGTCCACAGGCCTAACAGCAAATTTTCTTTTTTTTTTTAGATTTAATGGGGTTACTTCAGACACGATCTGGGGTTACTTTGGACAGGGAAAGGAAAAAAACATAACTTCCAACCTGTATGCGTGCATGTGCAGACACACAGACAGTATTTCTACCCAACTATACATAGCAAGTACAGTATCCTTTCAATCATGACAACATCTGTCACTTTCTCCCTTCTTAAGAAACCTTGACTATGTAAGGCGACAGATTTTGACATGATTTGGGGATGCTTGCTGTGCATTACTAGGAGAAATTACTGTACATTAAAGTTGTCTTTCTTTTACTGGAGGAAAATGCCTAGGAAATACAGTACGTCCCAAAAGTGCAAAGTGAAAAGAGGAACTATACTAGCAAAGTAGATAAAGGCCACATAAAAAAAGCCAAAGATGACAATAAAAAAAAAAAAACACCTGAGTGTGCGTAAGGCAGTTATAAAATGGAACTTAAATAAAAGTACCTTATATGACTATCTAAAGGGAAAGCACACCAAAGCAGCTGGTGGACAGACTGTGTTGTCATCAGCAGAAGAGAAATACCTTTGTGACAGAATGATTACACTGAGCGTTTTCTCAAACATGTCAAAGGAACACGTAACGTGTTCATTAACCCTGCCATAGATGATTTCAGTGATGTAGACAAGCATGATATTGTTAAAATATTGCCAGAGCCAACATATGATATTCATTGTGGATGTCAATAGCTGGCCTGTGTGTGTGTGAGAGAGAGAGAATTATTGGGTAATGAGGCTCAACATGATCCGTAAGTTTAGATTAATAGTTGTAGAAGGGGATGAATAAGAAAAGCGATAATCATGTGATACAAATATTTGTTTAATTTACGGGCTTTAATTTCGCATATCATTATCATAGCAAAATGGCACAGTGAGCCATAAATTACTCAGGCTGTAATGTATTAAGTCTGGTGCTACTTTTGATACTTATATTTACCTAATTAAGATTTATTTGCTTTATCTCAAGAATATATCTTTTATTTTTATAAGCAGTTGTGTCACAGTTGTCTGTCTATCTATCTATCTATTGCCAGACGCCTCAATCCCGTTTGGGGTGGCCACAAACAAATCGCCTCCAAGTCGCCCTGTCCCCCGCCATTTCACTGCCCTGCTCCCAACTCACACCCCCCTCTCTCATATACCTCTCCACCCCATCCCTCCTTCTCATCCTCGGCCTCCCCCTCCCTCTTCCCCCCTCCACCTCACTCACATACACTGTCTTCGTCAGTCTTTCACCCTCCATCCTCTCCACATGGCCAAACCACCTCAGTGTGTTCCTCATAACGCTTCCTATCACATCCACATCCACACCACAACACTCCTTTATATCCTCATTCGTCAGCCTGTCTCTCCACGTGACTCCGCAGGCTCCTCTTAAATAACTCATTTCCACTGCTCTCACTCTTGACTTGTGTCCTTCCAACAACGTCCAAGCTTCACTTCCGTACATTAGAGTTGGTATCACAATACTGTCATGTAGTAACTTTTTCACTTCCCTGTTTCTTATCACTGCTTTCAAAGAACCAGCAACCTTTCTTCTCTGCTGTACCCTTTCAAGCACTTCACCCTCCAAACCTCCATCCTTACTCATCACACTACCCAAGTACTTAAACGTACTCACATTTTCCAATTCCTCACCATCCAACCTCGCTGTACATTCACTAACTTCACCTCTCTCAAAGACCATCACTTACTCTTCCCTACATTCACCTTTAGATTCTGTTTCTTACACACTCTCTCAAACTCATCCACCAAGCCTTGCAGCTCCCCTTGGTCTTCACTCAACAACACAGTATCATCTGCAAACAACAGTACAGGGAGTTTCCAAACACTATCCTCTCTCACCAGGGCCACTCCAACATCCACTGCCCTACCTTGTACCTCTTTTATTACCCCATCCATGTACAGATTGAACAACCATGGAGACATGACACATCCCTGTTTCAAACCAACTTTCAAAGAGAAAAATTCACTTAGTTCACCATCCACACGCACTGCAGCCTTCGCACCATCGTACATACTCTTCACAGCATTCAACAACTTCCCATCTACTCCATATATTCTTAACACTTTCCACAATCCTTGTCTATCCACCCTGTCATATGCTTTCTCCAAATCCATGAAAGCCGCATACAACTTCTTTCTCTTCTCTAGAAACTTTTCCACTAAAGATCTAAGAATGAATATCTGATCTACACAACCTCTTCCCTTCCTAAAGCCTCCCTGTTCTTCTCCAACTAATTTCTCTGTTCTTTCTCTAACTCTGTCTATAAGTATCCTACCATACACTTTTCCTATTATACTAAGAAGACAAATGCCCCTATGATTACCACACACTTCTTTTTCCCCTTTTCCTTTGTACAAGGGAATAATTATACCTGACTTCCAATCCTCTGGGACTGTACCTTCCTCCCAGGCCAATCTGCACATCTTCCACATCCATTCTACTACTATCTCTCCCCCATGCTTCAGCATTTCACCACACACTCCATCAATTCCTGAGGCTTTCCCTGATTTAACTTTCTTCAGTGCTTCCACAGCTTCTGTCCTACTGATTTCTTCCTGTCTTCTCACCTCCCTCCTTCTCCCAGCCATTCCCCACCCACTTATACTCGCATTACTTCCATCCTCTATGTTCAATAATTCCTTAAAGTGTTCTCTCCATCTGCTCACTTTTTCTCCCTTCTCAACTAGTAATCTACCATTTTTATCTTTCACTCCCCTGCTAACTTCACTTCCACCCTGTCTTACTCTTTTCACTTCTCTCCAGAACATTTTTTTTACAGTCCCTCCACTTTACACTCAAATTCCTTCCAAATTCCTCATCCACTCTCTTCTTACTCTCTCTTACTAATCTTTTCACCTCTCTCTTTCTTTCCACATATAACTCTCTCTTCCGCCTCTCAACTTCTTCCACGCCCCTATTTCTCATCCATTCATTGTATGCTTTCTTCTTTTGTGCCACAGCCTGTTTCACCTGTTCAGTCCACCATGCTGTTTCTTGCACCCCCCTCCGTCTTCTCTTCCTTCCACACACCACATCACATGCTGCACATATTTCTTCTGTAAATATCTTAACACACACCTTCCACGTCTCCCATCTGCTCCAATTCATATTTGCCCAATTGTTCCTCCACTTCTCTCTTATACTCTGCCTTTTTCTCATCCTCTTGTAACCTTTCCACTCTCCTTGCAACTACTCCTTCCTCTCGTCTTTCCCTTCTTCTATTCCTCCATCTTACTTGCATTCTAATTCTGGCCACCACCAAGTAGTGGTCAGAAAGTCCACTCCCCCAGCCTCTATACACTCTTGCATCCTTTACACATCTTCGCATCCTTTCATCCACACACACATAATCAATCATTGCCTTCCTTTCATTCAGTTCACCACCCACCCTTCTCATCAATCGCCATGTATACCTGTGGATCATTTTATGCCTGAAGAGGGTATTGGCTATCACCAACCCCCTCTCAGCACAAATGTCCACTAACGCACTCCCATTCTCATCTATCTCAGCAGGCACACCCCACTCACCAACTATTCCATCCACCTTCACATTCCCAACTTTACCATTCATATCACCAATCAAAAACACTCTCTCATTCCTTCCAACCTTTTCCATGCACACTTCCACATTTGTCCAGAAATCTTCTCTCACTCTTCTAGCACGATCTTGCGTTGGTGCATACACACATACAATCGCCCACATTTGTTTTCCAACTTTCAAATTTACCCACACAATCCTTGACCCAACTGATCCATACTGCCTTATGCTCCTCTTCCATCTTTTACTCACAACTATACATACTCCTTCCTTTGCCCTCTCATTCTCACCTACTCCTGCACATATACCCCATCCATACTCCCATTCTCTCACACTTTCTCCTCTCCATTTTGTTTCAGTTATTCCACATACATTCACTTTCGCACCCTCAAGCACCTGGACAATCTCTATCTCTTTCACCTCATCATTCGCTCCTCTTACATTCCATGTACTCATTACCAAGTCCTTTGTGCCTTACATTTTCAGGGCATCAGTACATGTTTTTCACAAAGAAAATCATATATTTTTGTTAAGTTAGAAAAGTTCCTACACATTCTGTGTACCAGAATTCAATTGTGATAAACACTTATGTGGCTTTATTTCAAACACACATATGTGTATGTCTTCAGTGTGAGAAAAGGAGTGCAAAATAAATTATAATCTTTATTTAGTCTTATAGGGATTACAAAAATATGTTTTTCACAGTTTTCTTTTTTTTTTAAACCTCCGTCAGTGTCTGAAGTCACCTCACCAGTGTCCGAAGCCATTGCCAAATACACGCACTCCCATTTAAAGGGCAAAAGCATTGACTGTCTGAAGTCACCTCACCAGTGTCCGAAGCCATTGCCAAATACACGCACTCACATTTAAAGGGCAAAAGCATTGACTGTCTGAAGTCACCCCACCCCAGTCCGAAGTCACCCCACATCGATTATGACTTCAGACTTGTATTATGACTTGTATTTTTTTAAATACAAGCAGAGACCTGACTTTTTTTTCACCTGTCTCACCATAAAGCTACGTTCTTAAGCCACACATTCATGCAAGAAATAATCTTGTTAAAGCTTAACATGCTGAGTTACAACTTAGAATAGGTAAAAATCATCTGAAGTCACCCCACTTTATGGTAACCGTAGAACAGATATGGAAGATGTGCAGATTGGCCTGGGAGGAAGGTAGAGTCCTGGAGGATAGGAAGGCAGGTATAATTATTTCCCTGTACAAAGGAAAGGGGGGAAAAGAAGTACCGGTATGTGGTTATCATGGTGGAGTAGACTGAAGTACCAGTTGAGCAGGGCAGTACTCTCAAGGTGGATGGAAAGCTGATGACAGGGAGAGCTGGAGCTCCCATTTCATCAGCCCTCGGGACTAGGCCCCAACCATCCCCCTTTTCTGATCTTTCTCAGTGTCTCAGTAACACAGAGAGTAGGCCAGCATGCTCTCCAATACAAGCTTCTCTAACTATCAGCACCAAACTACATGCACAGTACACACCACACTTCCTATTAAAAAAAAAAAAAAAAAAAAATGGCCTTGAATAACGTAGCCTTGGAGTCCCCAGGGGGATGGGACCATAAATGCCCCCACCTTCTGCCCCTCTCCCAGTGACGACTCAAGATGCGTGGAACCACTGTCTGACTCTCTTCTTCTTCATTTCTGCAACATTCGTGGCCTTTCCTCTAACTTTCGCTCTGTTGAGCACCAGCTTTCCTTCTGTAAACCTCACATTCTTTTTCTAACTGAGACTCATCTGTCTGAGGCAACTGACAGCAGACCCTTTTCTGTATCCTCCTATTTTCTCTATACTCATTTCAAAGCCAAAGGTGGCTGTTGTGTATACATATGCAACAACTTATCTTGCTCTCGTGTTCCTGAACTCGATTCTTCTGAATTCTCTACACTCTGGCTTCGGCTTTCCTGTCATTCTCTGACAAAATATATCTGTGCTGTTTACTTATCTCCTAATTCTACTGACTATCAAAAATTCTTTGGTTATCTTCTGTGATGGAACACATTCTATCCATTTCTCTATTCTAGGAGATTTCAGTGTTCACCACCATCTTTGGCTCTCCTCTCCTTTCAGTGATCCACCTGGTGAACAAGCCTACACCTTTTCTATTCTTAATGACCTAGAGCAGCTTGTACAGCACCCTACCCGTATCCCTGACTGCCTTGGAGAGAGTTCCAAGATACTTGACCTCTTCCTTACGACTAATCGTTCTGCTTACACTGTTACTCTTTCCTCTCCATTGGGCTCCTCCGATCACAACCTTATCACCTTAACCTGTCCTGTCGCTCTGGTACTGCCTGCAGACCCTCCAAAGAAATGTCGTCTGTGGCACTTTGGAGCTGTGGATTGGGAGGCCCTCAGGCAGTACTTCTTTGATTTTCCCTGGAATGATTATTGCTTCCATGGCCGGGAGTCATCTGAGTGTGCCTTGCGCATTACGGAGGTTATTCTCTCGGGTATGGAAGCATACATTCCTTTCTCATATCCTTTGACTAATGCACAAAAGCCTTGGTTTAATCACTTGTTCTAATGCTGTCAGCAACAAGGAGAGGGCCTGTAAAAGGTACAGGAGCCAACCCACCCCTGAATCACATCTTTTATACGTTTCTGCCCGGAATTGTGCTAAGTCTGTTCTTCGTTCTGCTAAAAATAATTTAATCCGTACTAAATGCTCTCAACTCTCTAACTCGAATTTCTATTGGCACCTTGCCAAAAACCTTTTTAACAACTTTGCCTCATCATCCTTCCCTCCTCTTTTCTGCCCTGATGGCTCTGTAGCTATTTCTTCTACTGATAAAGCAGATCTTTTCGCTCAGACTTTCTGCTCCAATTCCACGTTAGACGATTCCGGTGCTGTTCCTTCATCACTTCCCCCCTCTGACTTCCTCATGGCTGACATTAAAATTTCTTCAACTGATGTATTTTCTGCCATCACAGACCTCAATACTAATAAAGCATATGGGCCGGATGGAGTGCCTCCTGTTGTTCTCAAGAACTGTGCTTCTGTGCTTACACCCTGCCTAGGCAAACTCATTCGCCATTGTCTATCAACTTGTACCTTTCCTTCTTGCTGGAAGTTTGCCCTCATTCAGCTGGTCCCAAAGAAGGGTGACCATTCCCAACCCTCTAACTATCGTCCAATTGCTTTAACATCCTGTATCTCAAAAGCTTTTGAGTCTTCTTAATAGAAAAATTTTAAAGCATCTTTCCTATCACAACCTTCTTTCTGATCATCAGTATTAGTTCCGTCAGGGATGCTCCACAGGCGATCTTCTCACCTACCTTTCAGACTCCTGGTCATCCTCCTTTCAGGACTTTGGCGAAAGCTTTGCCATTGCACTTGACATCTGAAAGGCTTTCGACCGAGTCTGGCATAAATCTTTAATTTCCAAACTGCCCTCTTACGGTTTCTATCCTTCTATCTGTGCCTTCATCTCTAGCTTCCTTTGTATAAATCTTTAATTTCCAAACTGCCCTCTTACGGTTTCTATCCTTCTATCTGTGCCTTCATCTGTAGCTTCCTTTGTAAAATCTTTAATTTCCAAACTGCCCTCTTACGGTTTCTATCCTTCTATCTGTGCCTTCATCTCTAGCTTCCTTTCTGGTCGTTCTATAGCCGCTGTTGTAGACAGCCATCGTTCTTCTCCTAGATCTGTTAACAATGGTGTTCCTCAGGGCTCAGTCCTATCACCAACTCTCTTCCTTTTATTCATCAATGACCTTCTAAGCTTTACATCTAACCCTATCCACTCGTACGCTGATGACTCCACCCTTCACCTCTCCATTCGATTCCTGCAACGTCCATCTCTGCAGTTACTTCAACAAACAAGGGATGAGGCTATGACACACCTAATGTCTGACTTGGCTTGTATCTCTGACTGGGGTAAAAATAATCTGGTTTTTAATGCATCAAAGACTCAGTTTTTGCACCTATCAACCCGTCAAAATCTTCTACAGGTGTACCCACTAATGTTTAATAATATTCAGCTTAATCCTGCATCATCCATGAACATGCATGGGCTTTCATTTACTCAGGACATGTCTTGGAAAGATCATATTACATCTCTTGTAAAATCTGCTTCCAAGAGATTGGGTGTGCTAAGCCGATTCCATTCCTTCTTTACCCCTGCACAACTGTTGACTCTATACAGGGGTTTTATCCGCACCTGCGTGGAGTACAACTCTCATGTATGGGGAGGCTTCCCACATACAGCTCTTCTCAATAGGGTGGAGTCTAAGGCTTTTCGTCTCATTAACTCACCTCCTCTTACTGACTCCCTTCAACCTCTGTTTCTTCACCGCACTGTTGCATATTTATCTCTTTTCTATCGCTACTTCAATAGTCACTGCTCCTTTGAACTGTCTGCATGCATTCCTCCACCTCTACGACGGGCGCGTAGCACCCATCTAGCAGCAAACTCTCATCCCTTTTCTGTCCAACTCTCTGATGCAAGAGTTAACTGTTACTCCCAGTCCTTCATTTATGCAACAGATCAACTCTGGAACTGTCTCCCTCTGTCTGTATTTCCTGCTTCCTATGATCTCCAGTCTTTCAAACTCAGTGTGTCCAGGCATCTAAAAATGATCGGATCTTGAATTTGGCTCTCTCTTGTATTTTGTTTTTCTTCTGGAAGGAACAGTTTCTGTGGGTTTGTTGCCTTTGGTTCCTTCTTCCTCACATAAAAAAAAAAAGGGGGGGGAGGGGGCATTTGTCTTCTGAGTGTAATAGTAAAACAACACATTGGCAGTGGTAGGATACTGTACTTGTTGACATGTTAGGGAGGTAACAATGGAATTAGTTGCAGAAGAACAGGGACGTTTTAGGAAGGGAAGGGAATGTGTGGATTAGGTATTCATTATTTGGTCTTTAGTGGAAAAGTTTCTTGAGAAGGGAAAGAAGTTGGTTGCATCCTTCATGGATTTGGAGAAAGCATTTGACAGGGTGGATAGATAAGGAATGTGGAAAATATTGAGAATATATAGTGTAAGTGGGAAGTTGTTGAATGCTGTGAAGAATATGTATGAGGATGCCAAGGCTGCAGAGCATATGGATAGTGAACTGAGTGAATTTTTCTACCTGAATGTTGGATTGAAATAGGGATGCGGTGTGTCTTCATGGTTGTTTAATCTGTACAGTAATCACTCCAATATCCGACGTAATAGAGCCATAGGTAGGTCTGGATATTGGTTCTGTCCGGATATTGGGCCCCAGCTTATGGACTTGTACTTATGGACCCTAACTCAGAGAAACACCTATACAACTCCCTCTGGACATGCATAGCACCTATTTAAGACCCAAATCACACCAATAAGGCACATAAATGACTGAAATAAATGCAAAAGAAACATAAAATGAGGGTTTAGAAGTAGGTTCATACAATAATTAACATTCTGGTGACTGGCTCCTGGACTGGTACTTATGGACCCTAACCTAGCCTAACTCAGAAAAACACCTTCCTACTGCACATGCATAGCTCCTAACACCCTATTCACACCAATAAAGGACATTAAAGAGTGAAATGAGGTAAGTATAGTATGGAAAAAAGTACAGTATGAAACATTCTTATGTCCGGATAGTGGGGATGTTCGGATATTGGGCGTCCGGATATTAGAGTGATTACTGTATATGGATGGGGTTATAAAAGAGATACAAGGTAGGGGAGTGGATGTTGGAGCAGCCCTAATGGGAGAGGGCAGTATTTGGAAACTTCCTGTACTTTGGGGCACCAATTTTCGCGCCTAATTGGGTCCAAAAATAATGCGCAAAAGTGGAATTAGCGAAAGTTGGGGCATTGTCTTTATGGCAAAAAGGCTAATTGGTTCCCAGTTATCCTAAAGTAACATCAGATTTTCATTTTCACTTGCAATACAGTACATCAAATCACTATTGTACATTGCATTGTGAGATACAAACAATAAAAACTGTACAGTACACATTATATGAGGAGAAACATACCACAGAGACCAGGTTGAGGTGTTTAATGGATGTTGGGGGTAAGTATCCGAGGCGCGTGGCGGGCTTATTTAGCCACGCCAGACGTATTGGCCACTTTTTATCACCACCACTGCCTCCCGGCCCTCTCCCCACACCACCAGGCTCTCCCCCCACACCACCAGGCCCTTTCCCCACACTACCAGGTATAGTAGAGGCCATTGAACCGTGAGAATCCAACACAATGGAGCTAGCACGCTCGTACACAATGGCGGGAATGGGTGGACAGAGTGTTGACATGACGTCATTCAAGATGGCGGTGGGTTGCGGGCAGGCGGTGCAGGAAATTCAAAGTTCAAAATATTGTCCCAAACCTTGTGCGCGAAAATCGATTTTTTTCAAGCGAAAGTGGAAGTTAGGGAATATTTGGTGCATGCCGCGAAAGTGGATTCCGCGAATCCTGCTGTAGCGAAAGTTGGTGCACTACTGTACTGTATTTTGCAGATGATACAGTGTTGTTAAGTGAAGACGAAGGGGAACTGCAAGGCTTGATGAGTTTGGGAGAGTGTGTAAGAAACGGAATCTATAGATGAATGTAGGGACGAGTAAAGTTATGGTCTTTGAAAGATATGAAGTCACTAAATGTACAGTGAGGTTGGATGATGAGGAAATGGAAAATATGAGTGCATTTAAATAGGCTACTTAGGTAGTGTTATGAGTAAGGACTAAGTTTGGAGGGTGAAGTGCTTGAGAGGGTACAACAAGGAAGAAAAGTTGCTGGTTCTTTGAAAGCAGTGATAAGAAATAGGGACGTTAGAATGGAAGTAAAAAAGTTGCGGCATGATAGTATTGTGATAATGGTACCAACTCTAACATGTGGAAGTGAAGCTTGAACCATGTTGGAAGGACACAAGTTGAGTGAAAGCAGTGGAAATGAGCTATTTGAGAAGAGCATGTGGAGTTACTTGGAGAGATGGACAGACAAATGAGAAAGTGAAGGAGGGTTGTGGTGTGGATGTGGATGTGGTAGACAGCATTAGGAGAAATATACTGAGGTGGTTTGGCCATGTGGAAAGGATGGAGAGCACGAGACTAACGAGGAGAGTGTAAGTTTTGTAGAGGATGGGAGAGGGAAGGGGAGGCTGAGGATGAGGTGGAGGGATGGAGGGGAGAGGTATATGAGAGATGCGGGTGTGAGCAGGGAGCAGGGCAGTGAAATGGATTAAGGTGTCTGGCAATAGATAGAATGGTAAATTAAATATTACCTTAAAGTAAAGGAAAGGTTTATTGGTACTGTATTGGGTCATTCCATTGTGAGAAACGTTACATTCAGAGCAAGTTACTAATCTACTCTCACTTGTACATTCAGAGACCACCAGTGCCATTAAAACTTATTATATAGTCCTGCATCCTGCTCTGGATCCACGTTAAAATGTAATGAGCTCTTTCCTGACCCACTGCCCAGCCACCCACCTACCACATTTCTTTGAAATCCAAGAAGAACTTTCTGAGATGTCTAATATGCAAACAGACCAGCAGACAGACAGGTGAATACCCTGCATAATCCAGCCAGCTTTCAGTGGCAGAGGTAAGTACTGTACTGGATTTCAGAAAAATTGGTGGGCAGAGCATCAGCATTTATTTTTTCATCATCATCATCATTTGGACCTCTTTTCCCACCCTAGAGTGGGGTGAGGAGTAGCAGTGTCCAGACAGGGCAAATTTGCCCAGTCCAATGGGCCACCTTTCTATTCACTTATTATTCAAGCCCCCGGAATCCTGGCTATGTCTGATACACCAAAAATGTTCACCACGTTCTGTAGCTCCATATAAACGTATCTGATAGAGTCAGTCCAGACACTGTCGCGTTAAAAGGGGTGCCAAATCCCTGATCAGGTGCTCCTTCTCACAATATTCATCATCCCAGCTCCATCTCTTGTCAGTCCCCTAGCCTCACCGACTTCCAAACCTCTCTACCTCACATACTCATCCACCATATCCCTCCACCTTCTTCTTGGCCTGCCTTGCCTTCTCCCTCCTTCAGGTTCGCTCAGATATACCCTTTTCACTGCCTGATTGTTATCCATTCTTTCCATATGACCATACCATCTCAGTACATTCTCATCGATTCTGGTGTCCACAGTCTACCTCACTCTGCATCTTTCACAAATCACATTATTTCGTGTCCTATCCGCTCTTTGTACTCCACATACATTCCTCAGCAGTCTCACTCTTGACTTTTCATTTTCATGTCACACCGTAGTCTCACATCCATACGTTAAATTTGGCACTAACACTTTGTCGTGTGAGCCTCGTGCAGCTGCAACACTGAAGCCTTTGTTTCTTATCAAGGCCTTCATTGCACCAGCTGCTGTTCTTCCTTGTGTCACTTACTTTCCACATCTTTTGCACATTTTCCTCTCTTTTCTATCACTGTACCCAGGTATTTGAACTCTCTCACCAAGTCTAGTCACTCTCCATTCACTGTAGTATCGCACTGGGAGTCACCTTCTCCCTCAGTAACCACCACTTTACTCTTGACCATATTTACACTCAGGGCACGATGCTCACAGACACCAGGAAAACTCTGCACTAGTCTGTCAAGTTCTTGTCCGGTATTAGCAAGTACCTGTAGTACTGCATCATCAGCATACAACAAATTTGAGATATTCCATCCATTTCGATTCATTACCAATGCCATCTCCCTCTCCATTACTTGTGTTTTATCACCTCATCCATGTGTACTGTATTTTGAACAACCATGGGAACAACACACAACTGTGTCGTATGCCCACATTGATCATGAACCATTCACTTAGATGCCCATTACCCGCTACACATGCTTCACTACCCTCATAAAAACTCTTGACGGCACCTAGCAGCGTACCACCTACACCGTACATGCACAAAACCTTCCACAATCCTTCTCTGTCTCCTTTGTCATATGCTTTTTCCAGATCCATGAATGACATAAACACCTTACAGTCCTTCTCAAGCCTTCTCCACTATCTGTCTCACTGCAAATATTTGATCCACACATCCTCTGCCACAGTTAAATCCACCCTGTTCGTCACTCACAGTCGTTGCGGCGCTCGACTCTGAGGTTGTCATTATCGTACCCTGGCATCCTGCCATTCAAAAATGCGTCCGATTTCATATATTATACATGAATCATATTATTATGCAGGAATATAAACAAATATTATTTTACATGAACATATTATACTCGAATCACATACGTCTCATACACAAAATCGGAAGCATTTTAGAATGGTAGGTTGCCAGGGCACAATAATAACAATCTCAGAGTTGTGCCTCGACTGTAGGACTTTTGATATCTCTCTTACTTTCTCTACAATAATTCTTCGATATATGTTCCCTACCGCACTTAATAAACTTATGCCGCAATAATTCTTGCACCCACTTTGCTCACCTTTATTTTTGTATAGTAGTACAATCAGAGCCTTTTTCCACTCTGCTGGCACAGTTTCACTCATCCATGCCTTCTTACACATCTCCAACAAGCACTCCATTCCGCTGTCTCCACTAGACTTAATAATCTCTGTATGCATCTCAGCACCCCCAGCTGCTTTCCCATTTTTCAGCCACTTCACGGCGGTCTTCACCTGTGTGAGTGTCATGTTTCCTGGCACTGCATTCCTTCTCTGCACACCCCCAAAACCAATCCTATTTACAGTGGCTCTGGTCTGTCTATTGTCATTCATCAGGCTTTCAAAATTTTCTTTCCGTCTGGTCCTTACTTCTTTCCCATTGGTTAATAATCTACCACTTACATCCTTCAAACTTTCACATTTCTTTCCGTTGTCACTTCTACATTTCCGCACCTTTTTCCAGAATAACTTCCTATTTTTAGAGTAGTTTTCATTCATTTTTCTTCATAGATCATCATTTACCCCCTCTGTTTCCTCTTCACTAGTCACTTTATGTGCTTCTTGCTCTTAATATATTCAGTTCTTATTTCAGTTGAACCCCTGTCCTGTAACCACTCTAGCCACTTCTTCCTCTTTTCCTTCACTGCTCTCTTAACCTCCTCATCCCACCATGCCGTACCGTTCTTCTTTGTTGTTACTCTTTCCACACCAAAGCAATCCTTATATGCATTCCACAGGCTGTGCAGATCCATTTCATTCAAATTCACTGATTCTGACTCCTCACCTACTTTGGTCTTGTAATCATCTGCCATTTCCTTGATCCTCAGCTTCTCAACTTTCAGTCTTTCTCTCTGACTGCTCCTCTCTTGCCTGGTCCACCTCACTCCTCTCAGCTTGATCTTGCACACCACAATCTAATGATCTGACAGACTTCCACATCATCCTCTCATGGCCCTTGTATCAACAACCATTCCCAGCATTGACCTCTCTATGAGCATGTAATCAATCAGGCTTCTTTCAAAACGATCCCCGTTCCCTCTATGCGATTAATATTTATGTGCATCTTTGTGTTTGAAATATGAGTTACAAATGCACAAACTCCTTTCCTGATACATTTACAACCAGTTTATGTTGTCCTCAGGACAAGTGCCTATTCTTCCATTCATATCGCCCATTATTATCACTTTATAGCTCCTAAGCATTTCTCCCACTACTTCATCTAGTTCATCCCAAAACCTGTCTTTGTCTGTCTCACTCCTGTCCTTACATGGTGTATACGCTACAATCACCGTCACTTTCACCTTTTCAAACTTGAACTTGACATACGTACACCTTGAGCTGACACATTTGTAATCTCTCATTCCCGTCTGCCACACCTCATTCATCAACAGAGCAACTCCTTTCTTGCATCTTCCTTGCCCATTCATACCCGATCTTACACATTTCACACTCTCCTCCACTTCACACCCTTTCATCTTTGTTTCACACAATGCCATCACAGCATATCTTGCATTCTTGAATACGTTCGTCACTTCCACCCTGTTGCTCTCCTCATTCACACCTCTCACATTCCACATGGCCATTTGAATCTGCCCATTGGGTTAGGGCCCTGGGCATTTATTTTTCACACCAAAGAATTTATTCAGCAGGGAAATTAGGGCTTTCACTGTCTCAGGAGTGTCATACAGTGACAATTTAGTTTCCTTTGGATCCTCAGTCAGAAGTTCTCAGTACGTCAGCTATTTTTATTTTAGTTGATCACAGCATTCTGCAAAAGTCATGTTGTACGTGGTCAGACTCCAGTATCCTAAACCTACTTGGCTACCTTGCAGTTTCCCTGTAATCATGAATCTCTGGAGTTGTTTTAGACAACTACCAGTATAGAGTTTGCGATACGTAAGATACTGTACCTAGCCATTGAAATATTAACTAGTCCTTCTGAGTGCTGTGAGACATATTGTCATTATATGAATCAAGAGTACTTTGCATCTGTGATTTTAAAAAGTATGTAATGTTAAGTTTAAAAAGTGTATAATCTGTAAGTAATGCAAAGCAATACGCTTGTATTTTAATCTTGTTGCAAGGTCAGTAATAAAGTCTGGTTATTCATATTTCTTCTTTACTCTTACCCAGTCTGGTATCCTCAGCAAATGTCATGTTTTTTTTTTTTTTCACAGAGTAAGTTTGCATGCTGTCATAAGTAAGGCTCTGTGGAAGAGCACCTAATTTTGGTTGAGTCTGCATGATCCTCCTGCGGATGGTTTTTGTAGCTGTTAGGATGGCTTCTTTCTTTGGCACACTGTTTCACCAGTATCCCTCTGTTGTCATTATTTCATTGGTCACTGCTCTTTTGAACTATCTGCATGTATTCCTCCTCCATTAGCAGTAGAGGGTGCCTAGTACCTGTCTGGCAACACACACTTGCCCGGTTCCTTTCCAACTCCCTGCTGCAAGAGTTAAATTAGTACTGTCAGTTCTTCATTCATGTGGGAAGTCAACTGTCTTCCCTAGTATGTTTTTTCCTCTGCCTATGACAACTAGGCTTTTAAATGCAATGTCACCAGACATCTCGACGTTAACGGATCATGCCCTCTGTTCTCCTTTATTATAGTTTTTCGTGGAAAAAACAAAATGTAAGCTTCAAGCCTTTGGTTCTTTTTTGCAATATGAAAGTGAGCCATAGTAATGTAATTTCCTCAGATGATCTTCCCAGATCCTTTCGTCTTTTCCTCATGTTTCCTATTCCTCAACTTTTATTTACCTATGCAGTGGGATGCTGTGGATGACAACACATGGTAGACAGTTACCAAACACCGGGATACCACTGAAAACCCAGGCATCCCTATCACAGCCGGTAACCAAGGGAAGGTCCGCCAAACATGGGAGCACTTGCTGATGTTAGGTCAACATTATTTTTATTTTCTAAATGAAATATATTACTCAGCTTACTAGAGCTTTTAAATACTGTAGAGGATTATTTAAAGCCCACCATTTTGCTTAGTGGTAGAACTACAGTGCATAATCATTAGTCCATCTTTTAACACCATATTCTCTTTTCAGGAACCTACAAAAAACCAAGTTGGGAAGGATGGTGATGATGTAAGTTTTCATATAATCTTTCTTCATCATATTAGGTAGAAATGGTTCAGATTTTGGTGCAGCACTGTGTTTATATACTGGTGTGTGTGTGTGTGTATATATATATATATATATATATATATATATATATATATATATATATATAATATACATATACTGTATGTGTGTGTAGTCAGTGATTTCATGAAATCCCTAGGGAATTCGTGAAATGAGTTTAGATTAGGATCTGTTAATTAAGGTAAGGTTAACTTAGGCTGTAGTTAGGATAGGCTGGGATAATCTAGGTTAAGTTTAAGTTAGGTTAGGCCGGGATAATCTAGGTTTGGTTAGATTAATTTAGATTAATGCTAAGTTATGTTAAGCATACATCTAAATTAACCAAACCTAAACTTAACCTAGATTATCCCAGCCTAACCTAACCATGGCCCAAGTCAACCTAACCTTAATTAACCCTTCCTAATTTAAATTCATTTAATGAATTCCCTAGGGATTTCGTGCACTGGTTATATAAAGTGTATAGTCAGCGCTCACATAGCGCGTGATTCTACAGCACGAAACATAACATGGAAGGCAAAATATGATGCCAAAATTTAGTCACATTGTGAAAATGATAGACATTACGCGGGCAGAGATAGGTGCCCATGTTTTTGAGAACCAAACTGTGTGGCAGTGATAGACATAATGCGACCAGAGGCCCCAAATTATGGTTCAAACAGTCATAACGTGGCAAATTAGTGTCATAACCCTTTGGGAACAGACACAACGTGGCTGGTGATAGTCATAGCGGGTTGCATCAGCCTATGACGTATGGCTGTCATGTGTCTGTGTGGGGTGTCATCGCGGTTCACTGAGCATTCCTGCCCCAGTTGAGCCTACCCTCTCCCTGTGATCTGGGTGCTCATGTGCTCTGTGTGATCTTTGTTCTTTTTTTGGGCCATGGGACCCCACTCCACCTCCCTCTAGCAAGGCCACAACCTCTTCCATGCAAGGTGAGGAATCCTTCTGTGTTTGTATGTAATGAAGTCCTCATTAGGTAGGTAAATGTCCTGGGAAAAAAACTGAAAATTGTCCCAAACGATGAACTTGGAGCTGGCTTGGGTACCATGAAACCCTTTAACATGTAAACTTATGGCCCTGTAATGCAGAAATCTAATAAAGTGGGACCTTCCGGGTACAAAATTTGCCCATTATGTGAGCGCTCACTGTAATATAGTATATATATATATATATATATATATATATATATATATGTATGTATGTATGTATAAATATATTTATTTATATATTAGGGTGGTCTTTATTACTACTGGGGGGAAATTTTTTCTGGGAATTTTGTTTGCTGGAAGTGTATATTGTGAATTTAGGTGTAAAGTCTGGGGACACCAAATTTTGAGCCAAATTGGATTATATTTACTGGTGCTGCATCTTTCCCAAAGTTTGAGCCTAACAAGCAGAATTATTTAATAATCTTTTTTGTTATTTGAAAAAAGTGTTTGCTTTAGGCCAGCATCACTGAGACTACATTCTGGTAATACTCTTATTTTTTTCTTTTATCAGGATTTTGCCATTTGAGCTATTATTAAGCACTTATGTACTATGACTAAAGTTAAATTGTCAACGACAGTGATGAAAAGCAAGAGCAGAACCAATATTTGGCTTGTTGGCTAACCAAGTGAAAGACTGCTTGGAAGTAAGTTACCTTCTTGTGCATAAGTGTTAGCACAACTTTTCTGCCTGATGAGAACAGAAACATGAACACTGCAGGATTCAGCATGTGTTCTGTGTGAGGAACTAGGGGGATTCTGGGAGAGAGCTGGCATTTCTGCATCTGAGCCACGGAATCGTATCCCCAAAATCGAATCTTTCTGTGAAGAATGGAGAAAGTTGAAGATTAAGAGCCAGAATACAGAAAGAGAGGAGAAGAGAAAGAACATCCAAGAACAGATGAAAGATCTGTTTGACATTGCGCACACGAATGCCTCCAACCTCATCAAAAATCGTGAGGATAAGAAGTTTCTTGTGGCTCAGAAGGAGAGAGCGTGCAGAATGTCATCGAGCAGCTGGAGGAAAGCCTAACTAGTGATGAATACGAAACATGTGACGATCATACGGATATAGCAGGCCCTTCCTCTTCGTCTGCAGCTCCTCCTTTGAATGCCAACGAGCATGAAAAACAGTTGTAACATCTGCAATTGCTGCTGTGTTGGATCGGACCAAGACTTCAGACCGTGCTGCAATCCGTCTGCTTTCTGCGACCATTTCTGCCTGTGAACACAATCCAACAGTATATTACTATCAGCGGGCAAAGTATCCGCCCAGATCAAATCAAGAGTTGGAGGGAATCTGCAGAATGGCTGGAAAAATCATTCCATCCAACTGTGCCACTTGTAGTGTACTGGGATAGAAAACTAATTCCAGATGTAACAGGACCAAATGTCACTGAAAGCCTTCCAATTCTCGTCTCAGGTGATGGAGTTTCAAAGCATTTGAATGTACCCATTTTGGAATCAGGGACAGGAAAGGCCATGGCCAATGTCATCACTGAAGCCTTGAATGACTGTGCCATTTCTGAACTCGTGGTTGGAATGGCATTCGACACCACTGCCAGCAATACCGGATTGTGGGCAGGTTTGTGCACCCGTATTCAACAACAGTTTCACAAGGATCTCCACCTGGCTTCTCAGCATCACATTTTTGAGATCCTCGTTCAAAAGGCCTTCACCATTTGCCTGGGACCGTCCTCTGGCCCCGACTTTCACATATTTAAGCAGTTCAAAGCCAGGTGGAATGCTATTCAGACCTTAAATGACAAAGGAAATGCCGATGATTGATAGTGAGCAGTGTGAGGAGCTCATGGCATTTTGTATGAACAGTTGCAAGACAACCAGCCTTGAGATTATTATCAAGAACTGCTAGAACTGTCCATTGTTGTCTTGGGTGGTGTATCGCCCCATTGTATACGGTTTCAGCACCTTGGTGCTTTCCGCCATGCCAGATGGATGGCCAGAGTTACATACAGCATCAAAGACTATCTTTTCCATCATCATACAAGCATCACACTGAAGCAAGGCCGAGGATTGAAGCAGTTTGTTGTGCTCATCATGAAGCAGTACTTGGTCATAGTTCATGGCATCAAAAGCAGCTCTAGCTCCAGCAGACGATCTGAGAGGCTTCTCCAGGAATTGTCATTTTATCCCAATAAGGACATCTCACAAGTCTGCTTGAAAGCATTTGGTCGTCACTTGTGGTATTTGTGAGAGCAGTTAGTTGGATTGGCCTTTTTTGATCAACTGTTGACCCTAAAGAGAAGCAAAAAATGGTGATGGCTTTTAACGAAGAAGGATGCAAAGATCAACTAAAGAGGGCAATAGTTTAACATGAGGTGACAGCACTGAGTCAGAAAACAATTTTAAGTTTTGTGACCAGTAACACCATGAAGATCTTTATACTGCTTGGCCTTCCTCATTCGTTCCTAGAATTCAATCCATCTACATTGGCAAGTCGTGAGGATAACAAGGAAGCTGAGTGCATCGTCCAGGGGCGACAGGTAACAAATGACTTTGCTAAAAGGGGGGTGGCACTGATTCAGAAGTTTAATCCAGTGTTGATCATGAATGAAGATCAATGGCAGTTTCTTCTCCAGGTTGTTGAGCATCACAGGCAAGTATATCCAGATGCGATGAAGGCTATAGCTGGCAGCAATTACAAATCATAAAACAATGAGTGGGAGTTCGGTTCCCATGATACTGTCTCCGGTGAGGGGCTAATACTCTGCAAAAAAGGGGACCTAGGTAACCCAATGGCAAAATAACATTACACCATAATAGTATAACTTTGAACATGATGCGGCACCAGTTAAAATTATCTGATAAGCATGAAGGTTTGCATACATCATTTTTTAATCAATAGAAATGAAGTCCTGCAGCAGCTGTAGCAAATTTTTGAAGTTAAAAATTAAGGACCACCCATATATAAATATAGATAGATAGATATTGATATAGATAGATGGATAGATAGACATATATATGTATGTATATATAGATAGATGGATGGATGGAGATGGAGATAGACATATATATATATATTTTTATATATGTAGAGAGATGGACAGACACAGATTTAGATAAACACACACACACACACACACACACACACACACACACACAGCCTGCCCTCTTTTTATAGTGAGGATGAGTTGGAAAAAATCAGTTATGTAATGTTTTAGTATGTATCGTATCAGTTATAACATGGGTTCAGTCAGATACATTTTTAGCCAAGGGTCACTCACCTAGTGAAGTCTAAAAACAAGTTAGCAGCTCACTCAGATTGGTGGTTTCTTCACTTTGCTGCACTTCGCTTGTTGCTTACCACCAAAAAGTAAAAAAAGTTTTCAACACCTAAACTGGTAGCTATGTCACTTCATTGCATTGCAGTTGCTGTGAACCACCAAAAATAGGTAAAAATTAGTTTTCAGATCACCGAAGCTGGTAATTACTTCACTTTAAACATCACTTGCTGTTTACCAAAAAAAAAAGATAAGAAAACTATTCCAGCTTACCTAAGCTGGTACTGTAGTCATTTCACTTCATGGAACTTTACTTGCTGCCTGAACTTGAATACCACACCACTGATCTATCACTGGCACTAACATACCTAGTAGTGACGAGTTCAAAGGTCATCTTGGAAGAAACGTATGATTAAGCTTGCTTGTGAGCGATCATATAAGCAAAAACAGCAATCATGCATCATCCATTGAAGCTTCATAAAGGATAATAATAAACATACAGCATAAGTATATAATCATATATCATTAGAAAGTTGTAACATTTTTGTGGTCATATAAGTGGTTCATTGTATAACAAGGGTCTGCTGTGTGTGTGTGTATATATATATATATATATAGATAGATAGATAGATAGATAGATGTATACAGTATATATGTACAGTATGTATACATAGGGTTGCTTGGCTAGTGGACAGAATATGATGCATTGCAGCAATACACAGACTTGGAGGGGATGTTCCCTTTATTCTGCAATGTTTTGTCAGTCACATCTGGCATGACCAGGCTAAAGGAAGAACAATCTAGCATAAGAATAATATAAAATACTTTGCCAGTTGGTTTACAAATCATAAATTCATTTTGTATCCTCCAGGTCGTATTTACTGTACTTTAGGGAAGGAAGGGGGGATTAGCAAGAAAATTATTTAAGAATAAAGTGAATGTAAAAATGGGAGACAGTGATAAATCAACCCTTTCAACTTACTTTCAGCGGGTCTGTTTACCATTGCCTACCATTGTTCATTTTTCATTCATTCATTGCCAGACGCCATGTATCCCAAACGGGGTGGCCAACGGCTTAGAGTTAATTGTTTTACAGGGAGGGGCACTAACTCTCCACCAACCCCACTTGACACGTAGGGATGCCAACAGCATCTGGTGTTCCCAGGCAGTCACCCATCCAAGTACTAACCAGACCCAACGTCCCTACCATTGTTACATTCACTCTATTCTAAAATCATTATCATCTTAATCCTCCCATTCCCTAATACAGTAATCTCGCGTAAAGTGCGTGAATATGGGCGACACAGCCCATCGCACTTTATAAATTTGCACTTTGTGAAGCATAGGATCCTATGTTAAAATGGCTTTATGGTGACACATCCTGAATTTTCATATATTGATTCACCAATACCTATCCCTAACAAAAATGCAAAAGGAAAACTTGCGGTAGAAATATGCAAGAGTAATACTGTATATTTTTATGAAAATTCAAGACCTTACTAGCACTGTACAGAGGGTAGATAATGCGAATTGTTGTGGTGGTACCCGATGTTGTACCACGGAAGCTGAATCAAAACACTCACAGCTGTTCTGCGTGGGCCTCATCCCGTGCCTCACTATCACTCTCATCACTGCTGGAGGGGTTATCTGCTGCCTGTTGCTGCTCCAGGAAACCGTTAAAGTCCAGGTCAGACACTACAGACATAACATCATCATCCTTCTGCTGTGGCCGTGCCGTTGGGGCATGGAAAAACTGAGTCAGCAGTGTCTGGGTCCTGGCTTCGGCATGCCTGGCATGAGACTCTGTGTAATAGCGCACTATGTTGTTCAAGGCCATCAAGGTCTCATTGTGCCTCATTTCTTTTCCCTCATTGGCCTTCAGTGTTTCCTTCAGCGCATCAACACTCATCAAGATGTTGGTAAGCTGGGCCACTGTTGGTTCCCCTGGTGGGTTGACCTGCTGATCAGCCCCACCCTTACCCATCGTGTGCTACAAATTATTCTCGCGAGTTGCAAGAGAATACCGTATTTGCCTCAATTTTTCATGCCCATCTCACATTGCAAGTAGCAAACACATTTTCTAGATATTTAATTATTGTCAGACCCCTGTCGCACATTAGGCAAGACGCACTTTGCGAAGGTGCGCCTTAGGCAAGATGACTGTATATGATAAAAATGACCTAGAGGATATATAATTAATTTATGATTGCTAACCACTTGGCATTGTATTTTATATTATTCTTGTGCTAAATTGTTCTTCCCTTAGCCAGGTGATGCCATCTGTTACTGACAAAACATTGCAGAATAAAGGGAACACCCCCTCCAAGTCTCTGTTGCTGCAATGTATCAGATGCTAGAGTACAGTATATACCGATATATATATATATATATATATATATATATATATATATCTCATCATCATCATCAGCCGTTTGAGTATCCACTGCAGGACCGGCCTATCCCGACCGAAGTTGGGACGATACAGCTAATGTATCTCTACCAAGTGGCTTAGGCTGTCTGGTAGAGATTGTATGTAGGGTGAGAAGTGCTTGTAAGTGTAATTGTAATGTTGGAGTGGCTTTGGATGTGTGTGTAGTCTGTGAACCAAATGTAATCGGCCCGCGCAAGCCGACTGGGTGCAAGCATACTTTATAGTAAACGACACTGGTTCAACCACAGCACCCCTTGTGTCCGCCAATGCAGTACGTGGCCGGGTGAACACTCCCAAATTTTATGACCCTGGCGGTGCGCGAACCCTTGCTCACCCATGTGCGAAACGCACACTCTACCACAGTACTACAGAGGCTCCCTATATATATATATATATATATATATATATATATATATATACATATACAGGTAAACCCTTAATTCACGCGAGGGTTAGGTTCCCAGACCCTTCGCGTATGTGGTAAATTCGCGTATATGTTCTGCCCTTGTGTGCACATAATTACCCATGTCTATACGTATATTACATCTGAATAATACTGTTTATGCACTACATACACCTTATAAACTAGCATAAAGTATTAAAAACAACAAAAATGTAACAAATTTAAAACTGAAACCTGACAAGCACAGGCGTATGTGGAGACACTTCAGCAGTCTGGTGCACTAGCCCTCACTGCCTCCCGTATGCTACATTCTGCCTTCTTTACTGTATGAACAGTTGACTCATTCACCCCAAACATGCGGTTACAAGACAATTCACAGGCATAGGTGGAGACACTTTAGCAGCCTGGTGCACTAGCCCTCACTGTCTCCCGTAAGATACGTTCTCCTTCTTTATTGTATGAACAGTTGACTCACCCCAAACATACGGTTCTGAGACAATTCACCATCAAGTCAATTCACTGTCAAAACATGGACAATACCACGTCATTCTATTAATATACTTATTATTGATTAATTAATACTTTAATAACTGATTTTCAGGGGGATTTTATAACTCATATAAGTAAAAAACTAGTGTACTGTACTTGCTAAATAAACTGGTATGTAAATAAATGACGGGGAATCGTCCTGACAGAGAATTGTCGCCGACATTCCTCCCTGAAGTCTGTCCAACACTTTAACTTTCTCTGTCAACAACATCACTTTACAAGTCAGTTTTGGTGTGTTACCACATGCATCACTAGCACTACGCTTATGCCCCATGTTGACAGACAAGGCAAGCAATTACTGGAAGGCAGAAAAAGAATCCACAAATAACGATTTGCAAGTCATGCATTGTTCGACCGTTGGATTCAAACTGACTGTGTGGTGCATGGTAGACCGATCTCCCAGGCTCCCACACACACACACACACACACACACATACATATATATGTGCACACGGGCAGCAGGTAGGCATTTTTTATATTTTATTTATTTCTCTTGTATATTGAAATTACTTATTTGAATAATATAATTTTGTTTTAATTATTGTACAAAAAATTCGTGGATAACCGAAATCGCGTGAATTAAGGGATAACCTGTATATATATATATATACATATCCATCATCCATCATCCAATCTTATATATATATATATATATATATATATATCCATCCATCATCCAATCTTACGTTGCCCCATGAGGAGCTTAGAAGCCCGGGGCTAGGCAAGTTGGTCCTGACATTTAAGATGAGAGTGACCAGCCTCACTCATCCCTGAGTGGCATTACATGAGCAATCAACCTCACTCATCCCTGAGTGGCATTACATGAGCAATCAACCTCAATCACCCCTTGGATATAAACCATCACCGGTTCAATCCGACTGGAGCACAATAATTACCCACTAAACCACCAGGTGCCAAAATTTGGTTATATGGTTACCACCCAGCATAGTAAATGGTTTCCTGGTGTACAGGAAACCATTTGGCTTGTCACTCAGTGTAGAGTCACCCACAGGCAGAAAGGAGAGGAAAGAATGAAGGAATGAAAGACAGAAGAGGCAGTGTAAAGTCACCCGTAGGCAGAAGGAAGAGAAAAGAAAGGAAGGAAAAAAAGACAGAAGAAGATGGAAGGAAACAAGGATGGAGGAGAGGACAGGGCAGACACCCGAGAGCAGCACTACATTGAGTGAGTGGATGGTGGGTGCCCCCACCTACCTACCTATATATATATATATATATATATAATACACACACATATATACATACCTGTATATATACATACATACTTTATGTACATTTCTTATGTCAGTGCTGTTGTCAGAAAATACAGCTAATGAGAGGTTGTGCATATACAGTACCTAGTTGATATCCTTTTTCTGATGTAGGGGAAGGGTTTTGGTATATTCTTACCTGGCAGCCAGATGACTTATGACGTTGATTATACGCTGTCCATGCATGGCTGTGCTACTGCTAGCCCAGTCAGACTTTCACTTATGCACTTTTGATGTAGGCCTAGGCTCCAGAGTCACAGCATACAGAAGAAGAGCTGCTGCTCCATAATACTCCCGTCATTCAGCAAATTTAATTTGCATTAGTTGGTTGCCCCGTTACATAAAGCTGCAAGCTTGCTGAGTTGTTCTTGGAATTCAGAATTTGTAAAGTGTAGTATCAGCTGTAAACATGCATACATCTGAAGGACTACATATACTGTATTGTAATTGCAGCATCCTCTTGGGTTTCCCTGAGTAATATCCATACTGTATCACTACACTACCATGTTACCATCATTGTACCGAAGTACAGGTATACCCCTGTTTAGCGATGCAATTGGTTAGGTAATAACCCATCGTTAGGTGGAGTATCATATATTGGGGTAGATTTTACATGTAAAGTAATGGGATGTGTTTTTCAGCCTTGGGTTCCCCCCCCCCAACTAAGTCCAAAACCCCCCCAAATGAGCCCCAAAACAAGTTTAAAGCCAATCTAAATGGCCTAACAGCTGTAAAAGAAGCTAACCTAAGCCAAACACCTATAAATAACTCACTATAACCAACAAATAAAATCTGAAAATTGTCAAATAAGTCAGGAAAAAATCAAGTCAAGTAAACTGTACCCCAAAATGACATTGTTCACCCCATCTGTGGCTAAAACACATTAACCTAAGTCTAAAAACAGTTTGTAAATCAACCTGAACACAATATTAGTCTAAAATATAATCAAAATTGGTCAAAAATATCAAAACCCATCGTTAAACCGGGGTTTGGCCATCGTTAGACGGAGTATGGTGGTATTTCTACCTCCATCGCTAAACCGGGGTATCGCATCTAGGGGTGTCGTATATCAAGGTATACCTATACAACCAGTTGCTATCATATAATGTTTACTATACAGTGCTCATTACACATCGCTATACTTGTAGCTTTCTCATTCTTAACTCAGGATGTAATGTGTGCAAAAGTACCCCAGTCATGACGTTAAAATTCTGTATCCCAAAAATAATATGAAGATCATGTGACAAGTGAAGCATTCAGAGTTATGTTGGGAAAGGTATGCTGTAGTGTACTATAGATGAATAATAGCTAGCAAGCAGAAGACATCAAACCAAGGACAATTCTTCTGTATGGTGCTGTAGTCTTATGAAATGGAGTTTTTATACCATAGTCTGTGACTCAAGGAGGTGGGGCTGTACCGAGATATACTGTGTAGATGAAGTTGATGCAGTAGTATTGGTATGAGTCTTCCGGTAAACTATGATTTATATTGTTAATTTCAGTTTTTATTGTCAGAGACCGCTGTAATTCAGATGTCATGCATATCAGATGGTAATATTATGTTAGGTTGCTCACTAATACGATGTACACAGCATGCGCAAAGATTGTCTTGAAGGATCTGGTTGCCAGATTAGTGATGTGTGTAGAAGCACTTCACATTCACATTCACGAAAGGTATATCCGTTAAATATGTGTGGAAGATTCCAAAGAAATCATTACCACTGAACTGGCCAGTCTCAGTTCACCTGAGTAGTTAAAAATGAGTTAATAAAACAAGAGCTTTTTATACAGTATTCAGTATAAATGACATAATGGTCATATAAGGTAGAGATTTATTTAGTGTTGTTTAACGTTACTGTACTGTATATTTGGTACACTTTTGAGGCACATTTTTGTTCTCTGTTTACCTCTTATCAACTCCTGTCTGGAGGAAAGTAGTAGTCAGGATTTCACATCAAAGATCAATCATTAATTGTTAAGGTGGCAGTTCAAAGCTTTGATATTGTGCAGTTTCATTAAGGACTATTAATGGTACAGTCTAGCAAAGCTTCAAACTATTGTATCATTGTATTGGAGGAGACACCAAATTCAGAGAAAGGACTTTAGATTTATTCATTGTTTTACCTGTTAACAATGTCAAGTTATTCCTGAAGGAGCAGTAACTTGCAAAATGTTAAATAAATTCTGGGTCCTTTCCCTTCATTTGGTGTTTTCTTCCAAGTCAGCCCACACTGTTTCTTCCTTGCACCTACCACTTTATTACTGATGTGAACCCCTGGCAAAGACTTCCCTGCAGCCTCAAGTATGGACAAAGAGTAAGCAGAAACTATGGCTTATATACAAATGCAGGTGCTAGTAATGTTTTTCAGTGTGTTTGTGATATATGTACAGCACTGTTCCAGTACTTTTTTGAGAAAATAAGTTTATGTTTATTTATTTATTTATTTATTTTTTTAATTTAAATCCACCCCATAAAGAAGTCAAAATTTTCATTTATTTGCATTTCTCTTTTAATCTTTTAAAAATCATTTTAGGATTATTCAACATATATTCTCTCAAGTACTATGTTTAGGTCATAACTAATTAGTGAGTTTTGTAAGGCAATTAATTACATTCATATTTACAGGTTATGCTCTGGCCTAATTATAAAGAATTCCATTACACCGTGTTTGTACTGTATGTATCAATCTGTATTTAACTACACTATTTTCTTTATGTTAACTAAAGTTGAAAATGAGGAAGAAACCTATTGTATTCTTTGTTATATTGCTGTACAGACCAAGTAGTTAATATGCGCAGCACAGGTGCTTCATCAGTAGTCTTGCTATTGCTGATGGACTGATGACTTATATACCACTTACACAGCCATGGTCTATAAGATAGGTAGTGTTTTGGGATTTACCTGCATATACAGTAACCGTGCTGTTTATCCGCACAGTTGATTATATAATGCAGAATTGGACTGTCATCATCATTTTATATTAAGTACAGATTTCCATTTTACTTGGAATGTGTAACTTATTACTGCAGTGGATGAGGGGAAAACTCAACACTTTTGGATGATATTGTAACTGAAAAATATACTCTCCAGACGCTATACAGTGCTTTATATTTGTTCATGAAAAGTAAAGTCAACAGTAGTTTCTCATCACATTGGCAAATAAAAAAATACTTCATTGTTCTTGATACAGTGAGGTACTTGCTCATGTATGGTACTAACTGTAGTAAGGTTTCATTGAAAGATATAAAAATAATACAGATTCATACAGTAGACAGTACAGTACTGTATAATACCTGACTAGTAAATAAACTCAGTGCTTTTTATCTATCGAGTTTAGCTTTTAGCATTTTGGTTGTGTGTTTAGTACCTACGGATATAAGAATCACATACACCCACCACAAAAAGCTTTGCAACAGTTGTCCTTCTGAGAGCGAGTCAAAGTTTGAAATCGCTGTCTGTATTTTCCTACCTTGAAAGTTCTCCATTTGACCTGGCTGTACTTGGTGACTTTCCTAGATCTATTGCTACATTGTCTGCCAGAAGCCTTTAGTGCTCATGGATCATTGGACACCAGAGCTGTGTACTTATTTCATATGGAGTGGTGAGAGCTTATTTCAATATGCTAAACCGAGTAGTGCTAGGGTAAGTTGTTGACGAACATTCAGCAGATATGATCATCAGTATACCAGGAAAACTTTAAAATACCTTGACCATGTTATGATCTGGGGCAGCTTTAATGGTGCCATAAGGAAGAGGTAGTCTGCATTTCTTCCCACAGAATGTTACAGTGAATGGTGATAAGCATTTTGCAGATGCTAGACGGCATTGACATACAGCATACACATTCGTGGTTGCAATATCTTTATGTAGGAAGGTGCACCATGTCATTGGTCCAAAAAAGAGCACAAGTGGTTAAGTTATAACAATATTCAGGGTCTGTAATGGCCATGGAACAGCTCAGATCTGAATCCACATTAAAAATGCTTGGTTTGTACATGAAAAAGAACCTAATTTTCAGGATAGCTCATCATTGCCCCACCTGACCAAAGCTATCAAGATGTGGAAACAGAACTAAAGTTTGGAATTTTCTCAGAACCTGTCTGATTCCTTGCCAAAATGGCTGCAAGTGGTCATAGACATTATAGGGTGGATCAACAAATACCAGCTGAGTAATTAGCAACAGCTATCTTGTTATGCTTCTTACATCTTAAAATAATTGTTTCACATAAAGTTGGGAGTATTGCAGAGCTTTTTGCAATGAGTGTAAAACTATTTCCATGATGTAGTCACTATGTAAACTGTGTTAATTTACTGAGTATATTTGATCACCAGCTCAAAGGCCATTTTTAGGAGGTGGAGAAATTGGCGACATTTGGCTCCAAGATTTGCTGACCTCTCTTGCATTTTAACTATGTATTTATTTATTTTTTCCCCAAACATTAATATCCATTTCCTGTATGATTTAGGTTCTGGTTGCTAACATATGGCTAACTCTTTTTATTGAATTGTAGCCAGCATAATTTGAATCCATCAGTTACATTTGGCAAGTGAAAACTTTAAATTTGCTTTTCCTATCATCATCAGAAATTCACCACCATAATTGACATTGAATACAAAATATCCCTCTCCAAACCTTTTAAGCCAACCTTTACCACACTTCAACCTTCCATGTTGGTTTTCCAGTACCTAAGCTTTGTAATATTGTACAGTAAAGTTGCTGATGTGCAAGTTTGTTTGTAGTGGAATGATAATTTGCAGCCTGTATGGAATAGCTTCACTGCATATTCTGTATTCTTCCATGTATAGTGTACTTACTGAAGGTCACAAAAATAGTGCCTCCCAAATTAAGGTCCAATTTAAGGTATGTTTCTACTCTCCACTAAAACTTAGACTTGTGTATGCTGTTCTTGATTGGCTGTAGTTCTGGAATTAGCAGATTGAAGTTAGACTGGTACTAGCTAGTGTTCTGATTGGACATTCATCATTATAATAAGGGTATTTTCTTGTGTACCCTGAAGAGAACCAGTCAACCACTTGAATTGTTTACCGGAACAGTGGTGGGATGAGTCATGGCTAAATTAGTGGTCATGTGGAAACATGCTTTAAATAAGCTATTTGTGTGTTGAACTTCATGTACAGTACTTCAACTCAGCAGTTTCTTCTATAACCCAAAGGATGCATGTCTTGAAAGGAAACTTCAGCCACAGATGATGTGCTGTGTTCAGTGCAAAGTTATAAATCTTAGCCCTCTGATTGTAAACACTTGCCTAAGAAGAGAATACTTCATTTACAGCTAGATTTGAAAATATTCTAGTGTGTATTAAATCCAGTTTATTTCTGTTAGATGATGTTTGGCATCCAAGGAAGGTTAGCATTTGCTGTAGGATTTGATGGGACATTTCTACTTCTTGTCTGTCATTACCTGAGGCAGAGGGTAAACCAGAACCCCACTCTGATCAAGAAGTCGTATAAAACTTTCTCCATGGCCGGGGTTATGTTCCATAAGATAACGTTGATATGCAAATCCTGTTGATACCGATTTTTCGATGGTCGCTAGTATATAATCGTTATACACGTTATACACCCATACCCCAAACTCTTGCAGTGTTGTGTACCAGTGTGAGTGTTCGGTCAATGAGTATGTCCAGGTATCGAAGCAGTTTTCCACATAAGATGCTGAAGAAAAGCCAAAGATGCATTCCAGGCCTAAACCCAAACTCTCATATACCTTACTCAATCAGTAGAGATCGACACAGAAACACCATAGGTAATGTTATTATCCTCATAAACAGTACTATTGCCAAAGAAAGAGACATTAAACATCATATGCAAGAAGGATAGGTGGTGCGATGTCCAGTGTTGAGATGCTTCAGGCCAACTGATAGCCTGGCAAGCAGCTGGCAGCATGCCAGGTGGGTGTGGGGGAGGACAAGGGGATGGGAAGGGAGACAAGTGGTGGTGGGGGAGGGTGGGGGGATGGGGAGGGAGACAAGCAGTGGGGGAAAGTGGGGAAGGAGACAAGAAAGCCAAACTGCCTTACTACCCCCCCTGCGTCTCTCTCTCTCTCTCTCTCTCTCTCTCTCTCTCTCTCTTACACACACACACACGCACAGACACACACACACACACACACAGGTATAATAGATAAATGCAAGGATGAACCCAAACTGTTTTATAGATTTGTTAATGGCAAACTGAAACAAAAGGAAGGAATCACCAAACTGAAAGTAGAAGGAGAGGTCTTTAAGGATGCAGCAATGCAAGCAGAAATAATGAACGCTCCAGTCAGTTTTCACTAAAGAAAAGGAGCTTGTGGAAGGGGAGGGAGTGATTAGAATTATTCCGGTGATAAAAGATATAAAAGTAGAGGTACAGGAAGTGTATAAATTACTGGAAACTCAAGATGTAAGGAAAGCCCCAGGACCTGACGGAATTTCTAATTGGGTACTGAAGGAATGTAGAGAACAACTGGCAGATAAAATCCACAGTTTAATAGTATGCTCACTGGAAGAGGGGAAAGTGCCACAAGAATGGAAGAGGGCAAATGTGGTACCAATTTACAAGGGAGGAAACAGGGAAGAACTCCTGAATTATAGAGCAGTGTCTCTAACCAGCATGGTCGCAAAATTGTGTGAGAGAATCCTGAAAGACAGGTGGATAAAATATCTGGAAGAGATGAATATTTTGGCTGAATGTCAGTTTGGATTCAGAAGTGGAAGGTCATGTGTTTCTAACTTGTTGAGTTTTTACTGAAGAGCGATTGACGTGGTACAGGAGAGAGATGGTTGGGTGGATTGTGTGTATAGACTTAGAGAAGGCCTTTGACAAGGTACCTCATAAGAGACTAATGTGGAAACCAGAATATATAGGAGGACTGAAGGGGAAACTTCTGGAATGGATGAGAGACTTTTTGAGAGACAGACAAATGAGGACAGTAATAAAGGATAGGATGTCTGGATGGAGGGAAGTAACAAGTGGAGTCCCTCAAGGCTCGGAGTTGGCGCCAGTAATGTTCCTGATTTACGTAAATGATATGGTAGATGGAGTGAACAGTTATGCAAATCTGTTTGCTGATGATGTAAAGATCTTGAGGAAGGTAGAGGTTGAGGAGGATTGTAAAATACTGCAGGAGGATTTGGATAGGATACACGATTGGAGCCGGACGTGGGAAATGAAATTTAATGTAAAGAAATGTAAAATATTGGAAATGGGTAAAAGTACCAAGAGGCCATCACTGAATTATTTGTTGGGTAATGAATTAATCACAAAAAGGAGAGAAGAGAAAGATTTGGGAGTGCTGGTCCAAGATAGTTTGTCACCAGAAAAGCACATTAACAAGATAGTTGGAGAGACTTATAAACTCCTGACTAACATAAGAGTAGCATTTCATTATATGGATGAGGAGATGATGAAAAAATTGATAGTGGCCATGATCCATCCCAGGTTAGAATATGCAGTGGTAGTGTGGTCCCCACACAAAAAGAAAGATATAAACAAGATTGAGAGAATACAAAGAACAGCAACCAAGATGGTCCCCAGTCTGACAGACCTGTCATACAGAGAGAGGCTGGAAAAACTGGATTTGCCTTCCTTAGAGGAAAGGAGAAAGAGGGGAGACATGGTTGCAGTGTTCAGGACCATGGTGGGAGTAGATAAAATTGACAAAGAAGATCTGTTTGTATGGGATAAGAGAGCAACAAGAGGACGCGGAATGAAATTGAAAAAGTCAAACTGCTTGAAGAATATCAAGAAATTTAGCTTTCCTTACAGAAGTATAGACTTATGGAATAGCCTGGACAAAGAGATCGTCCAGTCTAAAAACTTAAACGAGGTTAAAGTTAAATTCGACTTATTGAGAAACAGTGACGGAAACCCACGAGCATAGTACATTCCGTGTATATCACAATTAGGTATATTAGGTAAATACTTAAATATTTGGAACGACTTAGACAGAGAGGTGGTGCATGAGAAAAACATTCATGTGTGTAAAGGTAGACTTGATAAATGTGGATATGGAGACAGGAAAACAATGAGCATTGCTCAATTCCTGTATACTACAAATAGGTAAATACACACACACACACACATACACACACACATGAGGAACAAGTGGGGGTTAGAGAGGAAGGGGGGATGGGGAGGGAGGCAACCAGGGCTGGGGGAGGGCAGGGGGACAGAGAGAGAGAAATGCTTGGCAGTGCTGAGTGTGGAGGGGGATGGGGGGGAGAGAAGAGAGTGGATGGAGGGAGAACTGGGAGAGCCTTGTACACCACCACATTCACGTTGAGACACGCCCCTTTCAAACTTTGGAAGTGGCTTGGTGTCGGACTAGCAGTGTTATGGCTGTTCAGATTGTTTGGATCATGAGAATGTTCCCCTGTATCTTTTGTTGGGTCTGATGAATAGTCGATTATCGATGTGTTGGAAATCAGGGTATAGGTGAATAATTCTTAGTCTCGTTATGTTAACTAGATTTTTTGTTTAACCCATGGCATCCAGCATGTATTTCCACCGACCCTTCCCGCAGCTGGGGTTTTCTGGATCCCCCCTCCCCCCAGCTAACACTTAACCAAAATAAAAAAAATAAAATTACACGTGTCATAATACTCACCAAACCTTCGACTTAAAGCTGATGGCCTCAGATTGTCATAGATAGAGCCTTTGGAAGTGGTGTAACTTTTCGTGTTTTTTGTGGCTGTGTCCGTGTGTATGGCACAAGTACGGCTTAAACTAGCCCTCCAAAATTTAAAAAAACTTTCAGAATACCACAATCAACCACAAACACCATTTCTGTGTAGGCTTTGAGAAGTTTGGTGTGAGCAGGGGAGTGTTGTCACTATGGCAACGACTTTGAGGCAGGTTGGCTGACGCTTCACTGGACACAGGGAATACATTTTGCACAGGTCTATCCATAACGGAGGTACGCAGGTAACTGGAGAGTGGCTGGAATGTGTGCAGGAGGGGGTTGCCAGTGTTTGACTGTGGTGATAATTACCTGCAAAATATTCAGACAATGCTATGAAACACAAGATCACGTATACATGCTACCCAGACGTCTTCAGGTGGTCAACTGTACATGACACCTGGATGCCAAGGGTTAATAAAAATGCATCACCTTTATACATACCATTCCACCTTAGGCCTACTGGCACAAAGAATATTGTTTTTAATTTAAGGTGAGAGAGATGAGTAGATGGAAATGAGTTGACCTGAAAGCAGGCAACTACTGTAGTTACATACGAATGGTAGCAAAACAAGCTGACACACTGTTGTGTGTATTTGCATAAACATTTTCCACAGACGGAGCCACAGACACTAAGAATATTTTGTTATTTGTTAAAAGTGAGAGTGAGATGCGTAAGTTAGTTGGAAATAAGTAAAACCGAAAGCAGTTAATTAGCTACGTTCATACAATAACAAAGGAGATTAGCTGACGCTGCCTGCTGCACATTCACATTATCATTTTGTCATACGCCACAGAAAGAGTTACAGACACTAAGAATATTTTGCTGTTTATTAAAAGTGAGAGTGAAATGCATAGATGGAAATGGGTAGAGTTGAAAGCAGGTGACTGGTGGGTTGGAGAGAATAGACTGCCATTGCCTCCTTTGGAAATAGTTAATAAATAATCTCCAGCTGGGGAAAAAAAAAAAATCTGTAGTCAAAGCTGTCAAAAAGAATTCCTTCAATAACAAGGGAGCTCTGTGTATATTTGGTGCACTTGGTGATAATGGTTTTTCATTAACTTATTTCACGGCATGTAAGACACTGCATTGTGAAAGACGCTCCCAAATTCTGAAAGGGCAGTTCTTAGAAAATGAAGTTTGTCAACCAAGACTGCAGAAAGATTACTTAATATGAGTATGGAAAACCTCGATATAACGGACTTCAATAGACCACAGTTTGCTTTTATTGGAATCGAGGAGCTATTGGACTAAGTTCTTACCTATCGAAAAAAGTCTGATAAAGCCAGAAGCAGACCAGACTGCCTGACTACTTCAGCTATATTAGCCGCAATAAGGTAAATAAAAGACATGTTTATCACTGTACAGTACTTTTATTATATATACCATTTGATTATTGTACTGAATATATAATACAGATCTGCGACGGGGGTTCCGCCGGCGTAGATCGTGGGTTCAGGGCGAGATGGGGCTCGGGCCTGTGCTAGAGGGTACAGGGCATTGTGGTTCCCAGGCTGCTGCTTCCGCCCAATAGAGAGGGGCCCGAACCTGGGAGTAGTGCCCCAGGAGGCTGCCCTATCAGTGGGTGTATAATGGCGGGATAGTTGCAGTGCCAAGGCGTGCTTGGAGGGTGTCCCTGCAGCTGTCCTGGCAGGGTGCCCCGAGGCCACTGGTAAGTTGGTGGGCTAGGGGTCCCAGATCCATTGCCTGGACCTGGGACTGTGCAGTGAGTGGGGCCTGTGGTATGTCTATCTCCCTTTATTAATACTGAATATGACAAAACACATGAATAAGTTTCAAAGCAAGCTTGAGGACAGTAGATCACCCAGGGGGCTGAGGGTGGGTTCATGGAATGTGGGAAGTTTGAGGGGAAGAGCGGGGGAAGTCATTGAGGCATTCAGTAGGAGGTGGGTGGATGTGGCGTGCTTGCAGGAAGTCCGGTACAGGGGTGGATCAGCCAGAAAGATTGTTGGGAAGGACTGTTGCTATAAGTTGTTTTGGCAGGGGGGGACAGACGGATATGGAGGTGTTGGTGTGATGGTTGCGGAGAAATGGGTGGAATATGTTATGAATGTTATGAGAGTAAGCGATAGGATATTGGTCGTGAAAATTCTGATCGGTAGAAAGATAGCTGTGATTATATCGGCATATGCTCCACAGGCAGGATTGAATGAAACAGAGAAAGATAAATTTTGGGATGATTTAATACGTGTAGTGGGTGGTATGCGGGATGATGAGATAGTGGTCTTGGGAGGGGACTTATGGTCATGTAGGTGAAGCAGCACAAGGTTATGAAGGAGTGCATGGGGGATGTGCTTATGGTATAAGAAACGCAGAAGAGGAAAGGATACTTGAGTTTGAGGAGGCAACGGAAATGATTGTGTGCAACACATATTTTAGGAAAAGAGACAGTAGGTTAATTACGTATGAGTCTGGGGGAAATAGCAGTCAGATAGATTATTTTCTGGTTAGGAGGGCTGATAGGAGGTTAGTGAGGGATGTTAAAGTTATAGGAAGTGAGGAGTGTGTGCAGCAGCACAAACTATTGATTTGTGATATGGTGCTTAAAGAACGAGTGATGAAAAAGAGGACTTATGTACCTAGGAGGAAAATATGGAAGCTGAAAAACCAAGTACAATGTAGTAAGGGATGCCTTCTATAGCAAATTGAGGAGAGTGGTGGCTGAACAGGGAGCTGTAGACAGAGCCGTTAATAAACAGTACAGAGCCCTCAAGAACAATCTCTTGAGAGGTACTTATATAACATGCGGTTGGACAAGAGGACCACCAAGACATAAAGTAACTTGGTGGTGGGATGAGGGTGTAGAAGCTGCAGTTAAGGAGAAAAGAAGGCTTTTCTAGGAATGGAAGAAGGGTGGTAGCTAAGAGGAATATTTGGCTGCCAAGCATAGGGCTAGAAGAGAGGTGTACAGGCAAAGTCTGAGTCACAGAGACTTTTACTTGATAACCTAAATCATGGGGAAAGGAAAAATATGATATTTAGGGTGGCAGGTCAGGTGAAAAGGGATAATCGGGATATTATAAGTGAGCATTGTGTGAAGAATGGTGAAGGAAGGGTAGTGGTGAACAGTGAGGATATTAAAGATGCATGGAGAGAGCATTATAACTGGTTGTTGAATGAGGAGTTTGACTGGGACAGGGAAGGTTTGGAGCCAGCAGATCCAGTGTCTGGCCCTTGGCTTTTGATTGATGCTACTATTGTGAGTGAGGCAATAGGCAGGATGAAGGAGGGGAAGGCAGCAGATGTGTCTGGGTTGACTACCGAAATGTTGAAGGCCTCAGGCGATATTGGGGTAAGGTTAGTCACTGACCTGATAAATAGGATTATTTATGAGTGTGTTGTCCTGGATGATTGACTGAAGAGTGTAATTGTAAATGTGTATAAAAGGAAGGGTGATGCCCATGAAAGAGGAAATTATAGAGGTATAAAGCTTTTAGATCAGATAACGAAGGTAATGGAGAGCGTTTTAGAATGTATGATAAGAGAAAGAGTGAATATTGATGAGATGCAGTTTGGGTTTATGCCAGGTAGGGGGACCATTGATGCCATATTCATTGTTCGACAGCGTCAGGAAAAATATAATGGTAGGAGAAGGGATCTTTGTTTTTGTTGATTTGGAAAAGGCCTTTGACAGAGTCCCTAGAGAGGTGGTGAAGTGGGCTATGAGAAAGCTTGGCTTGGAGGAGTTAGTGGTTATGGCTATGTGGGTGCTCACACCCAGGTAAGAGTGAATGGAGATATGAGTGATGAGTTTTCTGTGAATGTTGGTGTGCATCAGGGGTCAGTCTTGAGTCCCATGCTGTTTATCATGGTACTTGAGGCCCTTTCACGTGACTTTAGAAACGGACTCCTGTGGGAGTTGTTGTATGCTGATGATTTGGTGTTGATTGCAGAGAATGAAAGGGAGGTGGAGGAAAGGTTTAGGATGTGGAGAGATGGTATGGGACAAAAGGGTTTAAGGGTAAATGCAGATAAAATGAAAGTGATGATATCTAGGGTTGGTGGCGGTACTGTCAAAGATGAGGGAGAGTGGCCATGTGCAGTTTGCCACAAGGGCGTGGGAAGTAATTCCATCTTGTGCGGTTTGTGTGATAAATTGGTGCATAAGAGATGTAGTGGTATCAGAGGTAGACTGCGAGATAATGCTGATTTTATGTGTACGGCGTGCTGGGGTGAGCAGGTGGAGATTGTCTGATGTGAAAGGATTGAACTTGCTGGTGGATCTCTTGAGTGTGTGGAAGAGTTTTGTTATTTGGGAGACATGTTGTGTGCTGGAGGTGGGGCTGGAGCTAGCTCTATGGCTAGGGTGAGAAGTGGTTGGAAGAAGTTCAGGGAGCTCTTGCCTCTCCTGACATTGAGAGGGCTCTCCCTACGTGCTAAGGGGTCTTTGTGTGCAGCATGTGTTAGGAGTGTAATGCTGTATGGCAGTGAGACCTGGGCAGTGAAGGAGGAAGATATTCGCCAGCTCAGATGTACAGAAATGACAATGATTAGGTGGATGTGCAGTGCGTCCCTGCGTCCAAGGCCTGGAGCAGCTGGGTTTACGACGGAAGAGTTGAGAGGTAGGATGGGACTGGAGTGTATTGGTGTTGTGATGAGGAGAGGTAGATTGAGGTAGTTTGGACATGTGGAGAGGATGGGGGATGATAATTGGGTGAGGAAGGTGAGAAGTGTTAATATTAGGGGTGGGGTTATGAGGGGTAGACCGAGAGAGACATGGGACGAGGTCATTAAGTGTGGCCTTCGGGTTAAGGGACTGAACAGGGAGGCTGCAATGGATCGTGCAGCGTGGAGAGCCGCCATTAGGTGACCAAGGCCGACACATGCAAGCATGTTGGAGCCTTTAAAAATGAAAACGATATGAATGCTAAAGTAGAGAATGTGAAGTTGGATGGAATAGTTGGTGAGTGGGGTGTGCCTGCTGAGATAGATGAGAATGGCAGTGTTAGTGGACATTTGTGCTGGGAGAGGGTTGGTGATAGCCAATACCCTCTTCAGGCATAAAATGATCCACAAGTATACATGGCGAGTGATGAGAAGGGTAGGTGGTGAACTGAATGAAAGGAAGGCAATGATTGATTATGTGTGTGTGGATGAAAGGATGCAAAGATGTGTAATGGATGCAAGAGCTTATAGAGGTTGGGGGAGTGGACTTTCTGACCACTACTTGGTGGTGGCCAGAATCAAGATCCAAATAAGATGGAGAAATAGAGGATGGGAAGAAGGAGTATTTGCTAAGAGAGTGGAAAGGTTACAAGAGGTTGAGAAAAAGGCTGAGTATAAGAGAGAAGTGGAGGAACGATTGGGCAAATATGAATTGGAGGAGATGGGGGACATGGAAGGTGTGTGCAGGATATTCTCAGAAGAAATATGTGCAGCATGTAATGTGGTGTGTGGGATGAAGAGAAGACGGAGGGGGGGGTACAAGGAACAGCGTGGTGGAATGAAGAGGTGAGACAGGCTGTGGCACAAAAGAAGAAAGCAAACAATGATTGGATGAGAAGTAGGGGCGTGGAAGAAGTTGAGTGGTGGAAGAAAGAGTTATATGTAGAAAGAAGGAGAGAGGTGAAAAGATTAGTAAGAGAGTGGATGAGGAATTTGGGAGGAATTTGAGTGAAAAATGGAGGGACTGTAAGAAAATGTTCTGGAAAGAGGTGAAGAGAGTAGGACACGGCGGAAGTGAAGTTAGCAGGGAAGTGAAAGATAAAAATGTTAGATTACTAGTGGAGAAGGGAGAAAAAGTGAGCAGATGGAGAGAACACTTTAAGGAATTGTTGAACATAGAGGATGGAAGTAATGCGAGTATAAGTGGCTTGGGTATGACTGGGAGAAGGAGGGAGGTGAGAAGACAGGAAGAAATCAGTGGGATAGAAGTTGTGGAAGCAATGAAGAAAGTTAAATTGGGGAAAGCCCCAGGAATTGATGGAGTGTGTGGTGAAATGCTGAAGCATGGGGGAGAGATAGTAGTAGAATGGATGTGGAAAATGTGCAGATTGGCCCGGGAGGAAGGTAGAGTCCTAGAGGATTGGAAGTCAGGTATAATTATTCCCTTGTACAAAGGAAAAGGGGAAAAAGAAGTGTGTGGTAATCATAGGGGCATTTGTCTTCTTAGTATAATAGGAAAAGTGTATGGTAGGATACTTATTGACAGAGTTAGAGAAAGAACAGAGGAATTAGTTGGAGAAGAACAGGGAGGCTTTAGGAAGGAAAAGAGGTTATGTAGATCAGATATTCATTCTTAGATCTTTAGTGGAAAAGTTTCTAGAGAAGGGAAAGAAGTTGTATGCAGCATTCATGGATTTGGAGAAAGCATATGACAGGGTGGATAGACAAGGATTGTGGAAAGTATTAAGTATATGGAGTAGATGGGAAGTTGTTGAATGCTGTGAAGAGTATGTATGATGGTGCTAAGGCTGCAGTGCGTGTGGATGGTGAACTGAATGAATTTTTCTCTTTGAAGGTTGGGTTGAAACAGGGATGTGTCGTGTCTCCATGGTTGTTCAATCTGTACATGGATGGGGTAATAAAAGAGGTACAAGGTAGGGTAGTGGATGTTGGAGTGGCCCTGGTGAGAGAGGGTAGTGTTTGGAAACTCCCTGTAATGTTGTTTGCAGATGAAACTGTGTTGTTGAGTGAAGACAAAGGGGAGCTGCAGGGCTTGGTGGATGAGTTTGGGAGTGTGTGTAAGAAATGGAATCTAAAAGTGAATGTAGGGAAGAGTCAAGTGATGGTCTTTGAAAGAGGTGAAGTCAGTGAATTTACAGCGAGATTGGATGGTGAGGAATTGGAAAATGTGAGTACGTTTAACTACTTGGGTAGTGTGATAAGTAAGGTTGGAGGTTTGGAGAGTGAAGTGCTTGAAAGGGTACAGCAGGGAAGAAAGGTTGCTGGTTTCTTGAAAGCAGTGTTAAGAAACAGGGAAGTGAGCATGGAAGTGAAAAAGTTACTACATGACAATATTGTGATACCAACTCTAACGTATGGAAGTGAAGCTTGGACATTGCTGGAAGGACACAAGTCAAGAGTGAGAGCAGTGGAAATGAGTTATTTAAGAGGAGCCTGTGGAGTCACATAGAGAGACAGGCTGACAAATGAGGATGTGAAGGAGCGTTGTGGTGTGGATGTGGATGTGATAGGAAGCATTAGGAGGAATACACTGAGGATGGAGGGTGAAATACTGACAAAGAGAGTGTATGTAAGTGAGGTGGAGTGGAGAAGAGGGAGGGGGAGGCCGAGATTGAGATGGAGGGATGGGGTGGAGAGGTATATGAGAGAGGAGGGTGTGAGTTGGGAGCATGGCAGTGAAATGGCGAGGGACAGGACGATATGGAGGCAGTTTGTTTGTGGCCTCCCCGAACAGGATTGAGGCGTCTGGCAATAGATAGATAGATAGTTTTACTGTGTCCAAGCCTTGCGTAAATTTTACTGTGTTATGCAATAACTTATTTAGGCCTATAGTGGCATTTAAGAAAGGTAAGAGGCAAATGGGATATTGCCATGAGTTGGATACTGGTGGGGTGAAGCAGGATGGTGGCCATGATGCCTTTCATATATGAAAATATCTTCTTGTGTGTGTTAGAAATGGCCTTTATTGAGCCTAAACCTTGCACAGAGTAATCTGTGTTCTGCAGCAGACTGCTAATAGTTTTATAGGAAAGAATAATGGCTGGACTTTTGTGAGAATCCTCACTTGTACGGGCATTTGTGTGTCATTTGATAATTGTCCGGCCTTAGCCAGTGTCTGTGAAATCCGAAATCCAGGAATTCGGGGTACGGGAAATGGAGGGTCAAGTGTATATTTATATATATATATATATATATATATATATATATATATATATATGATATATATATATATATGTATACCGGTATGTATATACATATATATATATATACAGTATATATATATTTGTCTATATATACATATGTATGTATATATATATATATATATATATATATATATATATATATATATATATATATATATTTATACACACATATATGTATATATATAATCATCATCATCATCCGGACCTCCTTTCCCACCCAGGGGCAGGGTGAGGAGTAGCAGTGTCCAGACAGCACAAACTTGCCCAATCCAAATAGGCCACACTTCCATTCACTTATCATTCAAGCCCCCAGAAACCTGGCTCTACCGGATACGCCAAAAAACATTCACCACATTCTGCAGCTTCACACCAACATATCCGATTTAGTCAATCCAGACGCTGCCATGCTCGCAAGGGGTGCCAGAATCCCTGATCATGCATTTCTCCACACAACATTCATCCAGCCAGTTCGATCTCTTGTCAGTTCCCTAGCCTCACCAACTTCCAAACCTCTCTTCCTCAAACACTCATCCACCATATCTCTTCACCTTCTCCTTGGCCTACCTCGCCTCCTCCCTCCTTCAAATTCGCTCAGGTATACCTCTTTCACCACTCAGTTGTTATCCAGTCTTTCCACATGATCATACCATCTCAGGACACTCTCTTCGATTCTGATGTCCACCGACTTCCTCACTCCGCAACTCTCACTAATCACACTATTTCGGATCCTATCCACCCTCTGTACCCCACATACATTCCTCAACAGTCCCATGTCCACTGCTCTTACTCTTGACTTTTCATCTTCATGCCACGCCATAGTGTTCTACCCATATGTTAGAGTTGGCACTAAAACTCCCTCATGTAAGCCTAGTGCAGCTGCAACACTCGAGCCCCTGTTTCTTGTCAAGGCCTTCATTGCACCAGCTACTTTTCTTCCTTGTGTCATTCTGCTTTCAACTTCTTTTGAACATTTTCTCCTCTTGTCTTTCACTGTACCCAAGTTTTTGAACTCTCTCACCAATTCCAGTCTCTCTCCATTCACTGAGACATCACATTGGGAGTCCCCTTCTCAATAACCATCACTTTACTCTTCTCTGCATTTACTCTCAAGGCACGACGCTTACAGACATCAGCAAAACTCTTCACTAGTCTACCAAGTTCCTGTCCAGTACTTGCAAACAGTACTGCATCATCAGTATACAACAAATTTGAGATATTCCATCCATCACCATTCATTACCAACGCCATCCCTCTCTCCATTACTCGTGTTTTCACTTCTCTCATCACCCTATCCATGTATACATTGAACAACCATGGGGACATCGCACAACCTTGTCGCACACCCACACTGATTGTGAACCATGCACTTAGATGCCCATTAACCCTTACGCATGCTTTGCTACCATCATAAAAACTCTTGACAGCACCTAGCAGCTTACCATTTACACCATACATGTACAAAACTTTCCACAATCCCTCTCTGTCTACTTTGTTGTTTGTTTTTTTTCGGATCCATGAATGCTATAAACACCTTATGGCCCTTCTCACAAGCCTTCTCTGCTATCTGTCTCACTGCAAATACATGATCCACACATCCTCTGCCACTCCTAAAGCCACCCTCTTCATCACTCACTAGAACTTCTGATATCAGTCTTACTTACTCTATAATAATTCTTCCATATACCTTCCCTACCACACTCAATAAACTTATGCCACGATAATTCTTGCACTCACTTTGCTTCCCTTTATTTTTGAACAGGGGTTCAATCACATCCTTTTTCCACTCTGCAGGCACAGTTTCACTCATCCATGCCTTCTTACATATCTCCAATAAGCACTTCATTCCACTTTCTCCACAACACTTAACCATCTCTGCATACACCTCATCAACCCCAGCTGCTTTCCCATTTTTCAGGCACTTCACAGTGCTCTTCACCTGTGCGAGTGTCACGTCTCATGGCACTGCATTCCTTCTCTGCACCCCCCCGAAACCAATCATGTTTACAGCTGCTGTGCTCCCTCTATTCCCATTTATCAGGCTTTCAAAATATTCTTTCCATCTGGTCCTTACTTCATCTCCATGAGTTAGTAACCTGCCACCTGCATCCTTCACACTATATATATATATATATATATATATATATATTTACAGGTATACTTTGGTTAACGATGCAATTGGTTAGGTAAAAACCCATCGTTAGGCGGGGCATTGTATTTCGGGGTAGATATAACATGTAAAGTAATGGGATGCATTTCTCAGCCCTGAGTTACCCCCCCCCCTCCCAACCAAGTACAAAACACACCCAAATAGCCCCAAAACAAGTTTAAAGCCAATCTAAATGGCCTAACAGCTGTAAAAGAGGCTAACCTAAGCATAACACCTGTAAATAACTCACTGAAACTAACAAATTAAATCTGAAAATCATCAAATATAAGTCTGGAAAGAATCAAGCTTGGTAAACTGTACCCCAAAATGACAATGTTCACCCCACCAGTTTCTAAAATACATTTATCTAAGTCTAAAAACAGTTCATAAATCAGCCTAAACACACAATTTTAGTCTAATCATCAAAATTGGTAAAAATAAACGAAATCAAAATCCTTCGTTAAACCAGGGTTTGGTAATCATTAGGCAGGGTATGGTGGTATTTCTACTCCCATCGTTAGCCCTGGGTATCGCATCTAGGGGTATCGTATAGCAAGGTATACATCATATAATGTATATGTATACAGTAAAAGTCCAATTCTTCGGCATCCAATTCCCCGGCAAATCTGACATTTCGGCAGTTTTGAGAAATAGTCCCATTTACGAAAATCTTTGATCGTTCGGCAGATTTTCCGATTTTTTTCGTCCCCTCTACTGCTGGGGACTTCTTCCAGCAGTAGCAGACTCCAATCAACCCCTTCTATTGTACATATGTAAATAAGGAACCTACTATAAGTTTAGGTAAGTGCATGTGAACTTGTAGGCCTACTGTACCATTACATTTATATACAGAATGTTCACTTATTTCTTCATTTTTCATATTCATGTATAGTACTGTATTCATTACAGTATTGTACAGTATCAAACAGTATACAGTACTCTCTCCAAACACATTTGTAATGATATGAGTAGTGATGATAGTGTTCACCGAAACATATAAGGTACTGAGTGGGTAGGGTTTTTGATTTTTCGGCACTTGCCTGGTCCCATAGATGCCGAAAAATTGGACTTCTACTGTATATATATATATATATATATATATATATATATATATATATATATATATATGTATATATATATATATATATAAATATAAATATATATGTATATATATATATAAATATATATGTATATATATATATAAATATATATGTATATATATATATATATATATATATATGTATATATATGTATATATATATATATATATATATATATATATATATATATATATATATATATATATATATATATATATGTTTATATTAATATAAATATAAATATATATATATATATATATATATATATATATATGTGTATATATAAATATATATGTGTGTATATAAAAATATTTGTCTATATATAAATATATATGTGTATATATAAATATATGTGTATATATAAATATATATGTATATGTATATATATATATATATATATATATATATATATATATATATATATATATATACACACACACTCTCAATCCTCGTAAATCGCATGTTCATAAATTACGGATTTGTGAATCACGGCTAGGTGGCCGTCAGACTGCTGGCAACCTTAAATCACTGTTAAGTCATGAAAATTGCGGATCTAGGCACCCAAGTGGGCCTTTTCCAAGGAGAACCATAAACCGCGGCATTCAAACTGAAATCGCGACCCAACAACCAATCACCGCATGTCACTGGTGGCATATCTGCATACTAATGCCGGCATGTGGTTGTTGTTCTTGTCCCACCAGTCTGCACACTACAGACCGTCGCCGTGGAGTACAAGAGCTAACTGCCTTTTTGTGCAACTTTCCCCCTGCCTCCTACCTGCCATGGCCCCTTCCGACCCCCCAATGAAGCGCTCTAAGCAGTATGGCATCAAGAAGCTGCTACAGTTGTCGTACAGTCAATGTTTGGAGCTCATTCGTCGTGTTGAGAGGGGAGAGAAGTTTTCAAAGCTGGCAAAAGAGTTTGGGAAGAACAAGTGCTGAGAGGTTCTAAGTTCTTCCCAGCACAACCCTACTCCATTCACTTAAGCAATTTCATCATAGGATTAAAGTGAGATCCATTAACATGGCTTATTTCTATTTAATACATGCACTGAATATTCCTAAATTTGTATGTTTGTGTTTGATAGTGCCTAGATAGGTGTAGGTAGGGTGCTGTGGGGACGGGTTGGCCAAAGTCCAGGCCCAAATTAATTTTTCACATAAGAGTTATTATTCATAAATCACAAAATTTGTAAATCACTGCAGTGGTCCAGACCCAAATTGCCGCGATTTACAAGGATTGAGTGTATACATACAGTAATCCCTGTACTTTCCAGACGCCCACTTTCCGGACATCCCCACTTACAGGATATTGTGGGCCTGGCCCCCCCCCCCCCCCAAAAAAAAAAAAAAAAAAATCCGAATTTTTTTTTCCCACCCGTAATTTGAAATTGCCGCGCAATGCCAAACAGCTGTTACACCGCGGACCCTCCCCCCTTCCGTCCTCCCCCCTCCCCTGTTAGGGTTGCCATTTGGTGTTTTTCATTACCAAATGTGGGCCAATTTGGTCATGAAATATTCGTTTGGTAATGAATCAGAGTAATGCATTACCAAATGGATTTTTCAGATGCATGAGGATACACAGGATGGAGATGGTGGATTGTTTGCTCTCTCTGATTAATCTGCCAATGTACATAGCATGAAAATAATCAATCTATCTATCTATCTATAGCCCGACGCCCTAATCCCGCAATAATCAACATGCTGTTAATTATAAGAAGAGCGATTACATGTATTTCCACTTGTATATATAATTAGTGAAGAATAAATGCTAGCTTTATGAATTTGGTAATGAAGAGTTAAATTTCGTAATGAAAACTGAGGAGTTTGGTAATGTGGCCGTTGCGATCTGGCAGCTCTGTTTCCCCCTCACCAACACCCAAACAGTTATTGCCTTACTTCGATCGCGAGCGGTAGCTTATCGTAATGGAAGCCACACATGCTCATTTTTTTGTGAATGAACAGTGAATAAACTGCAATACCTTGCCACTAGACCACACGGGAATTTACAGTGTTGTGCAGTGTTAAGAAATTAGAATTTAGAGTGCAAAGGATTAACTGTGGAGTGCAAACCTTGCGGTTGAAACTGTCGGTTGAAACTGGCCTGATGCAATTAACAATGTGCAGTGTTAAACAGTTATAACTCACAGTGCAAAAAATTACTGTAACTGCATCACAACACTGGATTACTGTACGTGCTTCAAGAGCATTTTCACTACTGCCAAAGCCTTAGAGAAGGCGGCCACAGATGTGCCGTAAATACCCTGGCTGAGGTACAGTCACTTCTGATTCCTCATGCTTTGGTTCCTTTTCATTTATATCATACTTTATGTCCATTATTGGTGTGAATAGGGTCTTAAATAGGTTGAAATAGGTGCTGTGCATGTCCGGTAGGGCTTTATTTAGGTGGCTTTCAAAGTTAGGCTGGGTTAGGGTCAGTAAGTACCACACCAGGAGCCAGGGGCTCACTTTCCGGACATGCCTTTGACTCTATTACATCGGATAGTGGAGGGATTACTATATATATATATATATATATATATATATATATATATACACACACACACACACACACACACACACACACACACACACAACACACACACTGTAATTTCCATCCATCCATTGCCAGACGCCATGTATCCCAAACGGGGTGGTCAAGGGCTTAGAGTTAATTGTTTTACAGGGAGGGGCACTAATCCTCCACCAACCCCACTTGACACGTAGGGATGCCAACAGCATCTGGTGTTCCCAGGCGGTCACCCATCCAAGTACTAACCAGACCCAACGTTGCTTCATCTGTAATAAATGGTCTCAACTCTCCAAATCAAAATCTTCCCATTCCTTCTGGCACCTTGCCAAAAACCTTTCTAAGAACTTTACCTCATCATCCTTCCCTCCTCATTTATACTGTGATGGCTCTGAAGCTATTTCTTCTACTGATAAAGCAGATCTCTTTGCTCGAACTTTCTCCTCCAATTCCACCTTAGACAATTTTGATGCTGTTCCTCCATCACTTCCCCCCTCTGACTTCCTCATGGCTGACATTTAATTCTTTGACTGATTTATTTTCTACCATCATTGGCCTCAATACTAAGAAGGCATATGGGCCTGATGAAGTCCCTCCTGTTGTTTTCAAGAACTGTACTTCTATGCCTACACCTTGCCTAGATAAACCCTTTCGCCTTTTTCTATCAACTGGTACCTTTCCTTCTTGCTGGAAGTTTGCTCCCATTCAGCCAGTCCCAGAGAAGGGTGACCATTCCCAATCCTCTGACTGTTGCCCAATTGCTTTAACATCCTGTGTCTCAAAAGTTTTTGAGTCTTATCTTAGCCCGTGGAGTGTGAAATTCTTTATCATCGCACCCTGTGGTGCACAAAATATGGAAAAAAAAAATATATAGTTTTTGTTAACCCCTACACTGCAGGCATGTTTACCAATGTTTTGCGTGTGCCGCGGGGTTGATCGGGCTCCGACAGACTCTCAAAAAATATTTGCCAAAAATCAGTTATTAGTCCTAGAATATTAAAATTACATATGCTTATGGCACATACCTTCAGCTTTCTCCTGGAATGTTTGTTGAGCCTTCGTCGGTTACCGTAGGACTTGTGGAGACCTCTGAAGTTGGGTAATGAAGTCTCCACATTACACTTCCCGACAACCCGTAATATGATTACCACAGCCAGATATTAACACTATAAACACTACTCTATGATTTTCAAGTAGTTTGGGATCCATACTCCAAAAAAAAACGACTGTGAAAGCAATGAAAATTACGAGCGCGTCTGACCGTCGCACTTGCACTAGTTCGCTCTTGGTACTCTGTCATTTATTATTCATAAAACCCCTCACACTTTATATTTCTATTACTATATAACACTTATATATATCTACAGTCTTTATCCATAAGTTTCCTTCAGTAGTATTAGTTTATTGTCACTGTAGGGATTCAATTTCTTTCAGTAAAATACGTGGCATTCACTTTCTCGTCCTGTATACAGTACTAGCATTGAGAGTGAACGTCACTTTCACCTTCACTCTCATAACTCATAGTATTCAGACATGCTAGAGTGAAACTTTCACTTTCATTACTCCTAGGGTATAGACTCGTATTCATATAATACCGGTACTACTCATTTACATTTCTATTTACGTTCTCTATTTTATTTACGTTATTTACATTTCTATTTTATTTACACTGTGTTATGCACTGTCACTTGAAGTAACTTATAAAACTATTTTCCACTGTTCACGTATATTTACATTCATTACTTTCACTTGCTGTTTACACATTATTTACAATTTCACTTGCACTGTTTTACTCAATAGAAAGACCGTAGTCACTCTTTTATCAATTGTCAGCCCTTTACCTCTTTCCACACGAGGTTTAGTAGGGGGTAAAGGTCACAGGGCCCTTTGCATGGGGGTGAAAAGTCCCTGAAGCTAGCAAGAGCGAACAGACGTACCTCCACGTTGGAAGATGAGAGTGAACTGATAAGGGTGGGCCGGGGTGGTGGCCTACCTAGGGAAATTCATTACTACCAACTTAGCCTCTTGACACAGCTATATATAGCAGTGAAATGATTGGCAGGAAATCTAGACAATACATTATAAATTAGGTAGTTCCAGGTGAATGTAAATATCACTTAGGCTTCTCCCTTCCCTCCTTATATGTATATTTATTACGAAAATAGATTATCTGGCATATTTCAAGGGGAAATAAACACCGAAAATTAGCGAACGAGTGCACATGAGGTGTTGTCAGGTGATAATTAGCCAATTCCAGGTGTATGGCACTCTCACTTACCTTATTTCTTTCTTGTATATATTATTTGGTATAAGAATAGGGCATAGGGCTTATTTCAATGGATGAAATCAGTGAAAAATTCCAGGGAAGATTTACTTAGCGTAGCACGGCCGGGCAGGCGAGAGGAGAGGGTAATGGAGGGGTGGTAGGGAGGGGAGTCAAGAACGTGGAGAAATGGCTAAATTGTCAACGGTGGGTGGGAGTACAGATGAGATTAAGAGTGCTGACTAGTGTTGGACATTGGCAGTACTGATAGATGATACAAACCCCCACTTGGAAGCCCGGGTGAATTCAAAATAACACAGAATCACAAAAGCGACGCCCCGCGGTATGATCCCTTGCTCCCAAGCGTCACGAAAGTGACGCCCCTCGGTTAAGGGGTTAATATAAACTTGAAGATAAACATTCAGGGCATCATCTGGTGAAAAAAATATATATATATCTCCGTCTTTGTGTGGAGCCATGCACAAGTCTGTGTAGGGATGTAGTGAAAAAATGACAAAAATGGATTTTTAAAAAGAGCTTTTGCTTATTATAAACTTGAAGTTAAACATCCAGGGCATCATCTGGTGAAAAAGAAAAACTCTCTCTCACCGTCATTGCATAGCTTCATGTGTAAGTTTGCATAGGGGTGGAGTAGTTAGCTGTGATGCATGGCCACTGGAAGGTTAGCACAGCCCAAGCTGTGGCTCGCAGTATGACACTACTCAGCTTGAGCTGTAGCTTGCAATCCACAGGCTAACAGAAAAATTTTAAAGCATCTCTCTTATGACAACCTTCTTTATGATCATCAGTATGGGTTCCGTCAGGGATGCTCCACTGGCGATCTTCTCACATGCCTTTCATACTCCTGGTCATCCTCCTTTCGGGACTTTCGTGAAAGCTTTGCCAGTGCACTTGAGATCTCAAAGGCTTTCGATCGAGTCTGGCATAAATCTTTAATTTCCAAATTGCCCCTCTGTGGTTTCTATCCTTCTATCTGTGCCTTCATCTTTAGCTTCCTTTCTGGTCGGTCTATAGCTGCTGTTGTAAACGACCACTGTTCTTCTCCTAGATCAATCAACAGTGATGTTCCTCAGAGTTCTGTCCTATCACCAACTCTCATCCTTTTATTCATCAGTGACCTTCTAAGCTGTACATATAATCCTATCCACTCATACGCTGATCATTCCACCCGTTCACCTTTCCATTCGGTTCCTGCAACGTCCATCTCAGCAGTTACTTCAACAAACAAGGAATGAGGCTATGGTGCACCTAATGTCTGACTTGGCTCATATCACTGACTGGGGTAAAAGTAACCCTGTTGTTTTTAATGCACTAAAGACTCGGTTCTTACATCTGTTAACCTGACAAAATCTTCCACAGGTGTACCCACTAATGTTTAATAATATTCAGCTCAATCCTGCATCATCCTTGAACATACGTGGGGTTTCATTCTCTTGGAATTTATCTTGGAAAGGTCATTTTACATCTCTTGCCAAATATGCCTCCAAGAGATTAGGTGTGCTAAGCCAACTCGGTACCTTCTTTATCCCTGCACAGTTGGTTACTTTATATAGGGATTTTTATTCATTCCTGTGTAGAGTACAGCTCTCATGTGGGGAGGCTCTTCACATACAGCTCTTCTCAATAGGGAGGAGTCTAAGGTTTTTCGTCTCATTAACTCTCTTCTTCTCACTGGTTTCCTTCAGCCTCTGTTTCTTTGCCACGCTGTTGCATCTTTATCTCTTTTCTGTCGCTACTTCAATGGTCACTGCTCCTCTGAACTATCTGCTTGCATCCCTCCACCTCAACGACGGGTGCATAGCACCCGTCTAGCAACAAACTCTCATCCCTGTTCTGTCCAACTCTCTAATGTAAGAGTTAACCATTACTTCCAGTCCTTCATTTATGCAACAAGTCAGCTCTAGAACTGTCTTCCTGTGTCTGCATTTCTTACATCCTTTGATCTCCAGTCTTGCAGTTGCAGTGTGTCCAGGCATCTTGAAATGAATGGATCTTGAATTTGGCTCTTTTTTTTGTATGGTTATTGTTTTTTTCTTGGAAGGAACGGTTGTGGGCTCCTTGCCTTTGTTTCTCTCTTCCTTGGGGGGGGGGGGAAGGCCTCTGCCACATACAGCTTTACTCATGCCAAAATCTCCAGCCATAGAAATACAGTACTGTATCATGCTGTTACAAGAGCACTGGGCCATATAGTTCCATACAGTACTGTATTTTGAAGTTGGAAAAAATGGAAATGAGACAGAGAGCTTAATAATTAGGTAAATAAGTAAATATATAAAGTAAACCTAGAATGTCTGGTAAAATGCTTAAAGAATTGTCCCTTCCATAGCACTCCACTGTCTGACACAAGTCAAACACACTTACTGTTTATGTACATGTGCACGTGGGCAGCACCAGTCTTTCTCCTTTGTGTTACTTACATAGCTAGTTGCTTGTTTTCAGCACTACTCTTTTACCATGTAAGTATCCCACTCTCACAGTAAATAAAATATTCTTAGTGCCTGTAGCTCCTTACACTGAAAAAATGCAATTTGCTTCCATTTGTATCACTTATTTACTCACTCCCCCTCCACCCCCACCCCGTGCTTATGTTTGACAATTTTTAGTCTTTGAGATTAAAGATGCGCATGCAGGACACTTAGGCATCATGAAATAATAAAGGAAATAGGTAATGTTTCATATGTGGCTTCACTGTACAAGAGTATAATCAAGCAATCACAAACACATGTAGCAAGCTGTGTAACTGGACAAGCAAACATGAACAGTCTGGAGATAAACAAGCCTTTCATAACTTGATGTGTTGTCAATGAATTTCACTTTTTTTTTTTTTTTTTTTTTTTTTTTTTTTAAACTCCCATAGCCAATTATAGGAAATTAACCATGCATTTTAACAGAAACAGTGTAATTGGATTCAAATTTCTGCAAAATAAGCATTCATGTCCCCAGCATTTTTGTGACTTGGCCATGGAGCAAAAAAATGAAGAAAAAAAAAAAGATGAAATAATGCAAATACAGAAGGCTGTCTATCTATCTATCTATCTATATACCTAGGCTGCTTCCCCCACGGAAAGGGAGGTAGCCGAGACAGGACGACACACTCCCCATTTACTCATCCATTCAAACACATTCATTCGCATCTTAGCCCCAAAGGGGCAAAGAAAAAAAAAATGTGGCCACGGAGATATGAGAGCTGTCACAGAGTCCTGACCAATTCTGCATTGTTTTGAATATACAGTAAACTAAGTAGAGTATTGTGTGGGTTAGATATACAAACACATGAGGCATTGAGTGACTGCACCAAGCCAAATGCATTGGTAGATTGTAAACAATCAGCTGACTGTCTAGAGTAAAAGTCCCATTATTCGGCATCTATGGGACCGGGATGATTTCGAGATATTGGATTTACCGAATAATCAAAAACCTACCCACTCAGTACCTTATATATATTGGTGAACACTGTCATCACTCACTGATGGTATTACAACTGTTTGGAGAGAGTACTGTATACTGTACAATACTGCAATCAGTACAGTACTACACCTTAATCTGAAATATATATATAAATTAGTGAACATATACAAGTATAATGACACAGTAGGCATACAAGTCAGATAACACTTCCTGGATGGCCGAAATGATACGTAATATTACCTACCAGCTCAGTACATCACTTGTATTGGTGAACTCATCACTACGTATATTATTACAAACATGTTTGGAGTAAATGCTGTATACAGTACTTTTTCCAAACAAAATAAAATAGTCGGAAAATTGCATAAAATAAAGTGAAGGAATATGAATTGGTAAGGTCTTTCTGATGAAAGTTAAACGTACATTTAGCACTCATTCTTTTTTTTTTTTTTTTTTTTTTTTTTTTTTTTTTTAAATACATGTGAAAGGGAGAGTATTGATGGAAACAGTAATGTATTCCATTAACCCCTTAATAACCTCCGGCATTGAACAACCCATTACAGTAAAAAACTGTGAACAATTATGGGAAGGGAACAAAGGTCACTGGTATGTTTACACAACTCTACGATACGATTCCAAGCAGTCAGAGGATCGGTTAATCTCAGATGTTTTCGGCCATTTGGTAAATGCACCGTAACTTTGTAACTTCTCCCATGAATCATAGCATGGGTTTAGGAAGCTAAATAACACATTGTTAGGTGGGCCAGACGATTATCTTCACATCTTTAAGAAAATGGAAGAAATTTAATCCCTCTCTGAGTAGGTAGAGTAAGTTTCTTCCATTCTTCTGAAATCAATTTGTTTTTCTTAAAGATATGAAGATAATCGTCTGGCTCACCCAGCAATGTGTTAATTAGCTTCCTAAACCCATGCTATGATTCGCTATGAGTCACGGAAAAATTTATAAAGTTACGGGGCATTTACTAAATGGGCGAAAACATCTGAGATTAACTGACCGCCTGACTGCTTGGAATCGTAGCATAGAGCCGTGTAAACATACCAGTGACCTTCGTTCCCTCCCCATAATTGTTCAATTTTCTTTATAGCTCACACGAAATTGATATCACTGACATCGGTACTGTAAAGGGTTGTTCAGTGCCGGAGGTTATTAAGGGGTTAATGGGGTATATTACTGTTTGCATCAATACTCTCTCTTTCACATTAAACAAAAACGAACAAAAGAATGAGCGCTAAATGTACGTTTAACTTTCATCAGAGAGACCTTAGCAATTCATATTCCTACAGTTTATTTTAAAGTATTTTTCTGACTTTAGGTTAGGTATGGTTAAATTATTAGGTACAGTTAAACTCGGTTAGATTAGGTTTAGTTAAACAGGACAGTCCCTTCCACCGTTATGCTGAGGAATAAAAATACTAGCGCTATCACAGCCGTACAGCTAAAAACAACGGGGAAACTGATTTAACAAGCACCATTTATTTATGGGTAATGCATTACAGTATCAGTGGTTCATGGGCTACGCAATTACCAGTAAATGTCACTTTTAGGAAGGCATCAAGAATGAACGAATTTCAAGAATTAGCGAGGGGGCTTGGAACGTAACTCTCGCTAATTTGGAGGGGGTGGTTACTGTACTGTATGATACTATCCAGTATTGTAATCAATACAATACTATACCTGAGTCTGAAAAAATATAGAAATTAGTGAACATACAGAAGTGTAATGAAACATTAGGCCTACAAGTCAGATAACACTTCCTAGACTGCCGAGATGATTCCGGACATCTGCCGAACAATCAGAGATTTTCGTAAATGGGACTATTTCTCAAAACTGCCGAAATGTCGGATCTACCGAATAATCAGCTGCCGAATAATAGGACTTTTACTGTATAGGAAATGCAAGGTGGTGGTGAAAAATTTGTATATTCGTGTAATCTGTATCCACTTTAATGAAGATATACTGTAAAGCAAAATTACTTTCCCTCACAACTTATTGGTGGATGTTGAGTATGAATAATTTGTAAATTGTAAATTGGTAGGTGGGGATGCTCACCATCCACTCACTCAATGTAGTGCTGCTTTGGGTGTCTGCCCTTTCCTCTCTTCCTTCCTTCCTTTTCTGTCTTTCTTTCCTTCGTTCTTTCCTCATCCTTCTGCCTACGGGTGACTTTACGCTCCCACTTCTGTCTTTCTTTCCTTCATTCTTTCCTCTTGCTTCTGCCTATGGGTAACTCTACACTAAGTGACAAGCCAAATGGTTTCCTGTACACCAGGAAACCATTTACTACGCTGGATGGAAACCATATAACCAAATTATGGTGCCTGGTGGTATAGTGGGTAGATAAGGTGCTCCAGTCAGATTGAGCCTGTGTAGGTTTATATCCAAGGGGTGGTTGGGGTTTATTGCTCTTGTAATTCCACTCAGGGATGAGTGAGGCTGGTCACTCTCATCTTTAATATTAAGTCAGGACCAACTTGCCTAGCCCCGGGCTTCTACGCTCCTCATGGGGCAGCGTAAGATTTTGTGATGGATTGATGAAATTATTATTATTATTATTATTATCATCATCATCATCATCATCATTAGCTGTCTCTTGTGTTACAAACTTGAGTAAATAGTCACCTGCCTTTGTCTCTACTCATTTCCATCTACACACCTCATTCTCAGTTTGAATGACCAACAGTACCTCAGACAAGCCTTAGGTTGGTTTCTTGTTGACTAGCTGGGATACGGTTAGATTAAAATAATTGATGAAATGAAGAAATGATTGATGGGTAGCTGCTAAGATCCAAGGAATGTCAAACTGTAGGATACTTTTTGGGGAATAATATTACTCTTTTTCAGGCATCACGCATTTGCAAACATCAGCCATGCATGCGGGGATTTTGTTGCTTATTCATCCTGAACGTTCAGGGCTGATTGTTTAATTTTTCATACTGTGATATATAATTGGCTCAATAACAATCAATACTGTATTGCAAGCATACTGTATTGCAGCTGTGTGGCCTCTTCAGGAAATGTGACCACTGTTTAGCTTACTGAAATTTCGAATTCGCTGGAATCATTAAAGTACACCCCTGTAAATTTGGAGGGTCTACTGTTTAGTGGGTCAGAATGGGTAATACAGTTCTTGTTTACGTATTCAGATAATTGTTACTTTCTGCAGCACAACAGCTTCTTGTTACTCTGTGTTGCAGTCTCAGTGACTTGGCAGTATTATTCCTTCCAGAGTTGCCCCATATGACTCAAGTTGTTGCAATGCTAAATTATTAATTATTTCAGTTTTATCCAAAGGTAGTGCCATTACGTATCTAATGAGACTGCACCATATTGTGTTTATTATAAACCATGTTTGTTTCATTATGGCATTCATTATTTTGTTAGGAGAGTATCATTCTTTTATTCATTCATGCATTTATTAGCTGGAAAGATAATTTTGTGATATCCTGTACTGTGTTATTACAGTCTGTTCAATCTGGATATCTCAGTAAGCCACACCCTCTTTCCCTGGCACCTTACATTATTGTACAGGTGGCTGGGCTGTAGATTATCACTTACTGTCTGACCATGGAGCTGCTAAGATCTCATAATGACATTCATCGCTCAACATAAGAATGTTTTAATACCTGTAGATCTGCAGTTATTTGTGCTACATAATTTTCTCTTACACCACTATACTCGTGAATGTTTTGTCTATGGAAATTAATTTTCAAAAGGTAAAGAGAGGCTGCAGCAATAAAATTAGAGCAAGAATAAATGCAAGAATGGTTGAAAAATGTTTATACCACTTTTTACCTGTCATTGATTTTTACAGCAACTATTGAACCACTTTAAGAATAAAGTAAGAATTCTCAGAGAGAAAATTATTTAAATTACCATGGTCACTTAAAATTTTATGAAAAATATGTCAGAGCTGAGGTAGAGAATTTTTTATGCAAAGATTTGCAAATGCATTGACTTGTATGCCTCACTGGCATGATTTTGGCGCCATTTCATGTTGCCAGCCGTTGCTCAGTGCAACTCAGCCTCAGCCATCTGGACACCAGGACACCACTGTACATTACGATAGAGATGTGGGCATCATCCAGCCCTCCTAAGTTATCATATGAGGCTGGATGACTCCATTGCTGATGCCTGTCCATGATGCAACACAGCACCTCACACTATTAAGCACATTATGGAAGACTGCATTGCACACAATCACCTATGCCAACAACACAACATACACTCCCTGATAGCTCTGTGGGCAAGTCTGGTCTCGACTGTGGCCTTCCTTAGGGACTCGGGGGCTGTTCGGCCAGATTGCCTAGGGAACAACTACAAGAGAGAGAGAGAGGAGGAGGAAGGGGGGGGGGAAGACTGTGGTATTCAGAGGCAAGGGAGGGAGAGGTCTATGGGCCTTGGGGCACATCACCCAAACATACAAGTTGATGCGTTTGCAAACTCTGCATAAAAAATTCTCTACCTCAGCTTTGCCATATTTTTCATTAAATTTGAAGTGACCATGGTGATCAATATAATTTTCTCTTCTGAGAGTTCTTATTTTATTCTCGAAGTGGTTTGATAGTTGCTGTAAAAATAAGTGATAAGTAAAAAGTGGTATTAACATTTTTCAGCCATTTTTGTGTTTATTCTCGCTCTAATTTTATTATTGTAGGCTCTCTTTACTCTTTGAAAATTAATTTCCGTAGGCAAAACATTGACAAGTATAGTGATGTAAGGGAAAATTATGTAGCACAAATAACTGCAGATCTATCTATCTATCTATTGCCAGACACCATAATCCGGCAAAGGGTGGGCATTTGACACTGAGTTAGTTGTTTTACAGGGAGGGGCACCAACCCTCCACCAACCCACTTGTTGACACGTGGGGAGCACATATGGTATTAAAACATTATTATGTCGAGCTATGATATGAGATTTTAGCAGCTCCATGGTGAGACAGTAAGTGATAGCTTACAGCCCAGCCAGCCACACGATGCCAGGGAAAGGGGACATGGCTTACTGAGATATCCAGATTGAGTAGACTGTAGTTTCCATAAAAGTGCAGATAATGTGTAATTGTTTGCTTCCATAGGAATTATTGCAATATGTTGATGATTATATATGTTTTGGCCTTTGAATTTCAAAATAATATTTAGACTAGATACCAGTATTTAATGTTGTTAATGAGCATTACAGATAATGTTTCTGTTTTAATTGAGCTTCAGTGTTGGTCCAGAACCTTTACCAGTATGAACTAGTACTGTTTATCCATACTCCAGTAGTTGTGGGAGGTTTTACATAACCAGTGAAATAAGACAGTTTAGATTATTTCATTTAGCACCATATTGATTAACTGGAGAGGGGAATAGTTTTTCCATGATTGTTATAAAAGAGATACAAGGTAGGGCAGCGGATGTTGGAGCAGCCCTAATGAGAGAGGGCAGTGTTTGGAAACCCCATGTACTGTTGTTTGCAGATGATACTGTGTTAAGTGAAGATGAAGGGGAGCTGCTAGGGATGGTGGGTGAGTTTGGGAGAGAGTGTAAGAAACGGAATCTATAGGTGAATGTAGGGAAGAGTGAAGTTATGGTCTTTGAGAGAAATGAAGTCAGTGAATGCACAGTGAGTTGGATGAGGAGGAAATGGAATATGTGAGTGCATTTAAGTACTTGGGTAGTGTGATGAGTAAGGATGGAAGTTTGGAGAGTGAAGTGCTTGAAAGGGTACAACAAGGAAGAAAGGTTGCTGGTTCCATGAAAGCAATTATAAGAAACAGGGAAGTGAGCATGGAAGTGAAAAAGTTACTACATGACAGTATTGTGATACCAACTCTAATGTATGGAAGTGGAGCTTGGAGCTTGTTTGTAGGGACAGAAGTCAAGAGTGAGAGCAGTTGAATAGAGTTATTTGAGAGGAACCTGTGGACCATGGAGAGACAGACTGACAAATGAGGATGTGAAGGAGTGTTGTAGTGTGGATGTGATAGGAAGCATCAGGAGAAACACATTGAGGTGGTTTGACCATGTGGAGAGGATGGAGAGTGAGAGACTGGTGGGGAGAGTGTATGTGAGTGAGATGGAGGGGAGGAGAAGGAAGAGGAGGCAAGATGAGATGGAGGGATGGAGTGGAGAGGTGCATGAGAGAAGGGGGTTTGAGTTGGGAGCAGGGCAGTGAAATGGCAGGGGACAGTGTGACAAGGAGGCAATATGTTTGTGGCCACCCCTTACGGGATTAAGGCGTCTGGCATTAGATAGATAGATAAAGAGTTAACCCCTTGAATCTGGTGATAAATTTTAGATAATCTGTTATTGCTTTTTCCAGTGTTATTCAGCTGAGGGTAAACATTTTGAACTGGAGGGGTTGGATGCAATCTTGATTAATCCCTCAGTACAGTCACCCCAAGAAGCAATGGCAGATTTTAAGATTGCTTCAGTCACTCTTTACTGCCAGACACTCCGTGAAATCTTAGTGAATATGAAGTAAAAATTCTGTACCTTCATCATGTCGTATCATCGAATAAAATCCATAGTATTTCATGCTGAGAATAATATAAGGCAATGGTATATTAGAAGTTAACATTGTAAGATACATTTTCTGAACTTGAATGTGCCATGTATTACTGCATGCACAGTATATCCCTAAGTCCACTGTGTTCCTAAAGTATTTTATGTCAGCTGGTCTAATTTAGGTCAGATGAGAAAATGCAGTTGAATTTCAAGTGCTGTGGTTGTAATATATCATCAGTGAGGATGTCACAGCAGTGGAAATACTGTACTTTTAAAAATGAAATTATAGCTTACATAAAGTAGCAGCTATACCTATTTGCCTTTTGTACTTTATCTATCCCTCAGTTTCAGTAATCATATTCATTGTTACCTTGTTACATACAGACAAAAAATTATGTTTTATTTTAAGGGGATATGATACAGTAATCCTTCAATTATCCAATGTAATACAGTAATCCCTCAATTATTCGATGTAATAGAGTCAAAGGCATGTCTGGGTAGTGGCTTCATCTGGATAGTGGACTTCTCCCCTGGCCCCCATTTGTACATAACCTAACATTGAAAGCCAGTGTAAAAGGCCACTACAATAAATGATCCAACACTTGTTCCTGTTATTTGACACTAATCTATCTGGTCAAGCAGACCTGAAAATGCAGTGGGCACACAAAACATAATGGTAAATTGGGATAAAATCATGGTACAATAAAATGAAATCATGGGACAGTGCTGCAAGCTAGAATAAAATAATTGTCAACACTCACGATTCAACCATCCTGCATCAATCTTTCCCAGGATCTCCCATTTCTGAAGAGTCAGCAATACCCTCTTTCTTTTCCCTGGTGAACATGCCATCATCACAAACTCTTGGAAGAGGCAAGCAAGGAATAGCAAGGCCAGAAGCAGGTAGGGAACAACCACGAAAACCACCATGTGTGCTGTTATATCTACTGAGAACGAGCGAGGGGGGTCCCTGGTGGACATTGGGTAAACTAGCCAGCCAGACATGGTGGTGCCACAGGGCTATTCCTGCCCATTTGGGCAGAAATTTTTTGCGCGACCATAATTTCCTAACAGACACAAACATTTTGTCTGCATAGTGGGAAAAAATGAATAATGGTTTACAACAGCCAGATCAAAGTGTCTGGGTAATGGATTGTCCGGGTACTGGTCATGCGGATAATAGAGAGATTACTGTAGAGCCAAAGGCATGTCCGGAAAGTGGATCCGACTGGATAATGGACTTCTCCCTGGGCCTCTTTCGTACATAACCCAACTCTGAAAGCCATTGTAAAAGGCCACTACAGTACAGTCATGGACAGAGAAACCTGGACAGGTGAGGTGAGGCAAATGTCATATTTTCTCTTTTCCCCCGGCTTGTCCGTCACTCTTCATTCACGACTCCTTTCCCCCACTCCCCATCCTGTTTACCCCTCTCTTCATAGCACCTGCCAGGCTGCACTCCCCATCCCCCTTTCCCTGCCCCCATACATGCCAGTTCGCTAATCCGCCTGCCTTGAACCGTGTGTGTGTGTGTGAGTGTGTGTGTGCATCCTTGACACAAGCAGCTCCTTACATTTTTCCGATCACAACCCATCCCTCCCTCTTCCCTACTGCTACCCTGCTAACACACACACACACATGAGAAGCCCATCTTCATTCTTCATATACACAGCTGCTCTCCCTCTCTCTCTCTCTCTCTCTCTCTCTTTTTCAAGATTCTGTAGGAGTGAATAGTAATGTCAGTGCAAAGTGTGCCTTTATTATTGTGATATAAGTATTATAAAATAAAACTTTGGAATATATTTAAAGAAAACAACTGCAGTAGGCTGGTTGGCCCATGCGAGGCATCTCCTCCTGATTTTGGATCTGCATACGAGAGAGAGAGAGAGAAGTGAGGAGTGACCACCTGTCCCTCCATCTCTCTCTCTCTCTCTCTCTCAATAATCTGTAGGGGTGAATAATAATGTCAGTGCAAAGTATGCCTTTACTGTGATATAAGCATTACTAATTAAAACACTGGCACATATTTAGAGGAAACAACTGCAGGAAATCCTCTCGAGAATTCAGCATATGGAACTGTCATTATTTCCCTCGGGCCAATTAACGTCCACCATCATACTTGCCTACTCCCTTCTGCTACCATTTTCGCCAGTTCTCCTCATCTTTACTTTCCAATTCAGAGCATGCCATTCGTTATGATAATAATTGCACACACACACACACACACACACACACACACACGTATATATATATATATATATATATATATATAAGACAGAGACAGAGAGATGGTAGATGGAGGAGGGGGAGAAGAAAGGATGGAAGCAAGGGTTTAGATTGAGAGAGAGAGAGAGAGAGAGAGAGAGATGGTAGATGGGGAGGGAGGAGGAGGAGAAGAAAGGATGGAAGCAAGTGTTTAGTTTGAGAGAGAGAGAGAGAGAGAGAGAGAGAGAGAAATGCCACCATTTTCGCCAAAGACTCCACTATATTTCTCCTCACCTTTACTTTCCGATTCAGATCATGCCAGTAGTCATGAAAGTCATGATAATACTTACACACACACACACAGATATATATACTGTATATATATATATATATATATATATATATCAGGGATTGAGAGAGAGAGAGGTGAGGAGTGTCCACTTGTCCCCTGGGAATGACCAGCCTTCCCGGGTCATATGGCTAGGACGGAGAGGAGGTGAAGGAAGGAAGGGGATGGGGGGTTACGGTTCATATGGACGAAGATTTAGTGGAAAAATCGAAAAGGAAAAAGAAACTATCAGCTCAGCCCCTGAATGTCCAGGTTTCTTTGTCCATGACTGTACATCGTACAACACTTGTTCCTGTTTAACCCCTTAAGACTGCAAATTGTTGACCCTGCCTACCCCTGGAACGCAGAAAGGGTCCGATTTTTCAACTTTCCCCACGATAAATTTTGGTCTTATAGATTTCAAGTGGTTCATTTTACACACCAGAAAATGTATAGTTCACTCTGATATGCCTGATGCTTTTCACACTATCAGCTGTCAGAGAACATCATAAATAAAACTTGTTACTTCGTGTATAGAGAGAGAGAAAAAAAATTGCACCAGAGTAAATTTTGGTCATCTGGATTTGAAGAGCTGGATTTTACACACCGGAAAATGCATATTTCACTCTCATATGTCTAATGGTTACCGCACTGTCGACCATCAAAATTATGAAAAGTTGCGTCTCTATGAGCAAGAGGGATGTCAAACAGGGGAATAGGGAAGTGGAGGGAGTGTGGGGGGACATCAGGAGGGAGAAAAGGGAGGGAGTATGCCTGCTACACACACCCAATATGGTCTGGACAGGGAATGGGGGTAGTTTGGGTTGGAGGGGACACAAAGGGCAGGATCCAATGAGGCAGAAGGAGGTGGAGAGATGACCTGAGGAGGTCCCTCCCCACACGTGGGGAGGGGGCCAGATCATGCCTCCCATCACCTCATCTCTTAGTTTCTATTGGCCAGGTACCATTTACATCATAAGAGAGGCGATGTTTACAGCTCTCCAGCTGACAGTTTTTTGTAACCTCTCTACGATCATTGCCCATAGGACTTCATGTACCAAGTTCGGAAACAAATGGTCGCCGGACATAGGATTTTAGGGGTTAACACTACTTTGTCTGGTCAAGCAAACCTATAAAGCACAACCAAGCAATTACCATGGTCAAGCAAACCCATCAGCCACAGACAAGCAGTCACCACTGTTGGATCATACCCTTTAAAAAAAAAGAATTAAAAAAAAAATAAATAAATAAAAAGGTTACACAAGAAAACTTTAGTGGGCGCACAAAATATAATGGTAAAATGGAATACAATCATAGTTAAATAGAATAAAGTCATGTTACAGTACAGTAAGCTAGAATAAAATCAACATCAACACTCACAATTCCTCGCAGGGTGTCGTGCTGAAGAAACCACTAGCTCCTTGGCTCTGACTGATGCACTGCAGCTGGCAAAGCTGTTGCACTGCACATTACATCCCGTGTGGTATAGTGGTGTACCCTGATGAGCATCAAACAGGTAGAGAACAACCACAAAAGCCACAACGTTGCCTGCCATAACAACTGTCCGAGAGGAGCTGTTTACTATGCGGCTGTTGGGTGGGAACTGAGAATGACCGAGGGGGTCTCTAGCGGATGCTGGTGAACTGCTGAGCCACACAGTGCGGCACCACTAGGCTATTTCTGTCCGGATGAGCGAAAATGTTCATGCAGCCATAATTTCCACTGGAACACTAGCATTTTGTCCAGGTAAAATGGAAAAATGTACATATAATGGTTTAATGCAGCCAGATCACAGCGTCTGGGTAGTGAATCATTCGGATGATGAATGTCGGGATAGTTGAGGGATTGCTTATACTTTTTTCTTAAACTTGGCAATAAAGAAGACTCAAGCGTGAGTTAACAAATCATTACATTGGAGAAACACATTTTCTCTTTCATTTTTTCATATAAGTATATTTTTTCTATAAACAGTTAAGTCCTGCTTGACTGATGATACTGATCAGGAAATTTGAACTTGGTGATTTGTATATGAAACTGCATTTTATTACTCTTGCCAATCATTAAGGCACTGAAGATATTAGGCTCTGACAAGTTTGGCATTCTCCAAGGAGCTCTGACTCATGGCAGATTCACGAGGTTCTCCTTATGATATTTTATTCATTGACAATTACTGTATTCCTTTGGGTTATGCTATGTCTAGACTTTCTCATATTGGAAAAGTGACCAAATGCAGTTTAATAATAGTTTGTCATTGAGCAGTACAGTAGTTGTATCCCTTCCTACTTGTTGAGAAACATTTAAGATACACTTGAGCCCTGCTATACTATGGGTTATGTCAGGTGACAACCCATTGCATAGCAGTTGATCATAAAGCGATGCGATTATAGCTTGAGTTCAGTAGGGATATGTTTTGCGTCAAGTGCCACCTACCCCAAAAATCTCTGAGAACTCTGTGCCAGGCAGTAGTTCTGAGGTATAAAATAACCAATCTGCAATACAGGGTATGTGAGAGAGAACAACTAGGAGAGCAATATTAGCCAGTGAGGAATTTGGGGAAATGCCATCATTTGTATGTTCATAAATCATTATGAGAATTGGCACAGCACTCAATGTAGTGCTGCTGTTGGGTGTCTACCCTTTCCTCTCCTCCATCCTTCCTTCCTTCCATCCTCTTCTGTCTTTCTTTCCTTCATTCTTTCCTTGTTCTTCTGCCTATGGTTGACTTTACCCTCCCTCTTTTGTCTTTCTTTCCTTCATTCTTTCCTCTTCCTTCTGCCTGTGGGTGACTCTACACAGAGTGACAAGCCAAATGGTTTCCTGTACACCTGGAAACCATTTACTATGCTGGGTGGTAACCATATAACCAAACTTTGGCGCCTGGTGGTTTAATGGGTAATTATTGCGCTCCAGTCGGATTGAGCTGGTGAAGGTTTATATCCAAGGGATGGTTGGGGTTGATTGCTCATGTATTGCCACTCAGGAATGAGTGAGACTGGTCACTCTCATCTTAAATGTCAGGACCAACTGCCTAGCCCCGGGCTCCTACGCTCCTCGTGGGGCAATGTAGGATTGGATGATGGATGGATGGGTAAAGTATGTCAGTGTACAGCAGGTGTGTGGAGGACCATCCTGCATTCCCTTAGGAATGTTCACAGCAGTTCATTGTAGGTACGGTATTAGTCTTTCTAAATTATGTGGACTTTTTTTTTTTTTTTTTTTTTTTTTTTTTTTTTTTTTAACAAAAATTAATGACACCAAAAAAAAAAAAAAAACCCGGCTCCAGCCATTGCTTTATTGATTCTCATGGTTGCTCAGTGAGGTCGGGTAGAACTTCTTATACACTATTCTGGCGATTCTTTGCATAGTGAGGCCTGACTGCTTACTAACTTAGTCTGCTTTCCCATTTCCCACCATTGTCCATGGAGACAAAAGAAATGAAAATATATGGATTTATATTATTCCATAGTATTCTGACAAAAAATTTTCTTAATGTCAGTGTCAGATTTGAATTGTTCAAGCTATATTGTTTTCATTATTACATTGCCAAAGAAGTTGTTGTTTTTACCCAAGATTTATGCTCCGCAAATTACTGGGTTTTCCCTAATTGTCTGTCAGCCATAATTCTGAAATTTCAAGTACAGTACTGTATTTCTGTTTGAAAATTTCCTAATACCGTAACAAATTCATTGTTACCAACAAATTGAAATACATGTGTAATTTGATATTTAAGGAGTGTTTCTATTACAGTTTAACAAATAAAGTTTCGTCTCGGAAAGATGTAAGGAAGAGTATGCACAGCAGTGCTGACTGAAAACTTCTGGAAACTCTGCCATTACTTCATGAAGCAACTGTACAATCAAAGTCAAAAGTTGTGCCATTTTGTCTGAAGATTCAGTGAAACACATGAAACATTATGAGAGCTCTACCAGTTACATGTGTGTGGTTGGCTAGCCTAATTTCCTCAAGCTTTATATTTGCTTCTGATGAAATAGTAGTATGAATGAACCCAGGAAATTCTGAAGCCTGAACATCGTTTAGGGAGAATTGTTGCATGCTAGGGACAAAATGTGAACCATATTCATTCAGGCTTCAAGTAGACCAAGTACTGTGTATATCTTGGTAAGATACGGAAAGCGACATGCATCCAACTGTTAGGGAGAAGCCCTACCTTTATTAAGAGGGAGAGAATCCAAATACATTGTGCAAACATTTAGTGTAAGCAGAACTGTAGAAAGGTAGATTAGGTAATTTCTGGAGGAAGATACTGTACAGTGGAGAATGATCATTGTTCAAGTTGCCCTTGTGATGCTATACTACTGGAGGACCAGAAAATAATCACGATGGAAAGCAGCACTAGTAAACAGTGCTTATGCCGTAAGAGAGAAATTTCACCTAGAGTGAAGCACACAAACTATTGTGTGTAAGCTTCAGTCTTTTAGATTATGTGTTCTAACTCAAGCCTGTGGGGTTCATTTTGCCATTCATAATAAAACATTTGATTATCATTATGCATAAACTATCTTCATGTGTAAAATAGCTTTAAATTTTTTTTTACAACACTGACATAATGGCAATCACAGTTCATGATTATCAATGGTGGGCAGTGCAAACGAAGAAGGACCTTGCGCAAGTGCAATGCGCAATCCATAGTTCACTACCTTGCACAAGCGCAAGTGTGTCATCTGACAAATACTGTATTTAGCTTGTGCAATGTCACAAAGTGCAAGCGCAAACCATTTGAATATATTTGTGGGAATTACTGTAAAATATTGAGATATTTAAATAAAGTAGCATACTTACTTTTATTTATTATTATTATTATTATTTTCTAATTATTTGTAATTTGTGCAAGTGTGGAGTCTAATATTTAGCTTGTGCAATGTTGCTAAGCGCTAGTGCAAACCATTTGCATATATTTGTGGGAATTTCTGTAAAATATTGAGATATTTAAATAAATTAGCATACTTACTTTTAATTATTATTATTCTATCTATCTATTGCCAGAAACCTTAATCCCGTAAGGGGTGGCCACTGGCCACAAACAAGCAACAAATCGTCTCCATGTCACCCTGTCCCCCGCCATTTCACTGCCCTGCTCCCAGCTCACACCCCCCTTTCTCATATACTTCTCCACTCCATCCCTTCATCTCATCCTTGGCCTCCCCCTCCCTCTTCCCCCCTCCACCTCACTCACATACACTCTTCTCGTTAGTCTCTTACTCCCCACCCTCTCCATATGACCAAACCACCTCAGTGTGTTTCTCCTAACGCGCCCTATCACATCCACATCACAACGATCCTTCACTTCCTCACTTGTCAGTCTGTCTCTCCATGTAACTCCACATGCTCCTCTCAAATAACTCATTTATTTCCACAGCTCTCACTCTTGACTTCTGTCCCTCCAACAAGGTCAAAGCTTCACTTCCATACATTAGACTTGGTATCACAGTACTATCGTGTAGTAACTTTTTCACTCGTGGAAGTTCAGAGGAGTGAGCGGGCTGCAAAGCGAGGGACAGGGAAATGCAATGTTGCCAGTTTTACTTTTATCTGCATTTTTGCAAGACGTTTTATTTAATAATTCAATACAGATATACAATAGCATTTGTAATTCCTTACAAAAATCATTAAAACATATTATTTAAATCAAATATCCACAGTCTAATAAATTATTAGGCTATGGGTATTTGATTTAAATAATATGTTTTAATTATTTTTGTAAGGAATATCATATGGTACTCTTAATAAATAATGTATTTTTAATTTATTATTATATACTACTACTAATAATTTAAAATTTTTTAAAATAAATTATCTCTGTTGAAGCATTTTAAGAAATGCTACTACCCTCCATCCCTCCCGCCTCCCCCAGAACCCTCGCAACCCACCCGAGCCTCCCCTATCCCTTGTCTAGACATATGGGAAGCTCCCAAGACCATGTGTCACTTGGATTGCGCAGTGCACAATCCACAGGACAGGTGTGCAAGGCAGGTGCGAAAGAGCAATATTGCTCGGTGCGCAGTGCACAAACGATATTCACTGGAGCGCAAAGGTGCGCAATTGCGTCCCTGCCCAGCACTGATAATTATCAACTTAAGCTACGTAGAAATTACAGTAAGACCTCACTATAACGGACTAATTGGGGCCCATGCGATTCCAAAAACTGCGAAATTCTGATAAAAGCGACATTTGGACTTCCCCCTGCTAAACCGGACTTTTTCCGATATATCAGACATTAGTCCAGATCGTATGATCGGTTTTTAAACTGTTTTGACTACCATTGCGGTACTGTGTTGTGTTATAACTTCACTACATTAATGAAATGGTATAATATATATAATAATACTGTACTGTACACTGATAAACTTTTTTTTTTTTTTTTTTAACATAGCTGAAGTGGTCAGGCAGTCCAGACTGCTTCTGGCTGTATTGGACATTTTCCAATATATGAGAATTTAGTCCGGTAGCTCCTCAAGTCCGATAAAAGCAAATTCCGGTCTATTGAAGTCCGTTATATCAAGGTTTACTGTACGTGTGTAAAGAAGGAAAACTGATTTCAGGACCGTTCTTTAACTAATTGAATTGCAGTGGTGCTGACATAACAGTAAAAAAGAGAACACATAAGAAACACTTCATATATACTGTGTCAGGTAAGGGTAGCAGTCAGAAAAAACACAGTGCAGTAAAAAATATATTTTACTTAGTTACAAAACTATGCTGGCATCCACAGGTTCGTCACCTGGAGCAATTGGCATCTCATGTCAGTGCTACCAATTGTCCCTATAACACAAAACAAAGTGCACCAAACTTTAGCCTTTCAGCAGATGTTTTCACCAAATTTTACGACACGACTTTTGACTTTGAGTATACAAGAGATCTTTTCAGAACTGAATGCAGTCATCCGGCACTAGCAAAAATTAAATGAAGTACATCACTGGACTGAAGTGGTTAATCAATAGCACTGGTATACACGAATTTGTTTACCACAGTAAAGCAGTGTTCTGTCAGGGAAGATTATAGTGCTGGGACAGGAAAGTCAGGGATTAGACAAACCAAGATGATGTTCTTTGCACTGAGAGTTGTCCTGTAATTTGTTCGTAAAAGTCTGGAACTTGAAGTTAGTGTGCTTTAATAGATCAGTTTGTTCAGTATCAGTAAAGGTAAGTTTTACATCCTCTTAAACCAGGCTGTATTTAAGATGTCTCCTAACAGTATATCCAATATTTTATCCCTTGTCCTTGAAGTAGTTGCTGATATGTTTGCTTGTACGTTATTAAGCAGCATGAATTCCCTTCAGCCAGACATAGCAAGCACTTAACAACTGACATTTCAGACAAGATGAAAGCCAAGATTTAACTTGTTTTCAACCATACATAAAGATGTTTTGCTATGTCTTTTTCATATGTGTCATGGAAAGACTTCAATTACTTAGTGAAATTACATAAATTTAATAATTTTGTTACAGAATTGACTTTTGTATCCATTTGATAACAGACTATATCATTTCTCTTTCCATGACCACATGCTATATTATCTGATGCCATCCAGAAAACCAAGATGGTATCAAGCACAAGTTGTTGCACTGACTGAGTAGAAATGTAGTTGTTTCCTCCTATAAAACTAACTGCTGATTTTTCTTTGTGTGTGTTGCTTGGTGTTGTGCGTGCGTGGCTCCGCTGATGGTAACAACCTCCACAACAACTTGCTGCTGTGATCCTGCCTCCTCCACTACCACCACCTCCCTCACCACCATCTCTTCCACCTTATCACCAATATGCTAAGCAGCAGCAGCAGCAGCAGCAGTCGCAGCAGCAGCAGCAACCATCACAGCCACAGCAGCAATCACATGAACCACAGCAGCAGCAGCAGCAGCAGCAGCAGCTGGATGACCAGAAGCAGCACCAGCCAACTGTTATTGGCACTGAGGGGCCTTTAGGGCCTGCAACATCCATTAAGGATGGACTTCCTCCTCCTACACAGATTAATAAAATTAAGTTTGGCCCTGGTGCTCCCCTCATCAAGAAGGACAAACGGCAGTCATCATCGCGCTTCAACATACCCAAAAACAGAGAACTACAGAAGCTTCCAGCAATTCGAGGTGAGTTCTGCAAGTTTTGTTTTTTTAGTAAAGTACAGTAATTCATTGTTCTTAACTTCTTGAAATGCATACTGATCCTAATTTTATAGAAAGTACAGTGTATTTTTAGTGAAATTGTAGCCCATGCACCTGTATCACAAGAACAGAAGAGGACTGGTCAAAGTTTCAGCTAAAAAGAAGTAATTGTACCTTTTACATTATGAACTGTAATTTGTATGTTTTCACTAATCTGATAATTGAAAAAATGAAAGCAGATACAGAATTCATGTATAGAAATAATTGAGCTAAATTTATACTAGGAACATTGAGATTACTCAAGATAACTCATCCTTTCACATTAAGGGAAAATGTATGCTGCAATTGAAAAAAAAAAAAAAAAAAAAAAATATATATAGATATATATATATATATATATATATATATATATATATATATATATATATATATATATATAAAACCTGGACAGTAAAAGTTTGACAGAGATGGGAATGGCAAGATGATTGTGTAGTCTGCCTGTCTGTCTGTATATCTTTAGCCAGATGCCATAATCCAAGAATGGATGGCCACAAACAGATCACTTCCATATCATTTAGGGCATTGCCATCAGGCTTCCTTCTCTCCAGCTTACCCCCTCCCCCTCCACTCATGTACCTCTCCAACCCATACCTTTATCTCATTCTCAGCCTTCCCCTGTCCATTTCCCCCCTCCGCCTCGGTCACATACACTTTTCTAGTCAATGTTTCATTCTTCATCCTTTCCACATGGGTGAGTAATGCTTCACTGAATGATGGAGCTTCAAATGAAGAGCTGGAGGTCTGGGTAGGAACTGAATGCATTAATAATCTGTAGTCAGCATTAAATTATCAACATACAGCAGCTGCCAGGGGAGGCCAATTCTTAACTCACTTGGGAGTGCTTCAAGCACCAGAATACTATATGCAGCAGAAGGCTGAGAACAGGTCTCAGGTGCGCTCAAACATTTACGAAGTATTCCATTTACGGGCCTCCATTCACTCTTACATGTGTACTTGTTCCTTTGTACTCTGTCATAACTATTCTTACAGCTCACTCCTCATCACCCACCCTTCTCATTCCCCATTGTACCACCTTGCTAGGTACTGTACCGTATTAAAATTGATCTCTAGGTCAACAGTGAAGTACAGCTCTCTCTTCTCTTGTAGTTTTTGTGGAGTTGCCTAATTATAAAATTGGATTGTTGGTTCCTTTGTGGTAGTGAAACTAATGCCTGTATGCTTTAACAGTACTGTGGCATTTCACATTTGTGCAGTTGGCTTTCTCCACAAGTGGATACCAAAGTTTGTCCATATGCTTAGTCACAATTGTGGAATGGTGTGAGATTCGTAAGCCTGACTGTACAGGAGCAATGAGTTTATGGTATTTCATATTATTAAGTGCATTTGACAATGATTCCAAAGAGCCCTGTTGCACTTCACATATAAATCCTTCTAGTTTTGGCATTCAGAGATTGCACAAACTTGACATTCCACAGTTGAGGATTCCACCCATTTTAAAAGCATATCATTTAGCATGGTGTGCAACTCACTGTCTACACATTTTTGTTTGAACATATGACCATAAATTACATTATTATTGCTCAATCACTTTCAGAACCACTTCATGACTTTCATTTTCAGAACTATCAGGTCTCCATAGTTACCACAGTTGAGTACATCCCTTCCTTTATGAACATTCACAGTCACTGTCTTATCCAGTCATATAATGTAAAGTACTTATTTACACACACACACACACACACACACACACACACACACACACACACACACACACACACACACACACACACACACACACACACACACACACACACACACACACCATAAAGTGAAGAATATTTCAGAAGGACTGGTGAGTGATGAATAGGATGGCTTTAGAAATGTGTGGGATGTGTAGATCATATATTTGCAGTGATGTGGAGAAAATTTTAAAAAGAAACATAACTTGTTTATGTCATTTATAGACCAGAAAATGACTGTTTTGCCTTTGTATGAAATGGATGGAAGGCTGTTGAATGTTTTAAAAAAGCCTCTGTAAGGGTAGGTGACAATTGAAGTGAGTGGTTTAAGATCAGAGCTGGAGTGAAACAAGGTTGTGTAATGTCCCCATGGATATTCAGTATACTGTATATATGAGGTTTTCGTTTCGTTTTCGTTTCGTTTTTAAAGGCTCCAACATGCTTGCATGTGTTGGCCTTGGTCACCTAATGGCGGCTCTCCACGCTGCACGATCCATTGCAGCCTCACTGTTCAGTCCCTTAACCCTAAGGTCACACTTAATGACCTCGTTCCATGTCTTTCTCGGTCTACCCCTCATAACCCCACCCCCAGTATTAACACTTCTCACCTTCCTCACCCAATTATCATCCCCCATCCTCTCCACATGTCCAAACCACCTCAATCTACCTCTCCTCATCACAACACCAATACACTCCAGTCCCATCCTACCTCTCAACTCTTCCATTGTAAACCCAGCCCCTCCATGCCTTGGACGCAGGAACGCACTGCACATCCACCTAATCATTGTCATTTCTGTACGTCTGAGCCGGCGAATATCTTCCTCCTTCACTGCCCAGGTCTCACTGCCATACAGCATTACACTCCTAACACATGCTGCATACAAAGACCCCTTTGCACGTAGGGAGAGCCCTCTCAATGTCAGGATAGGCAACAGCTCCCTGAACTTCTTCCAACCACTTCTTACCCTAGCCACAGAGCTAGCTCCAGCCTTTAGCTTGTGGGGAAGGGGGGGGGGGTGGAACTTATGTTCTGAGTTGAGACTTTAATCCCCATCAAAGTACAGTATGCCCCCTGGGATTCAGTGCACTTAGCCCAGCAGTCCTTCCATTGCTGAAAACATTTTGCAGGTTTTTAGGATCACCAACAACATCTTTGCCACATTTGGCTTTATTTCATTTGTGTCCTCAAATCATGAACCCTTCAGCAGCATCTTCAGTTTAGGAAATAGCCAAAAGTCACAGGGAGCCATGTCAGGAGAGTGGGAGCCTGCCGGACCTGTGTGATCTTGCGTTTAGTCAAAAAAAACCAGGATGAAATGGGATGAGTGAGTAGGAGCATTGCCATGGTGGACCTGCCAGTCCTTCACCTCCTGTTGTCTTGTGTGATGCACTGCATTCAGTAGGCAACAGACAGCTCCCAGTTAGTACTCTTTATTGATTGATTGGCTTTCTGGAGTGTATTTGTAATGAGCAACACCCTGGTAGTTGAAAAAAACTGTCAGCATGAGCTTCACCTTGCTCCAGACCCATCGTACCCACTTTGGCCTTGGTGGTTGCGGTGACTTCCAGTGTGACGACTGATCTTTCGTTTCTGGGTTGTATTCATGCACACAAGACTCATCGCCAGTTATTGTCTTCTTGAAATCTGGATTTTGATTAGTGAAGCTCACATGTTCCTAGCTTCACGAAGGTGGAGATCATACTGCTCAGGTGTAAGGAGCTTTGACACAGATTTTGATTCAGATCAGCGCATGGTCAGATCTTCAGCCAAAATTACTACTGCTGAACCATAACAAGTGCAGAGTTCATTTTCAATTTCTTATTGTTATATGGTGGTTTTCCAACTTGAGGGTGAGAAACTTCTCAGTCGCTTCCAGATTTCTGCTTGTGGAAAGGCCTGCTGGAACACTTGTCACCCTCTATTGACATTAGGCCATTTCTTTTAAACAATTGTACTAGTCCTTAATTAACGTAACAACCTTAGCATCATCGCCAAGAGCCTGCTGAATCTTACTGATCGTTTCAGATTGCATATCGCCAAGTTTTTGACAAACTTTGATGCAGTATTTCTTGATTTGCTCAGTCATTGTGGCATAAAACGAAAATGTGACAAGCAAGAAGAATATATCCTCAAACACACACTGCTCGGCAGTGACTGGGCTGGACGACAGTGCTGAATATATGTAAGCATACGTATAACAATTCAAGGTCATGCTTCACTGAGTCACATCCCCTTGCTCCTACTGGTGTACAAGAAAAAAAAATATGGCCAGGTACTTTTCAATCAGGCCTTGTTTGTGTAGACAGATAGATATGAGTGGGGTTACAGGAGAAGTAAAAACTTAGAGTTTTAGAAAGAGAGAGGGAAGGATGTTGTTGTTGTAAATCCTAGTCATGCCTGGTTTAACAGACCTGTCGACCTCAGGTAAGCAGCTACCCCTAAGGAGTCATCCCATTGGTTCCCATTGATGTTATGTATTTCTTAGTTTGGCACTGTTATGCAGTGCTTCATAGTGTGGATTATTGTGTGTATGCTTGTTCTACAAGTGGGGCACATGTCTGTGATTCCACCCAGCCCAAATCTAAGCTGGTAAAAGAGCAGGGCTGAGTCATGTCTTGTTCTAAACTTTGCTAAGTAAACTCAGTCATCTTTATTTAAGGATACCTCTGATGGGTGGATGTCAGGAAGGGCAACTTACAGTATAGAGTTCTGGCTTAAGTGTTACATTGCCGTATGTGTGAAATGGGTATGTAAGTGTTTCTTCATTGCCAGAATTGGAGTGTCTGGAGGTATTGGATGTTGCTGAAGAGAACCTGGTAATGTTTTGTATGGTAATCATTTTTGTGTCCAGTTGTGCTGGAAGAATACTGCCACTGTATTCCCTGCGTGTCGTAAAAGGCGACTAAAAGGGGTGGGGTGAGGGGACTAGGGACCCCCTCCTCTGTTTTTTAGTTCCTAAAAAGAGACAGGCCAGAGAAAGGGATGGGGGATGGAGTTATCCCCGTACCCTGAAGATTGGGTCTATGAATGTGCGTGGATGTAGTACAATTGAGGCTAAAAGGGAGGAGATTGGGAGAATGTTTGTGAGAAGAAAGTTGGATGTGTTAGCTTTTGAGTGAAACGAAGATGAAAGGGAAGGGGGAATCTATGTTTGGAAGTGTGAATGGAAGATTGTCAGGTGTTGATAGAGGAAGGGCAAGAGAAGGTGTGGCCTTGTTAGTGAGTCCGGAAGTACAGCAGTGTGTGATTGAATGGAAGGTGTCATCGAGACTGATGTGGGTGAAAGCGAAATTTGAATGTGAGTTGTGGGTGTTTGTGAGTGCATATGGGCCTGGTAGTGAAAGGGATGAACAAGAGAGGGAGTCTTTCCTGAATGATGTTGAAGAGTGTCTGCAGAGTTTTGGAGCGAATGTGAATGTGGTAATGATGGGAGATCTGAATGCTAGAGTGGGAAATGTAGCAGTTGAAGGCGTAGTTGGTATGCATGATGTGCCTGGAAGAAATGAAAATGGGGAACGAATGATAGCGATGTGTGTTGAGCGAGAGATGGTGATTGGGAATACGCTGTTTGAGAAGAAAGATATTTATAAGTATACATGGGTGAGACAGGAGGGTGGAAGGGTTGTTGATAGAGCCTTGATGGACTATGTGGTTGTGTCTAGGAATGTAATAGGAAGATTGTTGGATGTGAGAGTTCTGAGAGGGGAGGGTGGAGGTATGTCTGACCACTACCTGGTGGAGGGAAAGTTAAGAGTAGGTAAGAGATGGGTGAGAGCTAGGAGGGTTAGGTGTGGCAGGGAGGTTTTGAAAGTGAATGAGTTGGATAAAAGAGAGAAAAAGATAGAGTATCAGGAGAAATTGAAAGATGAGTGGAACGCAGTGAAAGATCGGGAAAATGGCAGCGTGGAGGAGGAATGGCAGTTGTTTAAGAGTGCTGTGGTGGGGCATGCAGAAGAGGTGTGTGGTGTGAGACGTGTGGGTGGTGGTGTAAGAAAAGGAAGTGAATGGTGGTGCGAGGAAGTAAGTATGGCTGTGGCTGAGAAGAGACGTGCATATGAAGTGTGGCTGCAGAGGAAGGATGAGATGTCATATGAAAGGTATAAGGAAAAGAGGAATAGAGCGAGAAGGGCTGTGCGTGATGCTAAAGTGGCAGCAGATGAGAGGTGGGGTAGGCGGCTGACAGAGAATTTTCAACAGAATAAGAAAATGTTTTGGAAGGAGGTGAAAAGGGTGCGAAAGGGAGAGTCTGGGAAGGAAGAACGAGTAAAAGCAGAGGATGGAAGGATGTTAATTGAGATGGATGCAGTAAGGAAGAGATGGGCAGAGTATTTTGAAAGATTGTTATATGTAGAGGAGGAAAGGGTGGCTGAGATTGTGGCGGATAGAAGGGTGCAAGGAATAAATGTGTTGGGAGAGTTGAATGATCCTTTGATCACGAAGGAGGAAGTGGAGAAGGCAGTAAAGGAGATGAAAACAGGGAAAGCTGCAGGTATGGATGGGTGTGCTGTGGAATGCCTGAAGGGTGGTGGAGTGACTATTGTTGACTGGTTAGTAAGATTGTTGAATGTGTGCTTTGAGAAAGGTATGGTGCCAATTGACTGGGCAAGTGCTTGTGTGGTCCCGTTGTATAAAGGCAAGGGTGATAAGTATGAATGTACTAGCTTTAGGGGTATAAGTCTGTTGAGTGTGGTAGGTAAAGTGTATGGTAGAGTGTTAATTATGAGAGTTAGAGAGGGTACAGAGGGAGTGATTAGTGATGAGCAGTGTGGCTTTAGGAGAGGGAGGGGATGCGTTGATCAGGTGTTTGCTGTGAGACAAGTGTGTGAAAAGTATTTAGCGAAAGGCAAGGATGTGTTTTGGGCATTTATGGATTTAGAGAAAGCGTATGATAGAATTGATAGGGAGGCTTTGTGGACTGTTTTAAGATTGTATGGACTTGATGGTAGGTTACTAAAAGGGGTGAAAAGTTTTTATGTAAATAGTAGAGCGTGTGTAAGAGTGGGAAATGCTGTGAGTGATTGGTTTCCCGTGAGAGTGGGGCTGCGACAGGGATGTGTGATGTCGCCTTGGTTGTTTAATGTTTACATGGATGGTGTTGTAAGGGAGGTGAATGCAAGAGTTTTAGGTGGTCTGAGTCTGGTGAATGTTGATGGAGGAGAGTGGAATCTGAAGCAGCTGCTGTTTGCAGATGATACTGCACTGGTGACTGATTCAGAGGAGAGATTGAGACAGTTGGTAGAGGAGTTTGGAAGGGTGTGTGAAAGGAGGAAATTGAAAGTAAATGAGAATAAGAGTAAAGTGATGAAGTGTACGAGGTTGATAGATGGTAGGGGGGTGAATATAGTTTTGAATGGTGAGTTGCTTGAGGAGGTGGATTGTTTTAAATATCTAGGATCACATGTTGCTGTGGATGGAAGAATAGATGCAGAAGTGAAGTTTAGAATAAATGAAGTAGGAAAGGTGCTGGGAGGAATGAAAAAAGTGTTTAAATGTCGTTCGCTTAGAATGGATGTAAAGAGAAGGCTGTATGAGGGTGTTGTGGTACCGACTGCATTATATGGGGCTGAAACATGGAATGTGGGTGTAGCAGAGAGGAAAAGTTTGAATGTAATGGAGATGAGATGTCTGAGGAGTATGTGTGGAGTGACGCGTATGGATCGAGTGCGAAATGATGAAGTGCGAAGGAGAACTGGAGTTGTTCGGGAGATGGCTGGTAGAGTTGAGCAGAAGGTGTTGCAATGGTTTGGGCATATGGAGAGAATGGATAATGAGCGATTGGTGAAAAAGATAACTAGATCTGATGTGAGAGGTGTAAGGCTGAGAGGAAGACCACGAATAGGATGGATGGACAGTGTGAAGAGAGCGCTGGATGCGAGAGGGATGTCTGTTGAGCAAGGAAGAATGGCTGTGCGTGACAGAAATAAATGGAGAGAAATTGTGAATGAATAAGTGATGACGCAGCCCTGAGGGGATATTCTCCCGCATTTGGTCTGATCAGCTAGTCAGGTCAGGTGCGGGTAAGGGGATGGGTCTGTTATGATGTGGCAGGGGTAAACCAGTTCTGCTGTCAGGCCCTGCTGCGGATGTCACTGATTGCATTGCGCAGTTGACCCTTGTGCGGTGTGATGCGGTGAGGATGTCCGTTCTCCCCTTTGGGGCTAAGATGCGAATGAATGTGTTTGAATGGATGAGTAAATGGAGAGTGAGTCGTCCTGTCTCGGCTACCTCCCTTTCCTTGGGGGAAGCAGCCTAGGTATATAGATAGATAGATAGGTAGAGTTGTGCTGTGTGACTGTGTCATATAATGACAAAGGTGTTGTGTGTTAGCACAGGCCACCACATAGATTTGTAAGCCTCTCATATCAAGATAATCTCCAACAGGGAAGACTAATTTGAAGTGTAAGTGAGGTGTGGGACTGGTGTTGGAGTAGTCATTGATGATACCTAGAGAATTGTTCTGAATGATTTGCAGGGTATTGTAGTGGGTGTTAGATAGGATGAGGGTCAATTTTGGGGAGGCATGAGATATTGCTGATGTAATAAATTGTTTGTAGAGTTGGGGGAAAGTTTCTGTTTATTGGCCAGTCTGTCCCTGTTGTTGCCCAGAGTATTGTACTGTTATTTTGGGTTAAGGGCACACCACTGGTATGTCATCCTTGAAAGTGAATCCAGTGTCATATGTCACTCCAAGGATCTTATTGAAGAGGTTGTGTTGCTCAGGTATATTGTTAATTGTGATACTAGAGGTGCAGCTGTGCTCATTATTGCTGCTGGTGTTGAGTGTAGTAGTGGACTTGGCTAGAGCAATTGTCTGCCTATTGTCCTTCACCCAGGGGTGAAGTATGTTGAGGTAGCCTTGTTGCAGTTTGCTGACTGTGTTTTCAATGTGATGTGTGAGACACATCTAATAGAGTAGTAATAGACTCCATTTACTCATACTCAGTTCCTCTTGTGTTTGGAGTCCCCCAAGGATCTGTTTTAGGCCAAGTTCTGTTTGCAGTTTCTGCAGAGTAGTTTATCATCTCTACTTGATGCTGATAACACTCAACTTTTTGTTAAGGTGATTGCTTATAACCCTTTAACCGCGGGCTTGATTTGCTTTTTCTTATGGCACCCGCGGGCATATTCGCGCTCCGACAGACTTTCTAAAAATATTTGCCAAAAATCAGTTATTAGTCCTAGATTATTAGAATCACATATGCTTATGGCACATACCTTCAGCTTTCTCCTGGGGTATTTGTTGAGCCTTCGTCGAGTACTGTAGGACTTGTGGAGACCTCTGAAGTTGGGTAACGAAGTCTCCACTTTACACTTCCCGACAACCCTTAATATGATTACCACAGCCTGATATTAACACTAGAAACACCATTCTATGATTCTCAAATAGTTTGGAATCCATATTCAAAAAAAAAAAAAAAAAAATGTGAAAGCAATGAAAATTACGAGGGCATATGACTTTCCCACTTGCGCTAGTTTGCCGCTGGTTTTGTCATTTATTATTCATAAAAACACTCACAGTTTATATTTCTATTACTATATAACACTTATATATATCTACAGTCTTTATCCAAAAGTTTCCTTCAGTAATAGTAGTTTATTGTCACTGTAGGCATTCAATTTCTTTCGGTAAAATATGTAGCATTCACTTTCTCGTCCTGTATACAAGCATTAAGAGTGAATGTCACTTTCACCTTCACTCTCATAATTCATAGTATTGATACATGCTAGAGTGAAACTTTCACTTTCATTACTCCAAGTATATAAACTCATATTCTTATAATACCACTCATTTACATTTCTATTTTCATTCTCTATTTTATTTACTTTATTTACATTTCTATTTTATTTACACTATGTTATGCACTGTCACTTGAAGTAACTTATAAAACTATTTTCCACTGTTCACTCATATTTATATTCATTGCTTTCACTTCCTGTTTACACATTATTTACAATTCCACTTGCACTGTTTTACTCAACAGAAAGATCGTAGTCACTCTTTTTCAATTGTCAGCCCTTTACCTCTTTCCACACGAGGTTTAGTAGGGAGTAAAGGTCACAGGGTCCTTTGCATGGGGGTGAAAAGTGGCTGAAGTTAGCAGGAGCAAACAGGCGTACCTTCACCTTTGAAGATGACAGTGAATTGATAGGGGTGGGCCGGGGTGGCCTACCTAGGGAAATGCATTACTGCCAACGTCAGCCTCTTGACAGTTGCTAATATATAGCAGTGAAATGTTTGGCAGGAAATCTAGACAATACATTATAATTTAGGTAGTTCCAGGTGAATGTAAATATCACTTAGGCTTCTCCCTTCCCTCCTTATATATATTTTTAGTACGAGAATAGATCATACGGCATATTTCAAGGGGAAATAAACAGCGAAAATTAGCGAACGAGTGCATGTGAGGTGATAATTAGCCAATTCTAGGTGTATGGCACTCACACTTACCTTATTTCTTTTTGGTATATATTATTTGGTTTAAGAATAGGGCATAGGGCTTATTTCAATGGATGAAATCAGTGGAAAATTCCAGGGAAGATTTACTTAGCGTAGCACGGCCGGGCAGGCGAGAGGAGAGGGTAATGGAGGGAAGGTAGGGAGGGAAGTCAAGAACGGGGAGAAATTGCTAAATTGTCAACAATGGATGGGAGTACAGATGAGATCAAGAGTGCTGACTTGTGTTGGACATTGGCAGTACTGATAGATGATACAAGCTACCACTTGAAAGCCCGGGGGAATTCAAAATAACACAGAATCGCAAAAGTGACGCCCCGCGGTATGATCCCTTGCTCCCAAGCGTCACGAAAGTGACGCCCTGCGGTTAAGGGGTTAATGATACCAGGAACTAAAATCCCTGATGGCTGAAATTAAGATGTGAATGGCAGAGCAGAGACTCAAGTTCAACAGTGATAAAAATGAAAGCATCATTATTTAAGGAAAGAGGAGGGGTGGTAGTATTGATAATGCCCTGACTCTGAAGATTGGCGAGTCACAACTCCATCCAGCCAGTTTTGTCCTAAATTTGGTGTATGTTTTAATTCAGAACATAATTATGAAGAACATATTACTGCAAGGAAGTTTTTTGAGGTTGTAATCTACACATTAGAAATTTGTACTATTAAAGAGAGTTGTTGAATAGACGTTGCCTTTTAACAATGGTTTATACTGCGATCTTTGTTGATTGTTATAATTCATTATAGATTGGCCTTCCAAATAATCTGCTAAAGAAGGTTCAGTTTCTGTTAAATAGAGCAGCAAGACTTATATTTTGGCCTCCCCCCTCTCCCCCTAAGAACTCTGGCTATATAATCTCTATTTTTTTTTTTTTTCGACTCTGGGCATAGGCTTCACAGCCTGCACTCAAGGCCCAGTAGTCCTCCTACATACCATACCCCACTACATGTCACCAGTTCGGCACTAACACCCACCGTCCGTATTGAATACATGCTAGGGCTGTCTCATACAGGACTGGTGTATTGGTATTGGTGGGGGTATTTTTACGACATGTCAGCGGGTCTTCTGGTAGATCAGTAAAGTCCGATTTTTATGAAATTCAAATCCTTAAACTGTTCCCTGCCCCGGCCGGGATTTGAACCTGGGTCTGGTAGGACTGCAGGCCACCTCTCTACCGATTGAGCCACCGCCTCCCCCAATATTGGCTGTCAGTAAAGTCTAAAGTGGAATTTAAAATATGTTCTCTTACTTTCAATGTCCTTGAGTATGGTGAGCCAAAGCATCTTGTTCAGTTGTTAAAACTAACTTGATCACATCCAGGTGTAATGTTATGAAGTGAAAATGATTCCTTGTGCTTTGATGAACCAGGAACTATTCAACTTTCATCTTTGTCTGATCAATCTTTTTCTTATACAGTCTCTCGGTTATTCAGTACATCACCATTATCCATGAGGTAGCCGACTTCTGTAGACTCTTTTAAGGGGCAGCTCAAAGCCATTCTCTTTTCAGAAAGTTTCATTGTGGGGAGAGACATTGTGATGGGTGATTATGTGGTTTATTTGGTGCCACATCTATTTGTTAAGTTTTACAGAATTGTATATGAGTGATATCACAGTTCCTGAGACTGTAAAATAGTAAATGTGTGTTGAGCATTAGTAAATTCTTTAGGAAAAATGCACTTTAAGAAAGTAAAGTCCAAATTGATGATGATGATGGTGATTAGTGTTATTATCATTATTATTATCATGCATGTACAATGTAGATTAAAGTGTGGGGGAAAGAACAGAACCCTGTGGAAGTATGTTAGGGAAGTTTTTTCATCATAATTACTTGGCCTTCCATGTAACATGTGCTTGTCCACCAAATAAGTAGTTGGCAAGCCAGTGTTTTGTTTTCTATGTTTGTGTTATATATTTTGATAACCGATAGTTTGCATCAGGGGATGCATCAAGACTTTATTCATGTATATCGTAAGAAGTAGTGTTGGGAGAAGCGGTGCTACAAGTACTGTTATGGTACTACGTAGTGAAGCTGCTTTTTAGTAGTAGCGAGTAACTGTAGAGTACTAATTTTTAGAGATGTACCAATGTATCGGAATCAGTATCAACTGATTTTCTGCAGATACTACGGATACCTTAAGGAATTTAGTGCGTAGCATATCACTCACTGTAAGTTATTTTGTTAAATAGAATTTGGATGTTTTATAGGAAAAATAAGTTATTGGTAATATCCAGTTATTTAGTATCATATTATTTTGAGCGCATGGTGCATAGTAGTTTAATGACAAACTTGAATAAAAGAAAGTTGCACAAGTATGGGGAACAGCCTAATAGATTGGTCTCCAATGCACTGGTATCGGTATCGGTAGTAGTGTCGGTACTGGTCCAATTATGTGGTACTGTATTGATATCGGTAATGGTCAGAATTTTGGTTTAGGTACATCTCTACTACTTTGTGTTATGAAGGGTAGTGAAACACTAGTGATGCTGCATATCAGAGGTATTCCAAGCTCTACTTGTTACTCTTGCTCTTGTTTGTGTTAGATGAGATGCCAGTCAGATGTTGGTAGGTTTGCAATCTGGCATTATTCATAACCAGACTGTGGCAAACTTGTTAATGAAAAATCTTTTTGGTAATGCAGCAATACAGTTTGGTTAACCAAATCATTTGTGTCACAGAACCTGTCAGTCTCATGTAACCTAACCTAGTCTAACTACGTAACCTGACCTTAGCAAACCTAAGCAAACCATCTAATTTAGTAGTCTTTCCCATCTTAACCTAATAAAAATGTAACCTATTCACCTTACCTAATCTAAAACCTACCCTAGTGATCAAATCCTCAGCCTCTTAACCCCTCAGCTGCTTATAGCATTCTGGATATGGTGATTGGTAGACTGCGTTGTACATTCCTGAAGAGCCGCATGAAATATGGTGAACTTTTTGGTAATTTTTCACGCCTACTGCTTGCTTGTGCTTGAAGAGTGGGTCACAAATCGTCATTGTGTAGTGTAAACTTTGTCTAAAATTTTGTCATGTTTGGTTAGGTGTAAGTGGGTCAAAACACATGATGAAATCAATTTTTCTAACTGATTTTCCCACACTACGGACATAGGAAATGTTTAGGGCCGCCACAGCCCGGGGGTTAATTGAGCCAACCCAAACCTCATGCAACCAAACGAAGTGCAGGCAGACCCCGATTAATGATACCCCTATATACGATCCCCTGCATTAGTGGCGGAGGTAGAAATACCACCCTGCCCTGCTTAACGATGGCCGAGCCCTGGTTTAACAATGGTGTTTGAGGGCTTTCAGGAAGGTGAGTGAGTGTTAGGGAGCACCACATGTCCCCTAGCCTTGGGGGGGATAGCTAGTGTTAGAGCTTATTGCTGTTAGTGTGTGTGCGCGCACGCACTTACTTGTTACGGTCTGAATGGTGACGTCATCGGAAGGGTCTTACGGTATGCAGACAGAGCCCGTGCACTTGGAAGTGTGAGGCCGGTGAGTTCGGTTGTTTCGCATCCTAATACTGGTAGCAGAGCGTGGTTAGAGCATAATGGCATCGTGCTTAACTAAGTGGCCTCCAAAACTTGAAAATGATTCTGACTTTGAGAGTTGGAAGAAGGACATCGACATATGGTGCGAACTAACGGACTTACCGAAAAAGAAGCAAGGTCTAGCCAGTCACCTTTCATTGTCAGGAAGAGTGAGGGTGGCGTCTTCAGAAATTGACGCTTCTGATCTGAAAGACGATAATGGTGTTCAGACCTTGTTGAACAAACTAGACGGTTAATTCTCGTGGACAAAGGACGTCGGCAGTTTGCAGCTTTTCATGAATTGTACACCTTCAGAAGACCTGGTGATATGAACATTCGTAAATTCGTGGCAGAATTCGAGCATGTTTATTTTAAATTTACGAAGCAGGACATGCAACTACCTAATTCTGTGATGGCTTTTATTCTTCTGGCTTCATGCAAACTTTCAGATAGTGAGCAACAACTAGTGATGTCCGCAATAACTGAGGTAACTTACGAAAATATGAAATCTGCCCTAAATCGTATTTTCGCTAGGGAAATTTGCGGGCAGAACGATGCATCAGTGTCTGCCAATGAGATGAAGAGTGAACCAGTTTTTTGGAGTGACAAAGTTGGGGATGAGGAAACGTTTTACGTTAGGGGTACTCGACAAGGAAGGACAAGGTTTCGGGGTGGTGCAGTACGTGATTGAGGTCGTGGTGATGGCCGTTCAACTGTGTCTGCTAGAATTTCCCAATGCTCATCCACCGGCAGGAGGCAGAACCCGCTCGGGCCTGATGGTAAGGTGTCAGGGTGTTTAGTTTGTGATTCTCAATTTCATTGGGCACATGACTGTCCGGACGCATATGAAAATAAAGGCAGTCAAGAAGAAAATTATGAAACAGTCATTATTTATGGGCTATGCAGATGATACAGCTAGTAGAGGTAAATTACAGACGCTAGTAGAAGAATCTAAGGGATGTGCTGTTCTAGACACAGGGTGTTCTACAACTGTATGTGGGGTTGAATGGATCAGTTGCTATCTAAGTGAGCTCAGTGATTATGAATATGAAGCTATAATAGAAGAAAAGTCATCCTCAACGTTTACTTTCGCTGATGGTGTCACAGTATCTTCCCTCAAACGTGTTACTCTGCCCTGCTACATTGGAAATATGCGTGCAACCATTGTGACTGATGTGGTGAGCTGCAATATTCACTTGCTGCTGAGCAAACGTTCCATGAAAAAAGCAAAAATGGTGATTAATTTTGAGAGTTACCAGGTCAAAATTTGTGGAACTATCGTTAATTTGAAGTCCTCATCTTCAGGCCATTACTTGCTTCCAATTTCTTTGTGACTAGGCCAAGAGTTTTGTGAAACGATCGCACTGGCATCTCTTGGGGGTGATGTAGACAAAACGGCTTTGAAGCTTCATAGGCAGTTTGAACACCCAACATCGGCTAAACTAATCAGATTTATTGCAGATGCTGGAATTGAAAGTTCAGAACTGGAGCAAGCTATCAAGGATGTATCTGATGCATGTACAGTCTGTTGTAGGCACACTAGAGCTAAGCCTCGACCTGTAGTCAGTTTGCCCATGGCATCTAATTTTAACGAAGCCATAGCTATGGATTTGAAAACTTGGGGAAGGCATTATTTCTCAGTCCTTGTTGATTTGGGGACCAAGTACTGCACCGCGATAGTAATTGCGGACAAATGTGTGACTACCATTATCAAAGGAGTATTTCGGAGCTGGATTGTTCTGTTTGGCGCACCTGGAAAAATTCTCGCAGATAATGGGTGTGAATTCAACAATGCTGAAATATGAGCATTGGGAGAGGCCTTTAATATCAAGATCATGAGGACATCTGCAGAGAGTCCATGGAGCAACGGAGTATGTGAGCATCAAAATGCAGTCATATGTGACATTGTTAGGAAGATAATGGCTGATAGCCAGTGTGACTTGGATGTGGCCTTGACTTGGGCAGTATCGGCAAGAAATGCCCTCACCAACTATGCAGGTTTTTCTCCTAACCAACTTGTATTTGGTCAAAACCCTGGCCTGCCTAATGTGTATGCAAATGATTCTCCAGCCTTGGAACCTACATCACCATCAAAAATTGTGAGGGACAATTTGAATGCTCTTCATTTAGCAAGGCAAGAGTTTATAAAGACTGAACGTTTGGCTAGGGCACTGCGGCACAACATACGTTCAAGTGACTTAAACGACATCCAAAATGGAGATGAGGTCTTCTACAAAAGAAATGACAGTCATGAATGGCATGGTCCTGGAATCGTAATAGGCAGAGATGGAAAACAAATTCTGTTGAGACACGGCGGTGTCTACATGTGAGTGCACGTGTGTCGTCTAGCACGTGCTCCAGAACAAAATACTACAGTTGGAGACAGCGTCAGTAGTTATGAGAAGAACAGTGTAGTCCAAGAGAAGCCTAATGACGATTCTTCGCAAGTATTGAATGACTGTCCACCAGATGATGAGTTGGAAAATGGTGCAGTTGTGGATGATCAGCCTCCCACAGTTTCTCTTCCAGTTAAGGAGCCTCCCAAGGTTTCTGTTGGTCAGCGTATAAAGGGAATACATTCAAAAACTGGAGAGTTGGTGACTGGAAGGATTGTGAGTCGCGCGGGAAAAGCCACTGGAAAGTACAAACACTGCTACAATTTGAAGAGGGACTCTGATGGCAGTATTGATTGGGTGGATCTGCAAAATGATTTTAGCACATGGGAAGTAGTTGATGATGAAGCAGAGATGCTTGTTCTTTTCAACTCTGTGGAGGTATTATGCGCATAGGAAAAAGAAATTACAAACTGGGAGAATAATGACGTGTATGAGGAAGATGATGATGTTGGGCAAGATCCCATAACTGTTCGATGGGTTGTGATGGAAAAAATGAAAAACAAGAAGCCAATTGTTAAAGCCCGTTTAGTCGCCAGAGGATTTGAGGAAGACACCGTGGATCTCCGGAAAGACTCTCCTACATGGTCAAAAGAGGCTGTGCGTTTGGCACTTTCTTTTGCCTCCACCAACCAATGGGATTGCCAAGCTATGGACATGAAAGCTGCGTATCTGCAAGGTTACGACATTGAGCGAGTTGTTCATTTACGTCCTCCGCCTGAATATGCAAATGGTAAGCTGTGGAGACTAAAGAAAACGGTTTACGGCCCTTGTGATGCTGCTAGGCATTGGTACCTGCGCGTTAAAGATCAGTTGTTGAGTCTCAGAGCTAAAGTGTCATCACTGGATTCAGCATTGTTCTCTTGGAGTAATAGGGGCAAGATTGAAGGCATTACAGTACTGTATATGCATTTATGTCGATGATTTCCTTTGGGCTGGTACACGTGAGTTCGAGCAGCAAGTGATAAACAGTTTGAGCCAAATATTCCTCATCGGCAGTTCGGAATCAAAAGCTTTCAAATACAGTACGTTGGTCTAAATGTCGTCTCCAACAGCGATGGCAGCATAATGCTTGACCAGTTCCAGTACGCTTTGTCTTTGAAACCAGTCACGCTGAGCAGGCATCGTGCAGCAGTAAAATCAGGAGAGCTGTCTGAGTCTGAGAAAACTGAGTACCGAGCGTTAATTGGACAGCTCAATTGGATTGCCACACATACTCGACCAGATATTGCCTTTGATGTGTGTGAGTTGAGTATGACTAGCAACCGAGCTACCGTAGCAGATTTGCTTAGGCTCAACAAGCTGATCGCAAGGGTGAAGACTGACAACATGAAGCTATACATTCCAAGAATGGGGCCACTTGATGAATGTTATATAGAGTGCTTTTCAGATGTCTCTTTTGCCAACCTTGTAGGCAGTGGGTCTCACGGAGGCTTTGTGATCTTCCTACGAGATGCTAGTGGGGCAAGATGTCCCTTATTCTGGCAGACTAGAAAGATCAGGCGGGTCATCAAATTGACTTTATCTGTTGAAACGTTGGCGCTGCTTGAGTGTTCTGAAACTGCTGTATATCTCGCCAACATATTGCGTGAGGTTTCTGGATTTGGAGATTTCAAGATCAAGTGTTTCGTGGATAACAAGAGTCTGGTGGACGCCCTTTACTGCTGTAGGAGTGTAGAAAACAGAAGATTGCGCATTGATATTGCTATATTACAAGACATGTTGGAGCAAGGGGAGATTGATGAAGTGTCTTGGGTGGATACATCACAACAACTGGCTGACTGTCTCACCAAGAAAGGTGCCTTGACCGAGCAGCTGTGTGCAGCAGTCAACCGGGACTAGAAGGATTATAATACTTCAAGGGACACCACATATCTGTATGTGGTTACAGTCTGGGTCTTAATGGTGCTTAAACAAAAGTCTGTGTATTGGATACATAGTGTGTGTAGGACGCCAATAATCCATTCAGTTTCATCCTTGGGATCTTTCATCAAATTAAGAAGAGAGGACGAGAGTGTTAGCGCATATTGCTGTTAGTGTGTGTGTGTGTATGCACACACTTGTTACGGTCCGAGTGGTGACGTCATCGGAAGGGTCTTACGGTATGCAGACGAAGCCCGCGCACTTGGAAGTGTGAGGCCGGTGAGTTCGGTTCTTTCGAATCCTAGCAGTTAGGATGACAACCAGGACCGGATTACAAGAAGTAAGTGATGAGAGGTGTTTGATATTTTCTGACCTATTTTTATGATTTTCAATTTTTATTTGTTGGTTTTAGTAAGTTATTTACAGATTTTAGGCTTAGGTTAGCTTCATTTACAGCTGTTAGGCCATTTAGATTGGCTTTAAACTTTTTTTTTTGGGGGGGGGGTTAGGACCTACAGTAGTTGGGGGGGAAACTCAAGGCTCAAAAACGCATCCCTATACTGTACATGTTAAATCATCCCTCATTTACGATATCCTGCCTAGCAATGGGTTTTTACCTAACCAATTGCATTGTTCAGCCTGGGCTTGCCTGTACAGTAAATCTAACCTAACCACCTAACCACAATCTTCTCACATAATCCAACCACATAAACTAGTCTGATCTAAATCAAACTACCCAACCTAACTTAAAAAGACTAATCAGACCACCTAGCCCAACTAACTAGCAGTGGTACTTGCCCGGGTGACTGAAGCCACTCCCAGGTTCTCTGCTTGTCCTCATCCTCAAGACAAACCATCACCTCATTCAGGAACCTCCATTGGTACAGCCTCTTCGTGACCACAATAGCACCCTGGTCCATTGGTTGAATCAGAACAGTGGAATTAGGTGGCAAAAACATGCACCTAATGTGAACATCATCTGCAACCAAGTCTTTCTCGGAGGGATGCTCGCGGGCATTGTCCAGGAGAAGAAGAGCGTTTAACTGGTCACGAGGGATTCCAAGTTCCTCTCTTTGATAACAGATGACTACCTTGATGAAAAGCCTGTGGAACCAATCTGTGAAGATCTTGCAGGTAAACCAGGCCTTTACAGAATGGCACGAACAACAGGAAGGACATCCATTAGCCCACGAAGGCAATGGGGCCATTTTCCACACGCAACAACAACGGGTCTCAGCCTATGCGAGCCTTTAGCATTGGCACAGTACAAAGCAGGTACCCATTGCTTAGACGACTTGTGGCCAGGCACACGCTTCTCCTTCTCATCTACCAGGGTGTTGGTGGGCACTGAGCAGTAGAGACGCCAGATTCATCTGCATTATAGAATTGACTGAGAGCGAGGCTGTCCTTCTCAATCAAGCCCTTCTCATTAGCATCCAAAGCTTTGGCATGGGTCTTATAATTGGTAAGGCCATGTCAAAGCTTGAACCTGTACAGCTAACCTTTGGATGCCTTGAAGTCTGGAACATTGTGAAGGCAGACAGACTTCTCAGCAGCAGCTTTAAACTCTGTGTCTCTCACTAGCATGCCTGCAGCCTGTTGTTTGCTGGTGCCAGATCAATGTTGAATGCTCGACTTTAGCGTGCCGGGGCAAACTCATGGCCTTCCATTTGGTATTGCATCTGTTCTTGTGGCTAAAGTGTTCTGTGTACTGGGTGAGTTTGTCACGCGCTTTCCTGATAATGTGTAGGGTTGAGCAGGCCAGGTCATACTCCTTAAGGGTGCAGGAAGTGGGCCATCCCACATCAGTCTTACCCAGGATCTCACGCTTCTTCTCCCGAGTCTCTTTATCTCTTTTCTGTTGCCACTTAAATGGTCACTGCTCCTCTGAACAGTCTGGTTGCATCCCTCCACCTCTACGACGGGTGTTTAGCATGTGTCTAGCAGCAAACTCTCATCTCGTTTCTGTCCAACACTCTAATGCAATACAGTAGTTAACCGTTACTCCCAGTTCTTCATTTATGCAACAGGTCAACTCTGGAACTGTCTCCCTCTGTTCGTGTTTACTGCTAGCTATGATCTCCAGTCTTTCAAATGCAGTGTGTCCAGGCATCTCGAAATGAATGGATCTTGAATTTGGCTCTCTCTCGTATTTTGTTTCTTGAAAGGAACAGTTTGCGGGCTTGTGGGCTTTGGTTCCTTCTTCCTGGGGGGGGGGGGAAGCTACCCTCTTTTCCATGGTGGATGGACCATCATGACACCCCCCCTAGGAGGAGGCATGCAAGGAATATCAAGGTCTGATGCAGGTAGGGAACCACCACGAAAGCTACCAGGTGTGCCGCCATAACTTTTTTTTTTTTTTTTTTTTTTTTTTTTTTTTTTTTTTTTAATGCGAGGAAGATGGAACCAAAGGCTGAGCCCACATTAATGTTCCTTCCAAGAAAGAAACAAAACCAATACAAAAGATAGCCAAATTCAAGATCCGTTCATTTCGAGATGCCTGGACTCTCTGCGTTTGAAAGACAGGAGATCATAGGAAGTAGGAAATACAGACAGAGGAAGACAGTTCCAGAGTTGACCTGTTGCATAAATGAAGAACTGAGAGCAACGATCGACTCTTGCATTAGAGAGTTGGACAGCAAAAGGATGAGAGTTTGTTGCTAGATGGGTGCTATACGCCCGTCGTATAGGTGGAGGGATGCAAGCACACAGTTCAGAGGGGCAGTAACCTTTGAAATAGTGATAGAAAAGAGATCAAGAGGCAATAGTGCGGCAAAGAGACAAAGGTTGAAGGGAGCCAGTAAGAGGAGGATAGTTGATGAGACGAATAGCCTTTGACTCCACCCTATTGAGAAGAGCTGTATGTGGGGAGCCTCTCCACACATGAGAGTTGTACTCTAAACAGGGGCAAATAAAACCCCTGTATAAAGTCAACAACTGTGCAAGAGTAAAGAAGGCACGGAGGCAGCTTAGCACACCCAATCTCTTGGAAGCAGATTTTACAAGAGGAGCTGCTCACTGAGAAGGCGATGCATGGGAACTGAGAGTGAGGGAGGGGGGTCTCTAGCGGACGTTGGGTGAACTAACTAGCCAGACGCGGCTGTGCCATGGGGGTTTTCCTGCCTGGCTTTTTTTTTTTTTTTTTTTTTTTATGCGACTTTAATTTCCAAATGGATGCTAGAATTTCATCCAGATAGTGGAATAAAATGTTTAATTAGTGGTTCAATACAGCCAAATCACAGTATACGGATATTGGATGGTCTGGGTAATGGTTGTCTGGATAATTGAGAGACTACCGCATACAGTAAACCCTCGATATACAGAACGCTTTTTTAACAAATTTTGGTTTTAACCCCTAAAACGCGGCTGTGTACGGGCGATCCCCCCGCTGTGGCGGGGTTGTAGTGGGGTCTGAGTACCTGTGGAAAAATATTTGCCAAAAATCATAGATTAACCCTAGAGCATTAAAATTTTTATGGCATATATTACTTACATTCAGCTTTCTCCTGAGCCACATGTTGAGCCTTCGTTGACTACCAAAGGACTTGTGAAGACTTGCAAAGTTGGGTAACAAAGTCTTCACTCTCACACCTCCAGAAACCCGGTTTTCTTTCTACCACAGCCTCAATCTGTCACAGTACACTTTATACAACAACGTACAGGTTGTTTGGAATCCGTATTTGTAAATAAGAACTGAAAATAAGGCTAAAATGGATGGAGCGCACAGCCGACATGCAGCGCGGTGGCGATCTTCCCGTCAATATTGTCACATTTGCCTTTTCTCGGCAAAAAACACGTATACTCCTTTTTTTTCCATCATAGGACTTCGCAAACGTTTGCCTGTCACTATTACGGCCATAAAAATCAATGTCACTGCCAGTATTGTGGATTGGGACTGAGGAAGACCACCGCGGCGCGAGTTTATTCAGCCTTACGGCAGGCACTTTATTCTCGCTCCTGTTGGCCACTCGCACTTCATTTCTATCACTCACTTTCACTGTATCTGTTTTTTTTTTTTTGCCTTATTCATCAGTGTCACTGTCCAGTGTTATAAAAATAATATTTTATACACAAAAAACTGTCACTGTCAGAACATAGAATAGGAAAATATGCTTTCATCTTTTTACACTGGAGTGACTGTCACTCGCAATACTTATATTATTACTATGTACAATTATTTACACCAAAAAACACTGTAACTGTCAGTGCTTTTACAAGTACATACACTAATTTACTCTCATCAGGCTGTCACTGTCAGCACGTAAAAGAAAACTAAACAATATTATCACTGTCACTCTCAGTATTTTTTCAAATATTTTTACCCTTATTTTCAAAATCTACTTAGGCTGTGGTAGTCAAAGAAACACAGGTAAGCACAGAGGGGAACTTTGCACCCTTTGCACTGCAAGGAGGTGCGCCTAAAGGTTCTTTCCTGCCTGGTAGTGTGGCTGCACACATGACACCTCCTCAGTGCTTTCCCCCTCTTTGCAGTGGCTGGCAGTTGCTCCAGGCGGTGTCACTGAAGGTAGGCCATACACTGTAGGCGGTCTGGAGGTGTGTGAGGGTGGCGTTTGGGACCTGTAGAAAGCACCTGGCCGTAACGCTGAAGCAGCTGGTAGACACAAGTCTTGGAAAATCGTCTGAGAGAGTAGTTGGCTGGCTTCCTGTTCTTGATTTTATACAGGATGAAGGCGTTCAACATGCACATATCAATCAAGTGCAAGAACACTTTCGTGTACCAACGACGATTTTTCCTCAGACAGTCAATCTCTCCAATCATCATATCAGACTTGTCCACCAGCCGCATATTGACGTTATAGTCAGTGACAGCATCAGGCTTCATCACAGGCTCGCCAGTCCTTCTGTCGACCTTCCCTGTTGCCAGCATTTCACCCTTGTGTACTGTGGTGAGCATGTTCACGACTCTCTTATCATGCCACCTGATCGCAAGCATCTTGTCAGATTTCTTCAGGTGCACGTCTCCCCGCTTTGACTTTTCAGCCTCGGGGAAGGCAGGGTAATGTGCCCTTTTACTTCTGACAGTGCCACAGGAGCCGACGCCGTGTTCAGAAAGGTACTTGGTGAGTTTAGGAGCGGTATAGTAATTGTCCGTATACAGGACATGATTCTCGCCAAAGTACTTTTCCAAAAGCACTTTCACCACAGAACCAGAGAATCCAAGGGGGTCAGTCTTATCCAAATCGACATTGCTGGCGGTGTAAATGACGAAGTCAGGGATGAACCCCGTCTTGCAGTCGCACAGCACGAAAAACTTGATTCCAAAGCGGTGGCGTTTGCTTGGAATGTACTGGACGAACCGAAGACGGCCCCTGAACAATACCAAAGACTCGTCAATCACGACTTTCTTGAACGGGCGCAAGAACCTCGTAAACTTATCTTTGATCATGTTCAGGATTCCCCTCACTTTCCATAATGGGTCAGTTTGGGAAGGCTCATCATTGTTCGCGAAGTGAAGATAAGTCATCAGCTGCCTAAAACGATCGCGGCTCATGTATTTATTGAATATGGGTGTTGGGCACAGCTCGTCGGAAGTCCAGTATTCTTCTAACTTATGTTTCCAGTTGTGCGGCATTAGCAACATCAATCCAATAAATACAAAAAGCTCGCGGATCGTAAGAGGCACCCATGCTGCCATCCGCGACGTGGATGGCGTGGCCGCCTCACCTTCTCCTTCGCGAACTGGCGCACATTGCCCCTCGTACCTGTTTGTCTTGGTACAGATGTGCTCCATAACCTCGTCGTCAAGGAAGGCCAACAGGTAGTCAACGCATTCACCATCGTCGTCCACAGGGAAGTCAGCCTGAAGTCCACACTCACTGTCGTCAAAGGGCAGATCCTCAGGCACAAAATCTGATCCCTCTGACCACACGAAAGCATCTAGCGTTCCCTGCCTAGGCTGGGAGGTGCTTGGGGCGGCGGGGGGTGAGGCAGGTCGTTTGGGAGTGGGTGAGGCAGGCTGGGCAATAGTAGGTAAGGGAGAGGCTATCCCAGGCCGTGTTGGTGTTGTGGTGGTGGTGGTGGTGGTGGGAGGGACATTATCACTTGGGTCAAGGTCACCCGCGGTGGCGTGACTCCTGAGTTGCCTAGTGCGAGTTAGCCTAGGGGACTTAACTTTACTAACACGAACACTAGGCCTACGATAACCTCTCAAACGTAAATATGCTCTTTTACTTCCCTTTCTCGGTGGTGAAGGAGACTCTGACGACTCAGGAGACAGGACAGCAAACGAGGAGGACGAGAGAACAGGGCTGGGAGTACGTGGCGGGCTTGCGGTGGCGTGACGTGGCGTAGGGGACAATGGCGGTGCACTGGGGTCTCCGCTCCTCTTCCTTTTTTCCCCCTTCCCATATTCGAGGCCCCTTTTCACCGGGGCCTTCCCTGTTGAGGTGCTGGGCACTGACACAGTCTCCTCCGGCACAGAAACAATCACTTCTGGGCCTGAATCAGCACTAGATTGTGTCTCTGATTCAGCCAGGCTCGACCAAACACCGACGTCACTGCCATAGTCCATTGAGGCTTTCAACAGTTCTGAGGCTATTGCAGAATCAGCCCCTTGGTAGTTACTGGTAAAGTTTTGAAGGGGGTTGAGGTCACAAAACCATTTTTCGGAGGGCAAGAAGGCACAGAACCAGAAGAGCTCGAGTTAGACATGGTGTCACCGTGGCAGATTTGCGTGGACTGACGCTATTCTGGGGCAAACCGCGCGAAAAAATGACAGTGTGACAACTGGGGAAACAAGCGTTTCCCAATAGCAAAAAGTGCTTGCGAGATGACGGCGCAGATTGACACGTATCAGCCGTCCGCGCGTTGCCATATCGCACGACGAGGGAGGGCCGCGCATCGGTGCGTCGGTGGGTAAAAAAAATGAGACTTGGCAACAACCGAGGTCAGTAGTACAAAGGTCAAGTGTGCTAAACGTAGCTCACGGGTGGCGGGACTGATAGACAATACCAGCTGGAGCATGCTTGCCCGTGGTTATTCAAAATTAACTCAAATCGCAAACGCGACGACCCGCCGTTCTGCCCTTTGGGCCGACCGTCGCAAATGTGACGATCCACGTTTTAGGGGTTAACGACCACCTTGAGCTGGCCGAATGCTATGCTCATTTAATGAATTTTTGTTTGGTAAAAGAGTGGACGCCTGGGAAACATCCACCAGCATGGCTTCCCTACACACACACACACACACACACACACACACACACACACACACACACACACACACACACCGCTCGCCGGCGCAGTGTTAACGTTCTCGCTTGCCATCTGGTAGATGGGAGTTCGCGCCTCACTCAGGTTGCGAAAAGTTTCACTGACGAAGTGGGTAGTTATTGTCCCCCTTGAGCAAGGGGACAGGTGTGTGCATGTGTGAATGTCACAGCCTTGCCCTTAGATCAGACTATATGAGCTCTCAGCTCCCTTCTGGGAGGGTAAAGCTGACAATCACGACCATCAAGTGATCCTGACCGACCCGGTGAATTACACACCAGTGCTCCTCTACATCCTGAAGAATGCTGCATCAGTCTCTGGGCGATCATGCTCATGAGAGGAGCCATAAATAGGGCATTTATTGAGAAAAAGAGCCATTTAGGCCTAGCTGTATAATATTGTGTATGACTGTATGGCCAAACAACTCTCTATTTAACTATCTTTGTATGGTAAAAGCCACAATGCCTGGAAAATTACCAAACAACATGGCCTTCGGCTTTAACGTCAAGTGTCTGGTGCCAATTAGTTCGTTATATTGAGGGTATCCCGTACCTGCATTGTATATTTTCCTCATTGATTTAGATTTGGTAATCAAGAAGCTAATTTGGTATTAATTTTTTTGAGAATTTGTAATTTTTTAATGTGTGTCTGTTTCATTTGAATGGAATTTATTTATTGGTACAATAAATGTGTTATTTAAGTTTCAGTAAGTGAAAACCATAAGCTGCATCTGGGAAGTACTTTACCAATATAAGCATCAGTGTGATGTGCCAGTGTATACAGTGGGTTCCCCCCCCCCCCCCAACACAGTTTGTGGCTCTGGGCATTTCACTGAGCAGATGAAAGCCTTATAGATGGGTTCAGTGAAACCCATGTTATGAGGACAAATGGGTCTGGAAATGTCCAAAAACTTTCCAAAGTCCCCCCTCTGACCTTCTTGAATATTTTTTACTCTTTCCTGAGCTTACCAGGCATTGGTATTGTAGTACACATACAGCCTCTACAAACAGCACAGAGCAAAAGCAAGGGTTATTTAGAGTGTACAAATTACTATACAGGGTACTTACCATGAAGGGTGACAATGTTGTTTAGAGTGTACAAACTGCTGTACAGGGTACTTACCATGAAGGGTGACAGTGTTGTTTACGTGTCTGGTGGGGGGGGGGGGCAGGGATATCTGGGGCTGAGGGGCTAGAGCATGGGACTGAAGTGCCTCAAACCACTCTGGGACTGAGGCTGTGCCTCAAAACCCTGAGACTCCCCCTCATTGTCGCTGTCAGGTTGTAGGTTGGGTGTTTGTCACCATGTAGGAATTTTAATTGGAGTGTGGAGGGTTTCCTCCAGTAAAATTTTGTCATTTTAACGAAGGGAGTTATTGTACTGAGTGATGTGGGGTGTGGTTTATGTTGCTGTGCAAATTGCACTCAGTACAAGCCAGAACTGTGCTGCTCGCAGGCCCACTGTACTGTAATTACTGCAGAAACATTTTCTTTAAAAAAAAAAAAAAAAAAATCTACATGTAATGCAGTGATAGTGACTAAAATAGTAGTAGTTCACAACTTTAAAAAAAAAAAAAAAAAAAAGTAACTGTGGCACTACATTTTGTTCCAGATCATGGTAGCAGTAGTGCCACTGTTTTCAACAGTTGATGCACACAACACTGATAAGAATTGTATATTGCACATGTTGTGGGGAGTCAGTGATGTCAGATGTATGTTGTGTGAGGTTAGTTTATGAAGTGCATTGTTCTGAAGCCATATTGTGAGGAAACAAGGGGGATATGAGATGCGATCTTGTTAAGAAATAGGTGTTCATTTATCATGGAGTGCAGAGTAGTGTTATGGGTCTGTACTAAGAAGTGTGTGTGTTGGGTCCTTGTTTGGTTTAAGAACAGTGATGGTTGTTCCATGTTTCCATGTGTTGGGAATGCTGCAGTTTGTATATGAATAGTTCCTGATGCTTTTGAGGGCCTGGATGCTGTGTGATCCTTAATGTTTCGGGCCTAATTTATTGATGCTGTCTGGTCCAGTGTCATTAGTTTTTGTTTTCTTGACAATGTTTTGTGTCTGTTCTGTAATGAAGAGGGTTACTTTTTTATTCAAGGGGAAAGGACTGTTTAGGAAGAGAAGATCGTTTATCAGAATACAGTCAATCCTCCTAAATTGTGTGTTCATAAAGCACGGATTTGTAAATTGTGGCTAAGTGGCTGTTAGACTGCCGGCAACCTTAAATCACTGTTAATTACGAATATCGCGGACCAAGGCACCCAAGTGGGCCTTTTCCGAGGAGAACCATAAACCGCAGTATTCAAACTGAAAATCGTGACCCAACAACCAAGATGACGAGCACTTGGATAGACAGACCAACCGTGAAGTGGGTGAAATGAATGTGCAGGAGTGTGGCGGGCCTTCTATGAAGGAGCTCAGTGATTTGCTTGTTTACGTAGACTTGGCCAAGGAGATTGTGAAATCCGCTGAACGTGATGAGGAAAGGCGCAGTGAGAGTACTGGTTATTTAGAAAAAGCTGTGTATTTTTACAAGGACTTGCACAGTCGCAGAGTTAGAGACGTCAGGAACTCATCACCCACTATTTTGCCCGGGTAAGGGCAGAAGCTGAGCCTGAACCACAGCCTGGCCCTTCACAAACTGTGGACGTGGATGACGTAGCATCTGTCATCTCTGAGGCAGACACTGAGGGCTTCCTGAGGGAGGCAGAGGAGCTGGAGATTGGGGAACAGCATGAGGGAACACCCCCACCTCATGCTGAGAGATTCTAAGTTCTTCCCAACACCACCCCACTCCATTCACTTAAGCAATTTCGTCATAGGATTAAGGTGAGATCCCTTAACATTTCTTATTTCTGTTTAATACATGTACTGAATATTCCTAAATTCGTATGTTTGTGTTTGATGGTACCTAGATAGGTGTAGGTAGGGTGCTGTGGGGGCGGGTTGGCCAAAGTCCAGACCCAAATTAATTTTTCACGTAAAAGTTATTATTCATAAATCACGGCAGTGGTCCAGACCCAGATTGCCGCGATTTACGAGGATTGACTGTACATTGTCTGTTGGTATAAGGTGACATGTTTGCATACTGGTTCATGAATGTGTCTGGTTGTTTATGTAAAAAGGGATATGTTGGAGGCAGTGGTGGCATAGATCTTGGAGGTGCTGGTTTGTTATTGTTGTTACAAAATCTTTCCAATTTTCTGTTTTCTTTGTGCTGTCATTAATTTTGTTGTTATTACCATTGTTTAACTGCTAGAGCCTTGTGATGGTGTCTTGTGTGGGTGTGGGAGAGGGGAGTTGTGTTTGAGTGAGTTGCATTGTTTACGTTCTGTTGCCTCATGAAATATGGTGCCTGCCTGTCTTAAATTTAATCTTGTTTAATATCCCATTATGCCAGTTAATTTGATATTGGGTGTGTTGTTTAATGTGCTAAAGTGTTGTTCTGTGTCTTTGGTGAGTTTTTTCCAGCTTGCTTTCTTGTAGTTTGTGAAAATGATGTGTGATAGAGAGAGGGATGAAGAAGGTAATGTGTGATGAAGGATGGAGTCCATGTGTTGCAGTCCCACCACCACCACCATATCAGTGCTCCAGCAAGTATCAGTTGCTTTTCTTGTGTTGTCATTCTCCATCTAACACGAATATGATTCATGCACTGACCAAAGCTGACCCCAATCAGTATTGCATTAATTTTGACTCTGCCGGCACATACTGACCCTGGCCATAAACTGTTGAGATCTTCAGGAGTAGGTGAGAATGAGAGGGTAAAGGAAGGAGTATGTATAGTTGTGAGTAAAAGATGGAAGAAGAGCATAAGACAGTATGGATCAGTTAGGTCAAGGATTGTGTGGGTAAAGTTGAAAATTGGAATACAAATGTGGGCGATTGTGTGTGTGTATGCTCCAATGCAAGATGGTGCTAGAAGAGTGAGAGAAAAGTTCTGGACAAATGTGGAAGTGTGCATGGAAAAGTTTGGAAGGAATGAGAGAGTGTTTTTGATCGGTGATATGAATGGTAAAGTAGGGAATGTGGAGGTGGATGGAATAGTCGGTGAGTGGGGTGTGCCTGCTGTGATAGATGAGAATGGCAGTGCGTTAGTGGACATTTGTGCTGGGAGGGGGTTGGTGATAGCCAATACCCTCTTCAGGCATAAAATGATTCATAGGTATACATGGCGAGTGATGAGAAGGGTGGGTGGTGAACTGAATGAAAGGAAGGCAATGATTGATTATGTGTGTGTGGATGAAAGGATGCGAAGATGTGTAATGGATGCAAGAGCTTATAGAGGTTGGGGGAGTGGACTTTCTGACCACTACTTGGTGGTGGCTAGAATTAGGATACAAGTAAGATGGAGGAATAGAAGAAGGGAAAGACGAGAGGAAGGAGTAGTTGCAAGGAGAGTGGAAAGGTTACAAGAGGATGAGAAAAAGGCAGAATATAAGAGAGAAGTGGAGGAACGATTGGGCAAATATGAATTGGAGCAGATGGGGGACGTGGAAGGTGTGTGCAACATATTTACAGAAGAAATATGTGCAGCACGTGATGTGGTGTGTAGGAGGAAGAGAAGACGGAGGGGGGTGCAAGGAACAGCGTGGTGGACTGAAGAGGTGAGACAGGCTATGGCACAAAAGAAGAAAGCATACAATGAATGGATGAGAAATAGGGGCGTGGAAGAAGTTGAGAGGCGGAAGAGAGAGTTATATGTAGAAAGAAAGAGAGAGGTGAAAAGATTAGTAAGAGAGAGTAAGAAGAGAGTGGATGAGGAATTTGGGAGGAATTTGAGTGTAAAGTGGAGGGACTGTAAGAAAATGTTCAAAGAGGTGAAGAGAGTAAGACAGGGTGGAAGTGAGGTTAGCAGGGGAGTGAAAGATAAAAATGGTAGATTACTAGTGGAGAAGGGAGAAAAAGTGAGCAGATGGAAAGAACACTTTAAGGAATTGTTGAACATAGAGGATGGAAGTAATGCGAGTATAAGTGGCTGGGGAATGGCTGGGAGGAGGAGGGAGGTGAGAAGACAGGAAGAAATCTGTAGGATAGAAGTTGTGGAAGCAATGAAGAAAGTTAAATTGGAGAAAGCCCCAGGAATTGATGGAGTGTGTGGTGAAATGCTGAAGCATGGGGGAGAGATAGTAGTAGAATGGATGTGGAAGATGTGCAGATTGGCCTGGGAGGAAGATAGAGTCCCGGAGGATTGGAAGTCAGTTATAATTATTCCCTTGTACAAAGGAAAAGGGGAAAAAGAAGTGTGTGGTAATCAAAGGGGCATTTGTCTTCTTAGTATAATAGGAAAAGTGTATGGTAGGATACCTATTGACAGAGTTAGAGAAAGAACAGAGGAATTAGTTGGAGAAGAACAGGGAGGCTTTAGGAAGGGAAGAGGGTGTGTAGATCAGATATTCATTCTTAGTTCTTTAGTGGAAAAGTTTCTAGAGAAGGGAAAGAAGTTGTATGCGGCTTTCATGGATTTGGAGAAAGCATATGACAGGGTGGATAGACAAGGATTGTGGAAAGTATTAAGAATATATGGAGTAAATGGAAAGTTGTTGAATGCTGTGAAGAGTATGTATGATGGTGCTAAGGCTGCAGTGCGTGTGGATGGTGAACTAAGTGAATTTTTCTCTTTGGAGGTTGGGTTGAAACAGGGATGTGTCATGTCTCCATGGTTGTTCAATCTGTTCATGGATGGGGTTATAAAAGAGGTACAAGGTAGGGTAGTGGATGTTGGAGTGGCCCTGGTGAGAGAGGATAGTGTTTGGAAACTCCCTGTACTGTTGTTTGCAGATGATACTGTGTTGTTGAGTGAAGACGAAGGGGAGCTGCAAGGCTTAGTGGATGAGTTTGGGAGAGTGTGTAAGAAACGGAATATAAAGATGAATGTAGGGAAGAGTAAAGTGATGGTCTTTGAGAGAGGTGAAGTCAGTGAATGTACAGCAAGGTTGGATGGTGAAGAATTGGAAAATGTGAGTACGTTTAAGTACTTGGGTAGTGTGATGAGTAAGGATGGAGGTTTGGAGGGTGAAGTGCTTGAAAGGGTACAGCAGGGAAGAAAGGTTGCTGGTTCTTTGAAAGCAGTGTTAAGAAACAGAGAAGTGAGCATGGAAGTGATATAGTTACTACATGACAGTATTGTGATACCAACTCTTAATGTATGGAATTGAAGCTTGGACGTTGTTGGAAGGACACAAGTCAAGAGTGAGAGCAGTGGAAATGAATTATTTTAGAGGAGCCTGTGGAGTCACATGGAGAGACAGGCTGACGAATGAGGATATAAAGGAGCGTTGTGGTGTGGATGTGGATGTGATAGGAAGTGTTATGAGGAACACACTGAGGTGGTTTGGTCATGTGGTCATGTGGAGAGGATGGAGGGTGCAAGACTGACGAAGAGAGTGTATGTGAGTGAGGTGGAGGGAGGAAGAGGGAGGGGGAGGCCGAGGATGAGATGGAGGGATGAGGTGGAGAGGTATATGAGAGAGGGGGGTGTGAGTTGGGAGCAGGGCAGTGAAATGGCGGGGGACAGGACGACGTGGAGGCGATTTGTTTGTGGCCACCCCAGACGGGATTGAGGCGTCTGGCAATAGATACAGTAGATAGATATTCAAAACCATCAGTGTTCAACTAATTTTGCCTTATTTCTCCAGTGTTTGTGGCAAATATACAGAAAGACTTCATTATAACGGACTAATTGGAGTCCAAACCATTCCAAAGAAAGCGAAATTCGGATAAAAGCGACATCTGGACCTCCCCGTTATCCCGAACTTTTTCCGATTTATCAGACATTAGTCCGGATTGCACCAATGATTTTTAAACCGTTTTCACTACCATTGCAGTGCTGTACCTTCATTGCAATAATAAAATGGTGTGATATATAAAATAATACTGTACTGTACACCGATGTACAAGTCCTTTATTTACCATATTGTGGTGAACGTAACTGGGATGGTCAGGCGGTCTAGACTGCTTCTGGCTTTGTCGGACTTTTTTCAATATATAGGAATTTATTTTGATAGCTCCTCGAGTCCGATAAAAGCATATTCCGGTCTATTGAAGTCCATTATATTGAGGTTTTATTGTATATATGTGTGTGATAAACAGGTGAGGAAAAGAGAAGAGGGAAGGGGAAATGTGGTGGAGGAGAAGGAAAAGTGCAAAATGGAGGACTGAATCCAGTGAGAGAAAGAAAGGAAGGTAGCCGTGAGGAACAGCAGAAATAGAGGACGATAAAATTCCATGTGAAAGGGGTGAGTGATGATAGAGCACAATAAAATTCATTATGAAAGGTATGAGTGAGTGAGTGTCCAAATGAGTGAGTGAGTGAATGTCCACCTTTCTGACTGTCCAATGATCCCTTGATATTAGTGCACATGATCATCATAGTTTTCGTTATCACTGTTAGATGAATACCTGCACTATAACGCAGTGTCTGGCACAGAAACATCATTAACACACACTTGAGCCTGGCCAAGTGAAACTTATGCGCACACACATACATCATGTGCATTGGCCCAGCTTATCGGCCCATGACACCAACCAGTGTTCAGCGATTGAGCTGGGCCGAGCCCGAGACTCACAAACATATGCACTCACAGATGCCCCATTTCTGAACTGGATTTTGTGTTAATAGAGCCAAACAAAAAGCAACAGATATTGCATTATGCTGGATATTGTGACGACACATAATTGAGAGATTATTGTATTCTTCTTTACTGTGACCGTGTCATAGCTTTCTGTTAATTTAACCATGCCTGTGTGAGTTTCTGGTACTTACCATGTCATAATACAGTACAGTATACAGTAGATGCGTGATTTAACGAACACCAATGTAGCAGGAGCCCGAGATAATGGAAGTACTTTTTTTATTTTTTGCCTTATGTAACGGAAAATTTCCGTTAAATTGAGCATAATTCCGTTAAGGAAATTCTGCACACAGTAACGCATATCTGGGGGTACAGTATTAATTATGGGTTCAGACTGCTGTGTGTAGCATTGAGAGTTAGTATAGTTTGTTAGGTTTGGTTTGCTTTCAAGGATTTAGTGGAAAATAACTCGAAATACCGGAAAATTTTCCTTTATATTGGGCCTTGGTAATAGAACTTGATTTAGCAGAAAATTCGAGATAATGGAATGGGGGTTAGCTGAATTAGTTCATTAAATCGAGCATCAGCTATACCATATTTAGTGGGTCAGAATTGTCATAAAAGAGAAAATTGGTGTCTGAACTTGGTGTGCTTAGGACCACTTATGATATACAGTATTCCATAGGTTAGTGCATTCGTTATTGTGCACTTTCGTTACCACATGTCATGTTCGGTACCAGTTATGTGCGATAACCAAGGGATCATTGTACTTCCCTTCTCTCTCCTTTTTACAGTGGAATGATTATTGCTTTCCTCCAATCTTCTGGAACTCTCTTTGTGTTCCAAGGCAGGTAACACACATAATGTACATTATACTGACACTCTCATCACCACTGTGCTTCAACATTTCTCCTTTAATGCCATCCACTCCTGGTCCCTTATGTAACTTCAGCTTATTAATTATATCTGTCTGTCTGTTGCTTGGCCCTTGTTGGAGGGACACAAGTCAAGAGTGTGGGGCAATGGAAATGAGTTATTTGAGAGGAGCATGTGGAGTCACATGGAGAGACAGATTGAGAAATGAGGAATCGAAGGAGCATTGTGGTGTGCATATGGCTGTGATAGGAGGTGTTAGGAGAAGCACATTGAGGTGGTTTGGCCATGTGGAGAGGATGGAGAGCAAGAGACTGACGAGGGGAGTGTATGTGAGGGAGGGGGAGGCCAAGAATGAGATGGAGGGATGGAGTGGAGAGGTATATGAGAGAGGGATGTGTGAGCTGGGAGCAGGGCAGTGAAATGGCAGAGGACGGCTACGTGCAGGCTATTTGTCTGTGACCACCCCTTACAGGATTAAAGTTTATTAATTGCTCCAAGTATTTCTTTTCATTATGTTTACTCAGTAATTCCTCACTGAGTACTGTAGACTTGTTTGTAAAAACTACGAAGTGAAATGAAAAGTGTGGTAAGGGAGGGTTGTGTTCCAGCAAGAAAGATTTTATTCACAGATAATGAAAATGTCATATTCAAGGCTGCAAATAATAATCAAAATGGCACTTAGGTTTTGGCTGAGTGCATAAGTATGTAATAATTGCTTAAAGTCCATAATTAAGGTAAGGACATTGGGATTTGTACTATAATAACCCTGTCTCTTTACTGCACATCCAGATTGATTAATAGTGAATACTAGCTTGCCGTTCTTGTGTTGACTAACATCTTTGTGGTTAAAAGCTGTGTTAAGTGTTCCCTACATGTCAACAGGTGGGTTGGTGGAGGATTAATGCCATCCCTCCTACCCCCCATATAACAGCTAACTCAAAGACAAACTGCCACCCCTGATGGGATTGTGGCGTCTGGCTATACGTTATGGATAAGTAGATAGAAGTGAAAGCGTGTTAAACAAGGAATTACTGTGTATGTATAATATAAACAGGCTGGGAGACATCATAGAACCTTGTCTCGCTCCATCGCTGACATAAACCACTCACATAGGTGCCCGCCCACCATTACACAAGCTTCATTGTTCTCATAAAAACTGAACAGCACTCAACAGCTTTCTATCCACATCATACATATGCAACACCTTCCATAATCTTTCCCTGTTTACTTTGTCATACAATTTTTCCTGATCAATGAAAGCCATATATAACTTTGGGTCCTTTTAACAGGCTTCCTCCACATCTCATTTTAGAAATTCAGTCCACAAATCCTTTATCACTCCAATAGCCATCCTGTTAGTCACTCATGAGGCATTCTGGTATATTTCTTACTTTATGATAATTCATCCCTACACCTTCCTGCATCACTCAAAAGAATTGTCACAGCTGTTCTTGTACTCACTTTGATCACTTCTGTCCTTGTATAGGAGTAAAATTACCACAGTTTTGTACTTAACAGTTCCACTCACCCTTCCTGTCACATGTTCGAGCAAACACTTCATTCCCCATTCTCCACTGCACATGATCATCTCTGCATGCGTGCCTGTCATTTTACAGCTGCATCAAAGCATTCTTCAGTTTTGCCAGTGTTTCATTTCCTATTACTGCAGCACATTCCTTTGTTGTCACTGGTGAGTAGCCTACACATGTGGTGCAGTGCACCCTGGATGGAGAAGCAGCAGTATCTACCTGGGAGCCAAACCACTGCCTGTTTCCTTGCACCTTACCATGGGGAAGGACTCATGAGGTGCTGTCTACCACAAGTGCTGATTCCCAGCATGGTGTATGTACTGCACTGTATCTTGATGGTCCCACAGAAGCATTTGCTAACTTGTGATTGATGGGTTTGCTCTGCTGAACAGATCAAGATTAAGCAACAACAGCAACATTCCTTCTCTGCACGCCACCAAAACCGATCATTGCATCATGCTGCTCGCATCATTACTATTTATCAGCCATTCAAAATATTGTTTCCATTTGCTCCTTAGTTCACTTCCATTTTATAGTATTCCTCCACTTTCATCCCTCACACTTTCATACGTGTTTTCCACCCACATTTCTGCATTTTTGCACCTCTTTCCAAAATACTGTATATCTGTATTTTTAGTATTACCTTTATTTTCATCCAATATCATGATTTAGTCCCTCTCTCTTCTCTTTATTAATCTGTTTACTTCATATTCTGTGTATTCCATCCTTTTTGTATTTGAACTACTGTACTTTTTTTTTTTTTTTGCATCCACTCTAGCAACTTTCTTCTGTTTTCCTTCACTGCCCTTTCAACCTCTCATCCCATAAAGCTGTGCCCTTCTTACTGTTTGCCAACATCATTGTACCACAAAGCTTTAGCATTCCTAACCAAACAATCCCTATAAGCATTCTGTAAGTTGTCTAGACCCATTTGTTCCCAATTCATTGCCTCTATCCCCCTCCACTGCCCTAACCTGATGTTTGTCTGCTATTTCTTTGTTTCTTAGCTTCTCTACCTCCAGTCTTTCACACTCACTGCCCCTCTTGTCTACTTTGTTTCTCTGTTTTACTTTGCATACCACGGTCAGATAATTAGATGAACCTCTGGATCATCTCCATGTCTTGCTCTTGTCAACAGCAATCTCTGCTGGCATACTTCATTTCTTAGTAGTAATAGTAGCAGTAGAGCACAGTACGTTAGCAGTAGTAGTGGTAGTAGACGTAGTAGTAGTAGTTGTATGGTGGTAGTAGTAGTAGTTGTATGGTAGTAGTATTAGTAGTAGTAGTACTACTACTACTACTACTACTACCGGTAGTAGTAGTAGTTGTATGGTGGTGGTAGTAGTAGTTGTAGTAGTTTTGCATGGTGGTAGTAGTAGTAGTTGTAGTAGTAGTAGTATGGTGGTAGTAGTAGTAATATAGTGGTGTTGGTGGTGGTGGTGATGGTAGTAGTAGTACTACTACTGTACTTCAGTAGTAGTAGTAACCCTGGGTTCATCAGAACGTGAACCCAATAGATTGCAGGCTGAACTAGCCCATCTCTTGCAGTCCACCATCCCCCTTTCAGGGGACAGGGAGGGAGATGATCATTTATATAACCAGACATTGTTGCCATCCAGTCATGTCATTACCACCAAATGAAGTCACCTGTCCAGCACCTTGTATATTCTCCTCTTTGTTAATAATGCAGCATGGTCTGAATCTTTTTAAGCTATGAACATCTGACTGCTATAACATTGATTACTATTCTAAACCGTCCATTCTGTTACACAACGAGCTGCAGCATCTGTCTGATTTTGCCATCACCTCTCTGCCAAGTATCTCCTTATCACTTATACACACTTCCTCCCTTTGTTTAAAAAGAAAAAAATAATAATAAAGATTGTTGTAAGTTGTGTACTATAATCTGATTATCACTATTATTAATCTTTTAAGCTGCCAAGGAAGTATGGTAAATCTTGAAGTTACAGGTATTGTGAGGCATGATTGTGTTAGAGTTTAAATTTTGACACAGCTACATAAATGGAACTTCAAAGAGTTTTTAATACATAAACATTGTATAATGTACATAAAGACTTAGTGTATTTCTTTATCAAAAACAGGCATCCCTGTGTATCCAGTTTAGGTACACTGTGGAAAAACATTCAGATAGTAAATGATAATATACCGTATTTATGTAGATATAAGACAAATCATTTGGGATACTTGCCAGAGATTGTGGGAAAGTTCAGAGAATGCCATGATGGCTGATGTATTTCAGGAGATGATGCCTGTTTTGACTGAAGAGTTGGTCATCCATATGAAACAAACCAATACCATAGGGTAAAAGTTCCACCTTTAGGTAACAATCTGTAGAAGCTTGAGTGTGGCCCAGCCACATTTAAGGTACTGTTTTATCAAATACCTGTATTTGTTTTTGATAAACTAATACAGGAAATGTTAATGAAGAACATTTAATTAAATCTTTCTTTACCCATGCCTTTTTCCAAAATACAGTATATACTGTACAAACATTTCTTTTTATTCCCAGGGATTCTGTTTTTAAATTTACTGTGACACAGGCAACCCTGATCTACAAAATTGGCTATGAGGAGGATGCTTGTCAAAGGCCTTTGGCATACAGAAATTGTCATATACTGTACCACCAAGACCCTGAATGAATGGTTCAAAATCAGGGAAAGAATGGTTATCTTAAAGTCAAGAAAGAAGAAAAGGTGGTCATACTCAAACCATGTACCTGAAGTACTCAGTTATATACCAGTATGTAATTTGCAGCACAGTAAGTGCAGGTATTACAAATTAAAGCACAAACTGACATTTGTTGTCTCAAAACTAAGTCCATATGCTATATTCTGATTTTGTCACTCACTATCCACTCACTCAATGTAGTGCTGCTCTCAGGTGTCTGCCCTCTCCTCTCCTCCCACCTTTCTTTCCTTCCTCTTCAGTCATTCTTTACTTCATTCTTTCCTTGTCCTGCCTACGGGTGACTTTACACTCCCTGTTTTGTCTTTCCTTCATTCTTTCCTGATCTTTCTGCCCATGAGTGACTCTACACTGAGTGACAAGCCAAATGGTTTCCTCTGCACCAGGAAACCATTTACAGTACTACCCTGGGTGGTAATCATAGAACCAAACTAGGGCACCTGATGGTTTAGTGTGTGTGTGTGTGTGTGTGTGTGTGTGTGTGTGTGTGTTTTTTAATGCGAGGAAGAAGGAACCAAAGGCCATGAGGCCGCAATAACAGTTCCCTCCAAGAGAAAAACAAAATACAAGAGAGAGCCAAATTCAAGATCCATTCATTTCGAGATGCCTGGACACACTGCGTTTGAAAGACTGGAGATCATAGGCAGCAGGAAATACAGACAAAGGGAGACAGTTCCAGAGTTGACCTGTTGCTTAAATGAAGGACTAGGAGTAACGGTTAACTCTTGCATTGGAGAGTTGGACAGAAAAGGGATGAGAGTTTGCTGCTAGACGGGTGCTACGCGCCCGTTGTAGAGGTGGAGGAATGCATGCAGACAGTTCAGAGGAGCAGTGACCATTAGAGTAGCGATAGAAAAGAGATAAAGATGTAACAGTGCGGCGAAGAGACAGAGGTTGAAGGAAGTCAGTAAGAGGAGGAGAGTTAGAGACGAAAAGCCTTTGACTCCACCCTATTGAGAAGAGCTGTATGTGGGGAGCCTCCTCATACATGAGAGTTGTACTCCACACAGGGGCGGATAAAACCCCTGTATAGAGTCAACAATTGTGCAGGGGTAAAGAAAGAACGGAGTCGGCTTAGCTCACCCAATCTCTTGGAAGCAGATTTTACAAGAGATGTAATATGATCTTTCCAAGATAAGTCCTGAGTAAATGAAACCCCAAGGATGATGCAGGATTAAACTGAATATTATTAAACATTAGTGGGTATACCTGTGGAAGATTTTGACGGGTTGATAGGTGTGAGAACTGAGTCTTAGATGCATTAAAAACAAATAGATTATTTTTACTCCAGTCAGAGACACGAGCCAAGTCAGACATTAGGTGTGCCATAGCCTTATCCCTTGTTTGTTGAAGTAACTGCTGAGATTGGCGTTGCGGGAACCGAATGGAAAGGTGAAGGGTGGAGTCATCAGTGTATGAGTGGATAGGGTTAGATGTACAGCTTAGAAGGTCATTGATGAATAACAGGAAGAGAATTGGTGATAGAACAGAGCCCTGAGGAACACCACTGTTGATAGCTCTAGGAGAAGAACGATGGCTGTCTACAACATCATCTATAGAACGACCAGAAAGGAAGCTAGCGATGAAGGCACAGATAGACGGATAGAAACCTTAAGAGGGCAGTTTGGAAATTAAAGATTTATGCCAGACTCGATCGAAAGCCTTTGAGATGTCAGGTGCAATGGCAAAGCTTTCGCCAAAGTCCCAAAAGGAGGATGACCAGGAATCTGAAAGGTAGGTGAGAAGATCGCCAGTGGAGCGTCCCTGACGGAACCCGTACTGACGATCAGAAAGAAGGTTGTGAAAGGAAAGATGCCGTAAAATTTTTCTATTAAGAATTGACTCGAAAACTTTTGAAAAACAGGACGTTAAAGCAATTGGACGATAGTTGGAGGTTTGGGAGTGGTCACCCTTCTTTGGGACTGGCTGAATGAGAGCAAACTTCCAGGAAGAAGGAAAGGTACAAGTTGACAGACAAAGGCGGAAGAGTTTGCTTAGGCAGGGTGTAAGCACAGAAGCACAGTGCTTGAGAACAACAGGAGGGACTCCATCAGGCCCATATGCCTTGTTAGTATTGAGGCCAGTGATGGCAGAAAATACATCAGCTGAAGAAATTTTAATGTCAGCCATGAGGAAGTCAGAGGGGGGAAGTGATGGAGGAACAGCACCAGAATCATCTAAGGAGGAATTGGAGGAGAAAGTCTGTGCGAAGAGATCTGCTTTATCAGTAGAAGAAATAGCTACAGAACCATCAGAGTAGAAAGAGGAGGGAAGGATGATGAGGTAAAGTTGTTAGAAAGGTTTTTGGCAAGGTGCCAGAAAGAGTGGGAAGAATTCAAGTTGGAGAGTTAAGAGCATTTAGTATGGATGAAATTATTTTTAGCAGAGCGAAGAACAGACTTAGCACGATTCCGGGCAGAAACGAAAAGATGATGTGATTCAAGGGTGGGTTGGCTCCGGTACTTTTGTAGGCCCTCTTCTTGTTGCGGACAGCATTAGAACAAGCATGATTAAACCAAGGTTTTCTTGCGTTAGTCAGAGGATACGAGAAAGGAATGTATGCTTCCATGCCCGAGAGAATAACCTCCGTAATGCGCAAAGCACATTCAGATGGCTCCCGGCCATAGAAGCAATAATCATTCCAGGCAAAATCAAAGAAGTACTGCCTGAAGGCCTCCCAATCCTCGGCTCCAAAATGCCACAGACAACGTTTCCCTGGAGGGACCACAGGCCGTACTGGAGTGGTAGGACAGGTTAAAGTGATAAGGTTGTGATCGGAGGAGCCCAATAGAGAGAAAAGATTAACAGTGTAAGCAGAAGGATTAGTTGTAAGGAAGAGGTCAAGTATGTTGGAGCTCTCTCCAAGGCGGTCTGGGATACGGTTAGGGTGCTATACAAGCTGATATAGGTCATTAAGAATAGAAAAGATGTAGGCTTGTTCACCAGGTGGATCAGTGAAAGGAGAGGAGGGCCAAAGATGGTGGTGAACATTGAAATCTCCTAAAATGGAGATTTCAGAGAAAGGAAAAATGGATGGAATGTGTTCCATTGTAGAAGTAAGATAGTTGAAGAATTTTGGTAGTCAGTAGAATTAGGGGATAAGTAAACAGCACAGATATATTTAGTCAGAGAATGACAGGAAAACTGAAGCCAGAGTGTAGAGAATTCAGAAGAATCGAGTTCAGGAACACGAGAGCAAGATAAGTCGTTGCGTATATATACACAACAGCCACCTTTGGCTTTGAAATGAGTATAGAGAAAGTAGGAGGATACAGAAAAGGGTTTGCTGTCAGTTGCCTCAGACAGCTGAGTCTCAGTTAGAAAAAGAAGGTGAGGTTTAGAGGAGGAGAGGTGGTGCTCAACAGAGCTAAAGTTAGAGGAAAGGCCGCGAATGTTGCAGAAATGAAGAAGAAGAGAGTCAGACAGTGGTTCCAGGCACCTTGAGTCGTCACTGGGAGAGGGGCTTAAGGTGGGGGCATTTATGGTCCCCCCCTCCCCCCTGGGTACTCCGAGGCTGGGTGATGAAACGCCATGATTTTTTTTTTTGAATTTTGGAAAAGGAAGTGTAGTGTGTACTGTGCATGTAGTTTGGTGTAGATAGTTAGAGAAATTTGTGTTGGAGAGCATGCTGGCCTACTCTCTGTGTTACTGAGACACTGAGAAAGTTCAGCAAACGGGGATGGTCAGGAACTAGTCCTGAGGGCTAATGAAACGGGAGCTCCAGCACTCCGTATCATCAGCTTTCCATCCACCTCAGGAGTACTGCCCTGCTCGACTGGTGCTACAGTCTACTCTGATTGCCGCGCTTCAATTGGATTGAGCCGGGGAAAGTTTATATCCAAGGGGTGGTTGGGGTTGATTGCTCATGTATTGCCACTCGGGGATGAGTGAGGCTGGTCACTCTCATCTTGAATGTCAGGACCAACTTGCCTAACCCCGGGCTTCTACACTCCTCATGGGGCAATATAGGATTGGATGATGGATGGATGGTCACTATTTTTGCATTGATTTTAATTCTGATGATGTCATTTTAAACCTCTGGAAATTGTCCATAAATAGTAAATAGCTAATATTCATCAATTTAATGTCATTGTCTTTGTTTGTCCGTATGTTAATCTGTATTGCCAGAGGCATTCACTTAAATGATAATTGTGGTGGCTGTGTTCGACAATCCAGTGCATGTACAATGTCACCTATGCCGCATGGACGTTTGAGCTGAGATGGCCGTCCATTGTTTACATCTACGGTGATCATCCCTCGTTTGTAAAGTCTCATTCGTCCAAGCCCATTGGAACACCATTGCTGTCACCAGATAACAGTTCAAGTGCACAGTAAGTAGTATAGTGTGCGATATCAAGTGGAGTGATAACTATTTGTATGTGAAATGCTGAAACTTGTGACTTGGAAATCATGTATGGCAAGGATACTCTCCCTAGTGGGAAGTGTGGTGGTACTGACGATGCTGAATGCAAGCCTAAAATGTTAAAGCTTTTGAGCTTAATTTTAGGTTACATGGCCCTTGACTCCCAACACAGAACCCATGTTGAATTGACATTGATTTTGATATATTTGTATGCAATGGATTTTCACTTGATTTAACCCCATTGCATATTGGGTTACAACTGTACAAGGATATGCACTCATTTCTCAAAGCGCAGATGAAGATATAAAAACATTCTTGGACAACATCTCCCAGATTACAGAAGAAGAAAGAGATGATATACCATATTCATGAAAGACTTCAATTGAAAAATTGGCTTATAAAAAAAATGGAGAAACATGTACAGTAATCCCTCGATATACAAACCCACCCTTAACAAATTTCGGTTTTAACGATCACCTTGAGCTGGCTGAACATCATGTTCATTTAACAAATTTTCGTTCGGTAATAGAAAGGATGAGTGGGAAACACCGACCAGCGTGGCATCCCCCCCCCACGCATACATTAGAAAGAAAGTGAAAGAAATTATCAAAAACAACCCAAAATTGGTCAGAGATTCAGCAGATATCAACAAATCTGTTGTAATCACTGATATAGATGAAGAGGAAATAAAAAACAAAATTTCGAGAGACAAAAAGGAGATGGCAAATGTAATGAGCATATTGAAGGAAGTATCAGAGGAAGTATGTGATAAAGACATAAAGGAACACAAAAGGCTAGGGAAATATGAGAGAAATAAGTCAAGGCCACTGAAAGTAACCTTCCAGAGTGTGAACACTGTGGAGGAAATACTAAACAATGCAAACAAACTCATGGAAAAGGAGGAATTTAAAAAAGTATGGATGAAAAGATGCCTAACTCAAGAGGAATTGGGAATACTAAAGGAGGAGGAGGAGGAGGCAGAAACAAAGAACGAGGAAAGATCAGAAGAAGAGGAGTAAATTTTTTTTACGAAGTAGTTGGAATGCCAGTGCGAAAGTGGTACATAACCAACAGGGAATAAAAAGAAGGAAGGTAGTAGGCTCAAGTTTTGGCGAGTATGTAAACAAGATGATTAAGTTGATGTACTCAAATGTAGATGGAATGATGTCTAAATTATTAGAGATGGAAGACTATACCAAAGAAAAGGAACCACATATTTGCCTAACTGAAACAAATTTAACCCCAAAGATATCAAACAATACCCTAAACATAGAGGAATACAATATATGGAGAAGTGACAAATTTAAGGAAAGAAGGAGGAATTATAATTAAAAAAACAAAAAAAAAGTCAAAGAAGTAAAAATAGACATACCCTCACAAATATAAATGATTGCATTGGAGATTAACACCTCTGAAGGGAAATTACAGGTAATTGTGGCTGATTTATAAACATCACCCAAAACAAACACCTGGGAAAGAGACGAATATGAAGACCTGGCAGAAAGAACATTTCAGAGTTTAAGACCATTACTACATAGAATGGAAGAGAAATCTGAAAGAATAATATGAACTGGAGATTTCAGTACAAATATAAATTGGAATACTCTAGATGTAAGAAGCCATGAAAACTGTTGGGATCAAAAGCTCCTGGATCTTGTGCAGGAGTTTTTCCTAACAACAAGTAAAGGAAAACACCAGAGAAAGAGGACTTGATGATCCATCAGTACTAGATCTTATATTTACTAGGCAAGAAAATGATATTGACAATTTACTGTAACACCCTCCATTGGAAAATGTGAGTACGTTTAAGTATTCGGGTAGTGTGATGAGTAAGGATGGAGGTTTGGAGGGTGAAGTGCTTGAAAGGGTACAGCAGGGAAGAAAGGTTGCTGGTTCCTTGAAAGCAGTGATAAGAAACAGGGAAGTGAGCATGGAAGTGAAAAAGTTACTACATGACAGTATTGTGATACCAACTCTAACTAACGGAAGTGAAGCTTGGACATTGTTGGAAGGACACAAGTCAAGAGTGAGAGCAGTGGAAATGAGTTATTTAAGAGGAGCCTGTGGAGTCACGTGGAGAGACAGGCTGACGAATGAGGATATAAAGGAGCATTGTGGTGTGGATGTGGATGTGATAGGAAGCGTTATGAGGAACACACTAAGGTGGTTTGGCCATGTGGAGAGGATGGAGGGTGAAAGACTGACGAAGAGAGTGTATGTGAGTGAGGTGGAGGGGGGAAGAGGGAGGGGGAGGGCGAGGATGAGATGGAGGGATGGGGTGGAGAGGTATATGAGAGAGGGGGGTGTGAGTTGGGAGCAGGGCAGTGAAATGGCTGGGGACAGGGCAACTTGGAGGCGATTTGTTTGTGGCCACCCCAAACGGGATTGAGGCATCTGGCAATAGATAGATAGAATTGACCCTCCATTTGGCAAAAGTGACCATGCAGTATTAAATTGCAACTTCAGGATTGCATATGACATAGTTAATATTAATGAGAGTTGCAAAAAGAGCCTAAACTATAAAAAGGACAACTATCATGACCTGAAGAATTACTTCATAAAAACAGACTGGAAAAATGAGCTTAGAGGAAAAGATTTAAATATTATATAGAGAAAATTTTATGATTTTCATGATACAGTATAAGAGTCCAAAATTACATCCCTCAGAACAAAGAAACAGAAATGAAAATAAAGAAATGGTTTAATACCGAATGTAAAAAATCACAAGAAAACAGAGACTTGCTGTGGAATAGATACAGAAGACACAATAGTGAGAGGGTATATAACAACTATAAACAGACAAGAAATTATTGTACAAAGATAAGGAGGGAGGCTCAGAGACAGTTTGAGGAAGACATTATAAGTAAAAGTAATGATCAACCTAAGCTATTTTACAGTTACATCCGAAGCAAAACCAGAGTTAAAGATAAAATATAGTCCATTATGGATGAGGGGATCATCTGTACATAAGAGAAGGATATTTGTGAAGCTCTTGATAAAAATTTTCAATCAGTTTTTGCAAAAGAAAATAATTTTGAAAGAGATGCTATGGAACATGCATGCCCACAGTATTACCGGATCTACAAATATCAGAAAAAGAAGTACAGAAAGAGTTAAGTAAATCAGACAGGAAAAACATATGGTCCTGACGAAATTTCAGGTTGGGTGCTACATGAATGTGCTGAAGAGTTAAGCAGACCATTATATTTAATATTCAAGGAATCTTTAGGTCAAGGTAAACTACCTGATATTTGGAAGAAGAACATTGTTCCCCTGTTCAAGAAAGGGAATAGACAAAATCAATGCAACTGCCGACCAGTATCACTGACCAATGTTGTAAGTAAGATACTAGAAAAGCTGTTAAGAAAAGCTTTGGGTAAACCATCTAGAAGAACACAGTATGATAACAGAAAGGCAGTTCAGTTTTAGAAAGGGAAAATCATGTGTTACTAATGTATTTAGCTACTGCAATAGAGTTACAGAAACATTACAGAAAAGAGAAGGATGAATGGACGGTATCTATTTAGATTTCAAGAAAAGCATTGGACAGAGTACTGCACCAAATACTTTAATGGAAACTGTACCCTCAAGGAGGTATCCAAGGCATCCTGTACTGTTGGATGCAAGATTTTTTCAGATAAAGAGAAATGAGAACAGTACTAACGGAAAATTACTCATCATGGAGGGAAGTGACTAGCGGAGTTCCACAGGGCTCAGTGCTGGCACCAGTTATGTTTTAGTTTATATAAATGACAAAATAACTTTGGAAATGGAAGCTATCTAAATATGTTTGCTGATGATGCAAAAATACAAAAGAAAAGTACTAACACATGTGTTTGCAAAGAACCACAAGAAGAATTAAATAAGCTTCATGAATGGAACAATAAATAGCAAATGAAATTTAATGTGGACAAGTGTCATGTAATTAAGTTTGGTAAAAGTGAGACAAGACCAGATTGGGATTATAAGTTAGGAAGATCAACCCTACACATATTAGAAAGGGAGAAAGACCTAGGAGTGATTATCAGTAACAGACTATCTCTGGCTGACCATATCAGTAAGAAGGTAGGGAACATGTATACACTGCTTGCTGATATGAAAATAGCATTCACATATATAAATGAAGACATGCTAAGAAAGGTAATAACATCATTCATCAAACCAACCCTGGAGTCTGCATCAGTAGTCTGGAATCCTCATCTCAAAAAACACACAGATAAGATTTAAAAAGTACAAAGAGCAGCCACAAGATGGGTACCAAACTTAAGGGATCTGAGCTACAAAGAAAGACTAGAAAAATTGAATTTACCAACACTGCAGGAGAGAAGGAAAAGAGGAAACATGATTATGCTATAAATGCATCTCAGGGAAAGATAAAGTAGACATAAATGAATACATAACCTATGGGGAAGCATCAGCAACAGGACTCCGCAAAAAACTACATAAAAAGAGGGGCAGTAAAGACGTAAGGAAATTCAGTTTCCCAAATAGGGTAATTGATCAGTGGAATGCACTACCAAATAAAATAGTGTGTGCCAAAAGTATTCATTAATTTAAGGCTATGTATGATAAAAATAGTGTAATACACAGGACAGTACGAGCTTGACTCATTCCTATAAAGATACAGTTAGGTAAGAAGAATTAAGTAGGTAAGAACACACACACACACACACACACACACACACACACACACACGAGCAGCCGGAGAGAGAGGTCGTCCCAGGCATCGCTCCTAACCTTGAGTAGTTTCAGGAATTTTGTCTGTCCTGTCTCCTAGGGTCTTTCTTTAAATTTAAAATAATGAAAGTTGGTAGACTACCAAAAATGTAAAGATTTGTTGGCAATAGTATACATGAATGTTTGTGGCTTATTCGGTAACAGCTGTTTAGGTACTTTACCGGTACGTTAAAGATGGCCGAAAATGTAGACAATGAGGGAATGGAATTTCAAGGATTTGATGCTAATACTAATGTCATGGACCTGGTGAAAACATTAATTATGAGGATTAGTGAACTCGAAAAAAAAGTAGAGAATCTAGTGATAAAGGATGTGTCAGGAAATACGGAAACCACCATACAGAGTCTAATCCAGTCCAACGAAACAGCCAATGAAGAGATTAAGAATTTGAAGAGGGAGAATGTTGAACTGAGGAGGAAACTTGAAGAGAGTACTAATAAAACGGAGAAGGTGAGTAATGTACTAGAAGAACACAAGGCAAAGTGGGCACATGTAGAAGAAGAACAGAAAGAAGTGGTCAGCTTAAGAGAGATCATCCAGGAAGAAAGGGAAATGAACAAGAAAGAAATGGAAGAAAATGTAGTGAAAATACTGAAGAAAAAAGAGAAAATAGTGAGAGAAACTGTAGAAAGGAACAGATGTGTGGTAGTATTTGGAAACAGGGAAGAGGAAGAAAAGGTTAGGTTCGCAAGACTCGAGAAAGACACGAACATGGTGAGAGGAATATTAGGCAAGATTGACCCCGAAGGAGACAAGTGGGTAAAAGAAATTGAGGAAGTAAGGAGGATAGGGCCTTATAAGAAAGGGGAAACAAGACCAATGAGAGTCAAGTTTACATCAGAAAGTGTAATAAATGAGATACTTAAAGTGACCTGGAAATTAAGCAAAGAGGCAGGGATGGAAAATATTATAATAAGAAAAGATCTGAATGAAGAAGAAAGAGAAGTTTTAAAATCATTAAAGGAAGAAGTAAAGGAAAAAAATGATAAGAGGACAGAGGAAGAACATAATACTTTTTTTTGGAGAGTATTGGATATGAAAGTAAGGAAATGGTATTTAAGGAAATAGAAGTGAAGGAAACTAGGGGGGATGGTTGTGAAAGATCAGAAGTTGAAGAAGTGGTACGGACAGAGAGTAGGAGAGAAGAGGGTATTAATAATGTCAAAAATAATTTGAAGGTGATATATACTAATGTTGATGGTTTCATATCGACAAGGATCGAAATTAATGATTTCTTGAGAGAACATGAACCTGATGTCATGTGCCTTGTAGAGACCAAATTAAGAGAAGATATTGATGTTCATTTGGGAGATGGTAAATACAAACTGTGGAGAAAAGACAGGAAAGAAAAAAAGGGAGGAGGAGTGATGATAGCAGTGAAGAACAACATAAATGTAGATACTGTGGAAATGGGAGAAGGCAGGGCTGAAGTGATATATATATGAAATTAGAAACTGGAGAGAATGTTAAGAGAGATATGGCGGTAGTGTATGTTCCCCCAAAGACGAGAGCATGGAAGGATGACGAATACCATGAGATGTTGTCAGATATGGCTAGCTACTTGCAAAAAATAATTGAGAAAAGCAATAATATAATTTTGGTGGGTGACTTTAATTGTAAAGAGGTGAACTGGGAGGAATGGTACTCGGGAGGCGGCGAGGATTCGTGGGGTACTATGTTATTAAATATAATAATGAATAATGTGATGACGCAGTGGGTCAAAGAAGAGACACGGTTTCGAGGTGAGGACACACCAGCAAGGTTAGATTTACTGTTCACCAAAGAACCCGATGTAATAGAATCATTGGAATATCTCTGTCCTTTGGGAAAAAGTGATCACGTGGTCATTGAGTTCCAGATGTTAATAGGAAACGTCGAGCCAAGAGACGAGCTTCATAGACAGGGAAGATACAACTTTGGCAAAGCAAATTTTACAGGATTGAGAAACTTTTTTGAAAATGCGGATTGGAGAAAATTCAGAGAAACAAGAGAGATACAGAGGAAGTGGGATATCTTTCTAGACCTCTATAACTTGGGAGTGGAAAAATTTGTACCAAGAGTAAGAGGGAAAGAAAACAGGAAAAAGGAGTGGTTTAATAGAAGGTGTATGATAGCCAAAAAAGACAGAGATAAGGCGTGGAACAATTGGAGAAAGAGAGGTAACGACAGAACAAAGGAAGAATATAAAAGAACAAGAAACGAATACACAAGAATACGTAGGGAAGAAGAAAGGAATTTTGAAAAAGGTATATTTGACAAATGCAAGGATGAACCCAAACTGTTTTATAGATTTGTTAATGGCAAACTGAAACAAAAGGAAGGAATCACCAAGCTGAAAGTAGATGGAGAGGTCTTTAAGGATGCGGCAATGCAAGCAGAAATAATGAACAAACGTTTCCAGTCAGTTTTCACTAAAGAAAAGGAGCTTGTGGAAGGAGGGAGTGATTAGAAATGTTCCGGTGATGAAAGATATAAAAGTGGAGGTGCAGGAAGTGTATAAATTACTGGAAACTCAAGATGTAAGGAAAGCCCCAGGACCTGATGGAATTTCTAATTGGGTACTGAAGGAATGCAGAGAACAACTGGCGGATAAAATTCACAGCTTAATTGTATGCTCACTGGAAGAGGGGAAAGTGCCAAAAGAATGGAAGAGGGCAAATGTGGTACCAATTTACAAGGGGGAAAACAGGGAAGAACCCCTGAATTATAGACCAGTGTCTCTAACCAGCATGGTCGCAAAATTGTGTGAGAGAATCCTGAAAGACAGATGGATAAAATATCTGGAAGAGATGAATATTTTGGCTGAATGTCAGTTTGGATTCAGAAGTGGAAGGTCATGTGTTTCAAACTTGTTGAGCTTTTACTCAAGAGCGATTGATGTGGTACAGGAGAGAGATGGTTGGGTGGATTGTGTGTACTTAGACTTAGAGAAGGCCTTTGACAAGGTACCTCATAAGAGACTAATGTGGAAACTAGAATATATAGGAGGACTAAAGGGGAAACTTCTGGAATGGATGAGAGACTTTTTGAGAGACAGACAAATGAGGACAGTAATAAAGGAAAAGATGTCTGGATGGAGGGAAGTAACAAGTGGAGTCCCTCAAGGCTCAGTGTTGGCGCCAGTAATGTTCCTGATTTACGTAAATGATATGGTAGATGGAGTGAACAGTTATGCGAGTCTGTTTGCTGATGATGTAAAGATCTTGAGGAAGATAGAGGTTGAGGAGGATTGTAAAATACTGCAGGAGGATTTGGATAGGATACACAATTGGAGCCGGACGTGGGAAATGAAATTTAATGTAAAGAAATGTAAAATATTGGAAATGGGTAAAAGTACCAGGAGACCATCACTGAATTATTTGTTGGGTAATGAATTAATCACAAAAAGGAGAGAAGAGAAAGATTTGGGAGTGCTGGTCCAAGATAGTTTGTCACCAGAAAAGCACATTAACAAGATAGTTGGAGAGACTTATAAGTTCTTGACTAACATAAGAGTAGCATTTCATTATATGGATGAGGAAATGATGAAAAAATTGATAGTGGCCATGATCCGCCCCAGGTTAGAATATGCAGCGGTAGTGTGGTGCCCACACAAAAAGAAAGATATAAACAAGATTGAGAGAATACAAAGAACAGCAACCAAGTTGGTCCCCAGTCTGACAGACCTGTCATACAGAGAGAGGCTGGAAAAACTGGATTTGCCTTCGTTAGAGGAAAGGAGAAAGAGGGGAGACATGATTGCGGTGTTCAGGACCATGGTGGGAGTAGATAAAATTGACAAAGAAGATCTGTTTGTATGGGATAAGAGAGCAACAAGAGGACATGGAATGAAATTGAAAAAGTCAAGCTGCTTGAAGGATATCAAGAAATATAGCTTTCCTTACAGAAGTATAGACTTATGGAATAGCCTGGACAAAGAGATCGTCCAGTCTAAAAACTTAAACGAGTTTAAAGTTAAATTCGACTTACTGAGAAACAGCGACGGAAACCCACGAGCATAGTACATTCCGTGTATATCACAATTAGGTATATTCTTAAATATTTGAAACGACTTAGACAAAGAGGTGGTGCATGAGAAAAACATTCATGTGTGTAAAGGTAGACTTGATAAATGTGGATATGGAGACAGGACAACATGAGCATTGCTCAATTCCTGTATACTACAAATAGGTAAATACAAATAGGTAAATACACACACACACACACACACACACACACACACACAAACAGAGGGAGATAAAAGAGTTGAAAAATTAGTTATAGAATGTCTGCTCATATAGTGTTGGCCAGGTGAGAAAGATACAGTATTAGAATTAAAAGTGAGCAGTGAATCAACCACACATGATATAAAGCAGCTTAAATGGGAAAATAAGAGGCTGGAGGAGGAAAGGGACAAGATGAAATGCAAACTTGACAAGCATGAATCAAAAACTCGGATGCATGATGAACATGTCTACGAAATCAAAGAAGAACATAAAGGGCGGAAGAAAATTTAAGAAAAAGAAAAAGTCTTAAGGAGATTTTAGAACAGCAGAGATGGGAAAACTAGGGAAAAGTGGAGGAGGAAGTGGTTAAGATACTAAAAAGTAGGAAATCTCTGTTCAGAGATGTAGGAGATAAGAAAAAAAGTGTGATAATTTTAGGATTGAAAGAAAAACCTGTGTCAGTAAGATCAGAAAGTGGAAGAGAAGAACTGCTAAAGAGATAATATCAGTAATTATAGAGGGTGACAACGAAGCTGAAGAAGAAAGTGAAGAAGTGTTTAGGTTGGGAAGGTACGAGGAGGAAGGGGCACGGCCACTAAAAGTTAAGCTTCGGTCACAGGCCACGGTAAATGGGATTACTAACAAGACTTGGAAACTGGCAGGCAAGGAGGGGTTAAAGAGTTTTGGATAAGGAGAGATGCGAATGCAGAAGAAAGAGCTAAAATAAAGGAGCTTGTCACGGACGCTAAGGAAAAAAGCGACCAGAGAACGGAGGAAGAGAAGACAGAGTTCTGTTGGAGAGTTATGGATCAAAAATTGAGGAAGCAGTCCTGACAGAGAGAAGAAAAGAGAAGGGGAGAATAAAAAAAAACAAACATAAAGATATTGAAAGTGGCTTATGCTAAGGTAGAGGGCTTAGCCTCAGCAAGGCTAGAAATCACAATTTCTTGAGGGTGTATGAGCCAGATACAGTAGATGCTCAAATTAACGAACTAATTCAGCCAACCCCTATTCCATTTTCGTGAATTTTCTGCAAAATCGAGTTCCATAACAAGGCTCCACATAAGGGAAATTTTTCCGTTATTTTGAGAAACTTTCCACCCAGTCCCTAATGCCAGTGGTCAGGCCGAGTTCCTGACAGTGCACACCCAAAACTAGCAAACTGTGCTAAATCTCAGTGCTGCACACAGCAGTCTGAACCCATAATTAATACCCCCACTTAAATGCATTATTGTGTACATGTTAACAGTGATACATACAGTAATGACAGTAATAAAATATGCTCATATACAATACTGTAGTATAGAAAGTAGGAATAGCAATATACAGTAAGGCTTACCTCCAGAAGTAGGGGTTCTGCACTTGTTGCAGAAATATGCCTGACACAGGTAGTCATACTGGTCCCCTCAAACCTGTGTCAGGCCTGGGGGTGATTTAGTCACTGTCAGTCACCCTCCATCAGCACTAGAGGTGGTACTTGGGTAATGGAGGGGCTTGGGAGCATCAGGGATGGTGTTGGTGATGGTGTAGGTATCCCTTGGGCAAAGGTTCAGGGCAGAGAGACAAGATTCAGTTGAGAAGAGGTTGGAGATGGATAGCAAGGAAATGTCTGATGTCCGACTGTCCTTCGTTTCCTTAGGTTTACATGGTAGTGGTGGCTTGAAGAAGTCATCGATCTTGGTCTGCTTTGGGGCATATCTCCCTCTAGATCTTCCAAATTCTGTTGTCCTTATTTCCCTCAGGTGAAAGTAAAACACTTGGAGATCCTCGTGATTTCTGTCAGTGAGGAAATCTAGAAGTGTGTTGACACTATCACTGGCATGGGATAGTCTGACCTTGCTGGTAGACTCCTGCACTTCCTCCTCAGCTGGTGCCACCTCTGCAGTCACTTTTGCCACAGTTTCCTCTTTGGACTGGATGTGGTAGCCAGGGTCACCAGCATTCACATCCATCCATTCTTGGATGTTCTCCATGTCCACTTTAGCCTCGCCTGCTTGGTGAAAGGCCTCCCTGCACTCCTCTTCAGTGCTGCCTCCTCCTGTTGCTGCTGCATTTGCTTCATCTGGCCGTTTACCGCATTCCACCCATGAATGGTGTCTTGGTGGCCACAAGGTCCCATGCCTTCCTGATGTTCAGGACAGTGTCTTGCATGTTATATTTCTTCCATACCTCAACACTGTACTGCCTTCTGGTGTCCTGTCCTTCCTCTGGCTCCATCTCTACCAGCAGAATGTCGTCCAGCATCAGCCTGCCATAATGCCGCTTGAAGGTGTTGATGATCCTCTGGTCCATGGGTTGTAGGATGGAAGTTTTGTTGGCAGGAAAAAACATGGCTGTGGTTTTCCCATCATGGGTGGTCAGCACTTCCTCTGAGGAATGGGCTGGGGCCTGGTCCAACAGCAACAGAGCCCTAACCTCACTTGGCTGCACATTGTGCTCCTTCATCAGGTATCCCTTGACTGAGAGCAGAAAGCAGTAAAATAACCAAGACTTGGTTATCCTGCCTGTGAACCAAGCCTTGGTATGGCTGTCATAATCCACAGGCAAACTACTCATGATGGGCCTCATTGCCCGTGGTTGCTTCGCATTGCCCACCACCATTGGCCTCAGTCGGTGCAAAGCATTAGCATTTATGCACAACAGCACAGACACCCGTGATTAGCTCTGCTTGTGGTCTGGCATGTCTGACTGTCCTTTCTTGGCATGTGTGGTGTCAGGCAGGATTTTCCAAAAAAGCCCTGTTTCATCAGCATTAAAAATTTGCCAGTTGTGAAGACCTGTCTCCCTTTCTATCATCTTTACTTCCTTAACAAAAGACTGAGCACTTTCAAAGTGAGCACTGCAATTCTCAGCCACAGTTTTTCTGTGTGTAATGCCATGTTGCCTACAAAATCGTGTTATCTGCCCATCATTAGCCACAAAGTCCTCGATTCTGAGTTTCTCAGCAAACCTTGGTGCAGCACTCCATATCTCAGGCCCATGCACAGGCAAGCCTTGGGCTCATTTCTGCTTGTATCAGCTGTACAGTGCTTTCTCTAATTTTTCAAACTTCATTTTTTTTTTCAGAGACTGCCTTTCAACATTTTAGATTTTTCACAAGTTGCAACGTTGGGTCTGGTTAGTACTTGGATGGGTGACCGCCTGGGAACACCAGATGCTGTTGGCATCCCTACGTGTGAAGTGGGGTTGGTGGAGGATTTGTGCCCCTCCCTGTAAAACAATTAACTCTAAACCCTTGACCACCCCGTTTGGGATACATGGCGTCTGGCAATGAATGAATGAAAATGAACTAGCACCCACCACTGGTTGCAATTTCAATTTCTTGATTTCTTCCTTGTGTTTGTGTGGGTGATACACTTGTTTTTTATGCAAGGAAGAAGGAACTAAAGGCCAGGAGCCCACAAAGTCCATATTCCTTCATCACTGCCACAGGGCTTACCTTGCTCTCCATGTTCTCAGTTACAAGTACAGTATTTACAGTTACAAGTATTTACAATTTCTGGGCAAGAGAAAGCCTCACCCTCACCTTCTTTTCCTGAACCTTAGGCATGATTCATAAAAGCTTTGGTTCACTGAAAAAAGTACAAATAAGGGTGCAATACGAAGGCAAAGCTGCACACACGTTGAGTTATTTCTAACAGTAGGGTGATCATGTGAAGACGGTATGGTTTGTGCGACATCACCCACTCCACGCTGTTGCCACTACCCAGGCAGGTTGGCAGGGATGTGTGGCAACACCACACCGCTGGCGAGGGGAGCAGTCTGCTGTGGGCTCAATGACATGCTTAGTTTATGGAACTTTTTCCAACACTTTGATGATTTTCGAAACGGAATTTCCTTTACGGAGTTTTTCAAAATTTTATGGAAATTTTCCTTTAAATTGGGGGGGGGGGGGATTGGTGTTTGTTAAATTGAGCAGCTGCTGTATTGTATGCTTTGTAGAGACCAAGTTAAGAGATGATATTGATAACCAAGTGAGAGATGGCAAATACAAACTATGGAGAAGAGATTGAAAAGAAAAAATGGGAGGAATGATGATAGCTGTGATAAATGTGGATAATGTGGAACTGGGAGAAGGTAGGGCAGAAGTGATGAATATGAAATTAGAAACTAGAGGGAAAGACAGGAGAGACATCGCGGTAGCATATCTCTCCCCCCCCCCCCCAGACAAGGGCATGGAATGAGGCTGAATACCAGATGTTGTTGTCAGACATGGTTAGACACCTACATAGGAAAGTGATTGAGAAAAGCAACAATATAATCCTGGTGGGTGATTTTAATTGTAAAGACGTGAACTGGGAGGAGTGGAACTCAGGCGGTAACGAAGATTACTGGGGCAATATACCATTAAATACTGTATAACAATGAATAATGTAATGACCCAGTGGGTCAAAGAAGAGAACTGATTTAGAGGTAATGACACACCAGCAAGACTAAATTTACTGCTAACCAAAGAACCTGATGTAATTGAATCTCTGAAATATCTGTGTCCTATAGGAAGAAGTGATAACGTAACATTGGAGTTCCAAATGGTATAAGGGAATTTCTGACATATCGGAAAAAGTCTAGGTTAGTAGGTGGAAGTCCGGATGTTGCTTTTATTGGAATTTCGCTTTTTTCAGAATGGCTTGGGCCGCAATTAGTCCTTTATGGTGAGGTTTTACTGTATAATTGACAATGTTAGGAGGAGCCTAAATTATTTTATAGTTATGTCAATGGCAAATTGAAACACAAGGAAGGAATTAATAAGCTGAAAGTAGAAGGAAAGGTCTACAAAGATACGGTAATGCAAGCAGAAATAATGAACAATAGATCCCAATTGGTTTTCAAAAAAGAAAGTGATTTTGTGGAAAGAGAGGGAGTGGCTAGAAATGTAGTGCTAGAAGATATAAAAATGGGAGTGCAGGAAGTGTATAAATTACAGGAAACTCAGAAGATATAAAAATGGGAGTGCAGGAAGTGTATAAATTACAGGAAACTCAGGATGTAAGGAAGGCCCTGAGGCCTGATGGGATCTCTAATTGGATACTAAAGGAATGCAGAGAACAACTGGCAATTCACGGTTTAATTGTGTGTTCCCTGGAAGAAGGGAAAATGCCTCAGGAATGGAAGTGGGCCAGTGTGGTACCAATTTACAAAGGAGGGAATAAGGAAGAACCCCTAGAATTATAGACCAGTGTCCCTGACCAGCATGGTTGCAAAATTGTGTGAGTGAATCTTGAGAGACAGATGGATAAAATATCTGGAGGAGATGGAGATTTTGGCAGAAAGTGAGTTTGGATTTAGGAATGGAAGATCATGTGTTTCTAACTTTTTGAGCTTCTACTCAAGGGCAGTTGACGTGGTACAGGAGAGAGATACTGTAGTTGGGTGAATTGTTTATTCTTAGATCCTGAGAAAGCCTTTGACAAAGTACCACGTAAGTGACTAATGTGGAAATTGGAGCACATAGGAGGACTGAAGGGGAACCTCTTGAAATGGACGAAAGACCTCATGATAGACAGACAGACAGATGAGGACAGTAATAAAGGACAGGATGTCAGTGTGGAGGGAAGTAACAAGTGGAGTCCCAAAGGGTTCGGTGCTGGTGCCCGTAATGTTCATGATTACATAAATGATATGGTGGATGGAATGAACGGTTATGCAAGCCTGTTTGCAGACAGTGCAAAGATATTGAAGAAAGTTTAAGTTGAAGAGGATTCCAAAATGCTGCAGGAAGATCTGGACAGGATTTACAATTGGAGCCGGGTATGTTAAATGAAATTCAGTGCTAAAAAGTGCAAAATGCAGGCAAACCCCGATGTACGATACCACTAGATATGATACCTTGGAATAGTGATGGGGGTAGAAATATCACCCTACCCCTGGTGTTGCGATTTTTTTTTCGATCTTGATATTTTAGGCTTAAATGTGTTTAGGTTTTTAGACTTACATTAATGTGGTTTAGTCATGGGTGGAGTGAACACTGTCATTTGGGGTACGGATTCTTGCCCATCAGATGAGGTACAAAACAGTGTGGACAACTTGGCAACTCAGCGAAGAATATTTTGTGTTTGACCATTGAACATCTAACCTATCATGGAATACATAATAATAATTTTAAATTAAATATTAATAATTATGAGTCTCAGAGAGGAAATATTTCATGCATTGATGAAAACTGTGGCATCAATAAATCATGTGTTAGCACTCGTGCTGTTCAAGGAAAAATGCTCTGAAAATACAAAGGAATTTCTAAATAAATATTGGAAAATAAGAGAAAAAATAAAGGAGCTCAGCAACCAGAACAGTAACTAAAATTACATAAAGAGGGGCCGCTGAAAAGGCTAACCTGATCACATCATCGATCGATAAATCGTGTGTTTACATTTGGACTGTTCAAGGGAAAATGCTTTGAAAATACAGCACAAAGGAATTTCTAAATAAATGTTGGAAAATAAGAGAGACAAAAATAGAGGAGCTGAGCAACCAGAACAGTAACAAAAATGACATAAAGAGGGGGCGTTGAAAAGGCTATCATGATCGCATCATCAATCGCATTCCCAGTCGAGAATTCCCCATCAAACACATCAACGATTCTCCATCACAACAGTTCCCACCTTGGACGATTCTGTGTCATTCATACATTACAGTATTATTATATACAACAGATGTTAATTGTCCTGGGACCGTCTGATGGTGGGATTGTATACAATGCTGCCGCTTCTCTACCGAGTTTGAATTCGAGTCACAGATCGTGCTCTCCAGTGCCTTGAGTGGGTACAGGTGAGACAGGCACTGGTTTTAGGCTTAGGTTTGCTTCTTTTACAGCTGTTTGGTCATTTAGATTGCCTTTAAACTTTTTTTGGACTCATATGAGTGGGTTTAGAACTTGGTTGAGGGGGAAACCCAAGGCTCAAAAACGCATCCCTATACTTTACATGTTAAATGTACCCTGAGATACAATACCCCACCTAACGATGGGTTTTTACTTAACCAATTGCATTGTTAAACCCGGGTTGCCTGTACTGGAAATGGGTAAAAGTACTATACCGGCCGCGTTGGCCAGTTTCTCTTGTGCCCCTCCCCCTACTGATGCCCCGCCCTCTTCCAGCTCTACTCGTTGCTGATTGTCTGAGATAGTTATTCTTCTTACTGACAGAATAATGAGCCTTGCCACGAAATAGTATCGTATTATTTACTTTTACTTTGAATTCATTTCTTTATGACAAAGGAAGACTAAAATTTGCTAACTGAATCATCAGTTTGAAAAGAACCAACCTGCCTCCTCCTGCGACTGCAGCTGAGTTTTGCCGCCAAGAAAGTTTGGAGCTTGGCAATAACACATTGCAGCTGTGCCGCTATTACTGTTAAATATATTAAGTCACCTATTTGTCATGGCTGGTAAGATACCACAGTATCATAACCATATCGTAATTTTCCCTATTTATTTCCTTAATATCAGAGGTTTGAATATAGAAGTAGGAAAACGAAGTGTCACTGGCTTCGCTTCTAAATGAGAAATCTTATTCTATACACGTGAAGTCAGTGAAATCTTATAGAGGGAAAAGGGTTTTGTGTGTGTGTGTGTGTGGATACCATATTTAAGGAAAAATGTCAAAACACTAAGTTCTTTGTAGAATGTATACCTTTTTATTTTCATATAGGGAACTTTCGTTACTTTAGAAACCTTTCAGGCTGATGACGTTCCTTGGTACTTTTTTCCAACATCCTTTACTACAAAGCATTTCCTAGTTAAATGGAAAAGGTATCATTGCAATTAAGGGGTTAAGTAAAAGTTTTGTTGTTTCGATTAGTCAGAGAGCCTGACATGTTTACCCAACATTGGCACGGCAAAGACTGGCTCAGAACTCCTACTTGGGCTGAAGGGTGAGTGGGTGTGGCCAAGGGGGCGGGGCACAAGAGAAACTGGCCAACGCGACCAGTATAAGAGGCCATCACTGAATCACTCAATGGGAAAGGAACCAGTCACAGAAATGCGAGAGAAGAGAAGGATCTGGGAGTGTTGGTCCAGAGATAATTTGTCACCTGAAGAACACATTAACAAGATTGTCAGAGAGACATATACAGTAAGCTCTGGACAAGCGTAAGAGTGTCATTTCAATACATGGATGAGGAGATGATGAAAAAATTTATAGTGTCTGATCTGCCCCAGGTTAGAATATGCAGCAGTGGTGTGGTCCCCATATAAAAAGAAAGATATAAACAAGACTGAGCGAATACAAAGAACAGCATCCACGTTGGTCCCTAGCCTGGCAGATCTGTTGTACAAGGAAAGACTAGAAAAGCTGGGTCTGCCATCCTTAGAAGAAAGAAGAGAGAGGGGTGACGATTGCAGTGTTCAGGGCAAGGATGGGAGTAAATAAATTTGACAGAAGAGACCTGTTTGTATGAGATGGGGGAGCAACAAAATGACACGGAAAGAAATTGAAAAAGACAAGTTTCTTGAAAGATATCAAGAAGTACAGTTTTCCATATAGATGCACTAACCTGTGGAAAAGCCTGGTTAAAGAAATTGTCCATTCCCAAAACTTGAATGAGTTTAAAGCTAAGTCTGACCTATTGGCACATGGAGATGGGACACCACAAATGTAGCTTATTTTCTCAATATCACAACTAGGTAAATACAGCTATGTAAATACACACACACACACACACACACACACACACACCAGAAATTGAGGAAGTGGTACTGAAGGAGAGAGGGAGAGAGAAGGACAGAATGAAAAATAATGCAAAAAGATTGAAAGTGGCATATGCTAATGTAGATGGTCTAATCTGAGCAAGGCTAGAAATAGACGATTTCTTGAGGGTAAATAAGCCAGACATTATGTGCTTTGTAGAGATCAAGCTAAGAGAGAATATTGAAATCCAACTGGGATATGGGAAGTACAAAATATGGAGATGAAATAGAAAAGAAAAAATGGGAGGAGTGCTGATAGCAGTGAAAAACAGCCTAAATGTGGATGGTGGAGAAAGCATGGTGGAAGTGATAAACATGGCAATAGAAACCAGAGGGAAAGACAAGAAGGACATTGCAGTAACATATGTCCCCCCTCCCAAGACAAGGGCATGGAATGTGGAGAAATGTCAGATGTCGGACATGGTTAGATACTTACTGAAAGCGATCAAGACAAGCAACAACATAATCCTGATGGATGACTTCAGTTGTAAAGAGGTAAACTGGGAGGAGTGGGACTCAGGAAGTGGTGAAGATTTATGGGGAAGTACTGTATACTATTAAACAGCAGTGGCTGATGTAATGACCCAGTTGGTCAAAGAAGAGACAAGATTTAAGAGGGGTGACACACCAGCAAGACTAGATTTAATTCTAACCTAAGATCCTGATGCAATTGAATCTCTGAAATATCTCTGTCCTATAGAAAAAAGTGATCCTGTAGTTATAGAGTTCCAAACAACAGAAGGAAATGGGAAGACAAGAAATGAGCTATACAGGCATGGAAGATACTACTTTGCGAAAGCAAACTTTGCAGGACTGAGAAAATTTTATGAAGAAGCTTGTTGGCAAGAATTCAGGGAAATGAGAGAGATACAGTAGAAGTGGGATGACTTTCTAGACTTCTATAATACGGGTGTGGAAAAGTATGTGCCAAAAGTTAGTGGGAAAGAGAACTGGAGAAATGACTGGTTAAACGAAGGTGTATGATAGCAAAAAAGAGAAAAGGGATGAGGCATGGAACAAATGGAGAAAGAGAAGTAATGATAGAACAAAGGAAGAATATAAAAGAACTAGAAATGAATATACAAGAATGCTTTGAGAGGAAGAAAGAAGCTTCAAAAAAGGTATAATTGACAAATGTAAGGATGAACCTAAATTGTTTTACAGGTTTGTTAATGGCAAATTGAAACAAAAGGAAAGAATCAATAAGCTGAAAGTAGAAGGAAATGTCTGTATAGATGCAGTTATGCAAGCAGAAATATGAACAAATGCTTCCAATCAGTCTTCAGTAGAGAAAGTGATTTTGTGGAGGAGGGAGTGGCTAGAAATGTGGTGTTAAAATATGTAGAAGTTGAAGTGCAAGAAGTATACAAATTGCTGGAAACTCAAGATGGGAGGAAGGCCCCAGGACCAATTGGTGTCTCTAATTGGATACTAAAGGAATGCAGAGAACAACTAGCAGATGAGATTCATGGTTTAATTATATGTTCTCTGGAAGAAGGGAAAGTGCCTCAGAAATGGAAGAGGGCCAATGTGGTAGCAGTTTATGAGGGAGGGAACAAGGAAGAATCCCTGAATTATAGACCAGTGTCCCTGGCCAGCATGGTTGCAAAACTGTGTGATAGAATCCAGAAAGACAGTTGGATAAAATATCTGGATGAGATGGATATTTTGGCAGAAGGTCAGTTTGGGTTCAGAAGTGGAAAGTCATGTGTCCAACTTGTTGAGTTTCTACTCATGGGCAATAGATGTGCTGCAGGAGAGATAGTTGGGTGGATTGTGTGTACATGATTTAGACTTGGAGAAGGCCTTTGACAAGGTACCCCACAAATGACTAATGTGGAAATTGGAACACGTAGGAGGACAGAAGGGGAACCTCTTAGAGTGGATGAGAGACTTCTTGAGAGACAGACAAATGAGGACAGTAATAAAAGACAGGATGTCTGGATGGAGGGAAGTAACAAGCGGAGTCCCAAAAGGCACGGTGTTAATGGGCGTAATGTTCCTAATTTATGTAAATGAAATGGTAGATGGAATGGACAGTTATGCAAGTTCGGGATGATGCAAAGATCATGAGGAAAGTAGAAGTTGGAGACGACTGTAAAATGCTGCAGGAGGACCTGGATAGGATTCATGATTGGAGCCGGATGTGGGAAATGAAATTCAACGCAAAAAAAAATGTAAATTACAGTATTGGAAATGGGTAAACGTATCAAGCGACCATCACTGAACTATTTGATGGGTAATGATCTATTCATTAAAGCAAAAGAAGAGAAGGACTTGGGAGTGCTGGTCCAGGATAATTTGTCACCTGGAAAACACATTAACAAGATAGTTAGAGAGACATATAATCTCTTGACTAACAGAAGAGTAGCATTTCATTACATGGATGAGGAGATGATGAAAAAATTGATATTGGCTATGATCCACCCCAGGTTGGAATACGAGGCAGTAGTGTGGTCCCCACATAAAAATATATAAACAAGATCAAGAGAATAAAAAGAACAGCATCCAAGATGGTCCCTAGCCAGGCAGATGTCGTACAGAGAAAGGCTGGAAATACTAGACCTGCCTTCCTTAGCAGAAAGAAGAGAGAGGGGCAACATGATTGCAGTGTTCAGGGCCAGGATGGGAGTAGAAAAAATTGGCAGATCTGTTTCTATGCGATGGGAGAATAACAAGAGAACATGGAATGAAACTTAATAAGCCAAGTTGCTTGAAGGCTATCAAGAGATAAAGATTTCCATATAGTTGCATAGACCTGTGGAATTGCCTGGACAAAGAGATCATCCAGTCCAAACACTTAATGAGTTCAAAGCAAAATTTGACTTATCAAGAAACAGAGACAGGACCCCACGAGCGTAGCTCATTTCCTGTATATCACAACTAGGTAAAAACACACACACACACACACACACACACACACACACGCACACACACACACACCGAGGCACCGAGAGAGAGCAGACACACGTCGACAGCGCTCTATGCCTGGCCAGCTTGGCCAGCGGCATTACCTAAATAAGTATCTTTATATGAGTTAAGCTCTGTACGAGGTTAGACTAAATGGTGTTCTAATATTAAAAAAAAAAGAAGTTTTTAGTAAGACTTAGTCAAACAGAAAAGTAAACATGCAGCACAGGAATGCGCACAATCATCTGATCGTTGTTTAGTCTACAATCTGCCCCAGGGAATGTAAGTATTATATGCGTTTTTAGTACTGCAAAATGACCACATACTTTAGTAAAGCAAATTTGGAAAAGGAAAGAGATAAAGGTAGAAAGCAGGATGATGATTTCTACCAAGAACTGGTTGAAATGGAGACTCACAACAAACTGGTTGAAAGAGTGCATAGGTTGGAGATGGCTTTTCAGAATGAGATTGATGAAATTAAGAAACTGATGCACTTGCAAAAAGAAGAAATAGAAAAATTAGGAAAGGAAGTCAACAAGAAAGAAACAACCATAAATGAGCTAACAGTTGAAGTGGGTACACTTAGGAGGAAAATTAGTGAAATGGCAAGTACAGTAGTCAACCACGAGAGTATTATGGAAGAGTTCAAAAATGATACAGAGATAATTAGGCAAGTAAGCAGTCTGATAGATCAGAGCAGCGATATTGAGGAGAAAATAACACAGGTGAATGAAGCTGTGCAAAGCTACAAAAATGATGTGGAAACCACTTATGCTGAAATGGTGAAAGTAAAGAAGACTTGGAAACACGGATGGAAGAAAAGAGCATTAAAAAGGAAGTGAAAAGAATAATCCAAAACAATCCTAAGTTAGTCAGAGATTCAGTAGATATTAACAAATCTATAGTAATCACTGGTATAGAAGAGGAAGAAGTAAAAAACAAGATCTCAAGAGACAAAAAGGAGATGGCAAATGTAATGGGCATATTGAAAGAAATATCAGAGGAAATCTGTAGTAAAGACATAGAGGAACACAAAAGGTTAGGGAAATACGAGAAAAGCAAGTCAAGACCCCTAAAGGTAACCTTCCAGAGTGTAAACACCATGGAGGAGATACTAAAAAATGCAAAGAATCTTATGGAAAAAGAGGTATTCAAAAATGTATGGATATAAAGATGCCTAACACAAGAGGAACTGGAATTACTGAAAGAGAAGAGGGAAGAAGCAAAAACAAAAAATGAGGGAAGATCAGAGGAGGAGGAGAAGTTTTTTTTACAAAGTAATTGGATTGCAGGTACGAAAGTGGTACATAAGCAGGAGGGAATAAAAAGGAAGAAGGTAGTAGAACCAAATCATGACAAGTATATAAACAAGATGATTAACCCCTTAATTGCGGGGCGTCACTTTCGTGACGCTTGGGAGCTAGGGATCATACCGCGGGGCAACACTTTTGTGATTCTGTGTTATTTTGAATTCGCCCGGGCTTTGAAGTGGTGGCTTGTATCATCTATCAGTACTGCCAATGTCCAACACTAGTCAGCATTCCTAATCTCATCTGTACTCCCATCCATTGTTGACAATTTAGCCATTTCTCCCCGTTCTTGACTCCCCTCCCTACCTCCCCTCCATTACCCTATCCTCTCGCCTGCCCAGCCGTGCTACGCTACGTAAATCTTCCCTGGAGTTTTTCACTGATTTCATCCATTGAAATAAGCCCTATGCCCTATTGTTATACCAAATAATATATACAAGAAAGAAATAAGGTAAGTGAGAGTGCCATACACCTAGAATTGGCTAATTATCACCTGACAATACCTCACGTGCACTCGTTCGCTAATTTTCGCTGTTTATTTCCCCTTGAAATATGTCGTATAATCTATTTTCGTAATAAAAATATATATAAGAAAGGAAGGGAGAAGCCTAAGTGATATTTACATTCACCTGGAACTACCTAATTATTGCAGGCCACCACACTGTAATCTACGCTAAGTAAATCTTCCCTGGAATTTTCCACTGATTTCGTCCATTGAAATAGGCCCTATGCCCTATTCTTATACCAAATAATATATACAAAAAAGAAATAAGGTAAGTGATAGTGCCATACACCTGGAATTGGCTAATTATCACCTGACAACACCTCATGTGCAATCGTTCGCTAATTTTCGCTATTTATTTCCCCTTGAAATATGCTGTATAATCTATTTTCGTGATAAATATACATATAAGGAGGGAAGGGAGAAGCCTAAGCGATATTTACATTCACCTGGAACTACCTAATTTATTATGTATTGTCTTGGTTTCTTGCCAATCATTTCATTGCTATGTATTAGCAGCTCTCATAGGGCTGAAGTTGGTAGTATTGCACCTTCCCTAGCCAGGTGGCAGGAGGCCACCACTATCAGTTCACTGTTGTCTTTGAAAGTGGGAGTATGTCTGATTTGCCCATGCTAACTTCTGCCACTTTATAGCCCCATGCAAAGGGCCCTGTGACCTTTACCCCCTACTAAACCTCGTGTGGAAAGAGGTAAAGGGCTGACAATTGATAGAGAGTGACTATGATCTTTTTATTGAGTAAAACAGTGCAAGCGGAATTGTAAATAAAGTGTAAATACAGTAATCACTCTAATATCCGGACGCCCAATAACCGAACATCCCCACTAACCGAACCTTATCGTCCTGGGATCAAACATTCCCAAAATGGTCCGAAAATCCAAAAAAAATGGGGAAAAAATCGATTTTTTGCCGTCCGTAATTTGAACTTGCCGCGCGCGCCGCGTGAGAGCATTGTTTTGGTTCGTCATTCCTCCGACGTCCGATAGAGCGCCGCTGCATCCTCCCCACTTCCCGCCTGTCTCTCACCGCGACAAGAGTCACCGCTCGACGTGAGTTTGCGGCTGTCTTCAGAGTCTTCTGTAGTCGGTACGCCATCACCACTACCCACCGATGCACCCCTTGGACGCCTGCCAGTGATACTCTCGGGCTCTGACAGTGAATAAACAGCAAGAACTTCTCCACTAGACCACACGGGAATTTTGAGTGTTGTGCAGTGAAAAAAACGGTGTGTTGTGTTAAGGTTTTCAAGTTGGGAGAAAAGACTAAGTAGAAAAGAAATTTAACGTAACTAACCTTCTTTGTTTTGGCTTTGGAAACTTAAAAAAACTTGGGAAAAGTTTATGTGCAACACTTAAATTTAATGGAACATTATTTGGACTAAAGTGAACACTGTGAAAAGAACGGACTTCTGTGTGTTAGTGACTAAGTTCAGTGCAAGACTTCAGGAAGAGTGTAGTGCAAGTGCTTCAGGAAATCGTTCTTACTGTCAGAGTCCGAGAGGAGGCGGTTATTCATCGAGGTGGCCAGGGACTTGCTGTAAGTAGCCAAAATGTTTCATGTTGTACTATTTCCCATACTATATTTACCAGAATGTTTCATATTGTATTTTTTCCCATACTATACTTACCAGAAAGTGTCATACTGTACTTCTTTCCATACTAAACTTACCTCATGCATGTGCAGTAGGAATGTGTTTTTCAGAGTTCGGTTAGGTTCGGTTAGGTTAGGTTCGGTTAGAGTCCATAAGTACCAGAATGTTTATTAATGTATGAACATACTTCTAAACCCACATTTTATGTGTCTATTGCATTTATTTCAGTCATTTATGTGCCTTATTGGTGTGATTTGGGTGTTAAATAGGTGCTATGCATGTCCGGAGGGAGTTGTATAGGTGTTTCTCTGTGTTAGGGTCCGTAAGTACAAGTCCATAAGCTGGGGCCCAATATCCGGACAAAACCAATATCCGAACCTACCGATGGCTCTATTGATCCGGATATTGGAGGGGTTACTGTAATGTGTAAACAGCAAGAAAGCAATGAATGTAAATATAAGTGAACAGTGGAAAACAGTTTTATAAGTTACTTCAAGCGACAGTGCATAACACAGTGTAAATAAAACAGAAATGTAAATAATGTAAATAAAGTAGAGAACATAAATAGAAATGTAAATGAGTGGTATTATAAGAATACGAGTATATATACTAGGAGTAATGAAAGTGAAAGTTTCACTCTAGCATGTATGAATACTATGAGTTATGAGAGTGAAGGTGAAAGTGACATTCACTCTCAATGCTACTACAGTATACAGGACGAGAAAGTGAATGCTACGTATTTTACTGAAAGAAATTGAATCCCTGCAGTGACAATAAACTACTATTACTGAAGGAAACTTATGGATAAAGACTGTAGATATATATAAGTGTTATATAGTAACAGAAATATAAACTGTGAGTGTTTTTATGAATAATAGACAACACTAGCGGCGAACGATCGGAAGTGGGATGGTCATACGCCCTCGTAATTTTCATTGCTTTCACAGTGTTTTTTTGGGGGAATATGGATTCCAAACTATTTGAGAATCATAGATTAGTGTTTCTAGTGATAATATCAGGCTGTGGTAATCATATTACGAGTTGTCGGGAAGTGTAAAGTGGAGACTTCGTTACCCAACTTCAGAGGTCTCCACAAGTCCTACGGTACTCAACGAAGGCTCAACAAACACCCAAGGAGAAAGCTGAAGGTATGTGCCATAAGTATATGTGATTTTAATATTCTAGGACTAATAACTGATTTTTGGCAAATATTTTTAGAGAGTCTATTGCAGCGCGAATATGCCTGCGGGAGCCGCAAGTCAAAGCAAAACAAGCCCGCATTTTAAGGGTTAAATTGATGTACTCAAATGTGGATGGAATGGTATCTAAATTATTAGGGATGAATGATTATGTCAGAGAAAATGAACCACACATAATATGCCTAACTGAAACAAAATTAACACCAAGGATATCGAATGGCATCCTAAACTTAGAGGAATATAATATATGGAGAAGAGATAGGAACTTAAAAAAAGGAGGAGGAATTATAATATTAACTAAGAAAAATGTAAAAGTCAAAGAAATAGAATTAGATATACCCTCACAAGTAGAATTGATTGCTGTAGAGATAAATACAGCTGAAGGGAAAGTAATTGTAGCCAATTTGTACATGCCACCCAGATCAAACACATGAGAAAGAGACCAATATGGGGACCTGGCGGAGAGTACAATTCAGAGTTTAGGAGCATTATAACATAAAATGGAAGAGAAATCGAAAAGAATTATACTAACTGGAGATTTTAATACAAATATAAATTGGAATACTCTAGATATAATAAGCCAAGAAAGCTGTTGGGACCAAAAGCTCTTGGATCTTGAGCAAGAGTTTTTCCTAACACAACATGTAAGGGAAAGCATCAGAAAAAGAGGACTCGATGTGCCCTCAATGCTTTATCTCATATTTACTAGGCAAGAAAACGATGTTGACAATTTAATATATCACCCTCCATTCGGCAACAGCGACCATGCAGTACTAAATTGCAACTTCAGGATAGCATATGACATAGAGAACAGCAATGAAAGTTACAAAAAGAACCTAAACTATAAAAAGGGAAAGTATCATGACCTAAAGAAGTACTTCTTAGAAATTGCTTGGGGAAAAGGAGCTTAGAGGAGAAGATGTAAATGCTATATATGAAAAATTCTGTGAACTTTATGAAATAGGAGTCCAGAAGTACATCCCACAGCATAAAGAAGCAGAAAAGAAAATATAAAAATAGTTCAATACAGAATGTAAAAAATCAAAAGAAAAAAGAGATTTGTTGTGGAATGGATACAGAAGACACAATAGTGAAAGGGCATATAATAATTACAAACAGGCAAGAAACGATTATACAAGAATAAGGAGGGAATCCCAAAAACAGTTTGAGGAGGATATCATTAATAAAAGTAGTGATCAACCAAAGCTATTTTACAGCAACATCAGAAGCGAAACGAAAGTAAAAGATAAAATACAATCCATTACGGACAATGGAATTGCCTATACACAAGAGAAGGAAATTTGTGAAGCACTAAACAAGAATATCCAATCAGTTTTTACAGAGAAAAAAGTTTCGAGAGGGATTACGTGGAACATGCATGCCCACACATACTACCAGATATACAAACATCAGAAAAAGAAATACAGGAGGAGCTAAGTAAATTACACAAAGGAAAAGCAAATGGTCCTGATGAAATTTCATGTTGGGTGCTACGTGAATGTGCAAAGGAGTTAAGTAAACCATTATTTTTAATTTTCAAGAAATCCTTGAGTCAAGGTAAACTACCTGATATTTGTAAGAAAGCAAACATTGTTCCCTTATTCAAGAAAAGGAATAGACAAAATCCACTTAACTGCTGACCAGTATCACTAACCAGTGTTGTAAGCAAGGTATTAGAAAAGCTTATAAGAAAAGCTTGGGTAAATCGCCTAGAACACAGTATGATAACAGAAAGACAGTTTGGTTTCAGAAAAAGAAAATCATGTGTTACTAATCTGTTGAGCTGCTATGACAGAGTAATAGACACAACAGGAAAGAGAAGGATGGGTGGACAGTATCTATCTAGATTTCAAGAAAGCATTTGACACAGTTTCACACCAAAGACTTTTAAGGAAACTGTACCATCATGGAGGAATTCGAGGCAAACTGTATTGTTGGATGCAAGATTTTCTCATGAAAAGAAAAATGAGAACAGTACTAAGGGGAAATTACTCATCATGGAAAGAACGGACTAGTGGAGTACCACAGGGCTCAGTGCTGCCACCAATCATGTTTTTAGTGTATATAAATGATATAGACAGTAACACTGGAAATGAAAGCTATCTAAATATGTTTGTAGATGATGCAAAAATACAAAGGAGAATTACTAACACAGACTCTTGTAAGGAGCTACAAGAAGAATTAAATAAACTTCATGAATGGAATAATACATGGCAAATGGAATTCAGTGTGGACAAGTGTCATGTAATCAAGTTTGGTAAAAGTGGAAAAAGACCTGATTGGGATTATAAGTTAGGAAATAAAACCCTATACACATCAGAAAGAGAGAAGAACCTAGGTGTGATTGTCAATAACAGATTATCTCCTGCTGACCACATCAGTGAGAAGGTACGGAACATGTATATACTACTTGCCAATATGAGAATAGCGTTTACATTCATAAATGAAGACATGTTAAGAAAGATAATAACATCATTCATCAGACCAACCCTGGAGTATGCATCTGTAGTCTAGAGTCCTCATCTCAAAGAACACATTGACAAGATTGAAAAAGTTCAAAGGGCCGCTACAAAATGGGTACCAAGCTTAAGGGATCTAAGCTGCGAAGAAAGACTAAATAAACTGAATCTACCAACACTAGAGGAGAGAAGGAAAAGAGGTGACATCTATCTATGTATCTATCTATCTATAGCCCGACGCCCTAATCCCGCAAAGGGTGGCCACAGACAAAACGCCTCCAAGTCGCTCTGTCACTCACCATTTGACTACCCTCCCCCCAACTCACCCCCCCCTCCCTCGTATACCTCTCAACTCCATCCCTCCACCTCATCCTCGGTCTACCTCTCCCTCTCCCTCTCTCCACCCCTCTCCCTTTCTCCACCTCACCTACATACACCCTCTTAGTCAGTCTTTCATTCTCCATTCTCTTCACATGTCCAAACCACCTCAGTGTATTTCTCCTAATCTTCTCAACCACATCCACATCCACCCCACAGCGTTCCTTCACGTCTTCATTCGTCAACCTGTCCCTCCACATCACTCCACATGCTCCTCTCAAATAACTCATTTCCACTGCTCTCACTCTTGACTTGTTCCCCTCTTGCAAGGTCCATGCCTCGCTTCCATACGTCAGGGTAGGGATCACAATACTATCATGCTGTGACTTCTTAACTTCCATACTCACCTCCCTGTTTCTCATCACTGCTTTCAGTGTACCAACAACCTTCCTTCCCTGCTGTACCCTTTCATGCACTTCATCCCCCAAAGTTCCATCCTTACTCATCACACTACCCAAGTACTTGAATGCACTCACATTCTCCATATCTTCACCATCCAACCTCACTGCACACTCTGTGACTTCATTTCTCTCAAACACCATAACTTTACTTATGTTTACATTAACTTTCAGATTCCTCCTCCTACACACTGTCCCAAATTCATTCACCAAACCTTGCAACTCCCATTCATCTTCACTCGACAGTACTGTATCATCAGCAAACAGCAACACCGGAAGCTTCCAAATCTCACCCTCATTCATTAGAGCCACCCCCACATCCACTGCCCCACCCTGCACCTCCTTTACAACCCCATCCATGTATATATTAAACAGCCATGGAGACATCACACAACCCTGTTTCAGTCCCACATTGAGATCAAAGAACTCACTCAGCTCACCATCCACTCACACCGTAACCCTAGCTCCCTCGTACATACTCTTCACAGCACTCAACAATTTCCCCTCCACTCCATATATTCTTAATATCTTCCACATACCTTGCCTGTCTATTCTGTCATAAGCTTTCTCCAAGTCCATGAAGGCAGCATACACTTTCCTTCCCTTCTCTAGATACTTCTCCACTAAACATCTTAGAACAAATATCTGATCTACACACCCTTTTCCCTTCCTAAATCCCCCATGTTCTTTTCCAACTAGCTCCTCTGTCATATGCCTAACCCTATCAATGAGTATTCTACCATATATTTTACCAGTCACACTAAGTAGGGAAATACCCCTATGGTTACCATATACTTCTCTCTCTCCATTTCCTTTGTATAAAGGAACAATTATACCTGATTTGCAGTCCTCTGGAACCCTTCCCTCTTCCCAAGCCAATCTACACAACTTCCATATCCACTCCACAACAATCTCACCCCCATACCTAAGCACTTCACCACACACTCCATCAATTCCTGGGGCCTTTCCCAACTTAATATTCTTCATCGCTTCCACTACTTCCGCCCTACTGATCTCTTCCTCCCTCCTCTCATCTCTTCTTCTCCCAGCCATTCCCCAACCACTTATACTTGCACTGCTCTCACTCTCCACATTCAACAGATCCTCAAAGTGCTCCTTCCATCTCCTCAGTTTCTCTGTCTTCTCCACCAACAATCTATTATTCCTATCTTTCACTCCCCTACTATTTCCCCTTTGACACTGCCTTACTTTCTTTACCTCATTCCAAAACAATTTCTTACTCTCCCTCCATTTCACACTCAGATTCCTCCCAAACTCCTCATCCACTTTCTTTTTACTCTCCTTCACCAGTCTCTTAACCTCCCTTCTCCTGCTCACATATACCTCTCTCTTCTCTCTCTCATCTTCTCCCCTACGTCTACTCGCTAACCATTCACTATATGCCTTCTTTTGTTTCACAGCTCGTTTCACCTCATCATTCCACCATGGTGTCCCTTGCATACCCTTGCATCTCCTCCTCGCTCCACAAACCGCCTCACACACTGCGCCTATCTTTTCCGTGAATATCTTACATACGTCTTCCACCCCTTCCATCTGCTCTAGCTCATACCTTCCCAGTCTTTCTACCACTATGCTCTTATACTCTGTCATTTTCTCACTATTTTGCAATTTCTCCACTCTTCTCACAGGAGGTGCTTCCTCCTGTCTTCCCCTTCGTCTTCTCAACCACTTTCTTTGCGGCTCTATCTTGGCCATCACTAAGTGATGGTCCGAGACTCCATTCCCCCACCCTCTCCACACTCTTGCATCCAACACTTGTCTTCTCATTCGCGCATCCACACACACGTAGTCTATCATTGCCTTTCGTTCAACAAGTTCACCATCCATCTTCCTCATTACTTTCCATGTATACCGGTGGATCATCTTATGCCGAAAGTAGGTGTTGGCTATTGCCAACCCCTTACAAGCACAGATGTCCACCAGAGCACTTCCATTCCCATCTACGTCAGCGGGCACACACCACTGACCAACCACTCCATCCACTCGTATATTCCCAACTTTAGCATTCATGTCTCCAATCAACAGCACTCTCTCGCTCCTCTCAAACTTGTCCATACACGCTTCTACACTCGCCCAAAACTCATCTTTCACTCCTGCCACTCGATCCTCTGTCGGGGCATACACACACACAATCGCCCACGCTTGTATACGTACTTTCATCCTCACCCATACAATCCTTGCACCCACTGTTCCATACTCTCTTATATTCTCCTTCCACTTCTTGCTTATCATCAGACATACGCCCTCTCTTGCCCTCTCATTTTCCTTGACTCCTGCACATATACCTACACCATATTCCCATTCTCTCATCCTTTCACCTTTCCATTTAGTTTCAGTCAATCCACATATATCCACTTTTGTATCCTCAAGCACCTGAACAATCTCTCTCTCTTTCACTTCATCATTCACTCCTCTCACATTCCACGTTCCCACCCTAAGAATGTCCTTCGTCCGTTCCTTAGTCGTCAACGTATGGTCCTTCCGGGTCCGAGGCACTTATTCGCTTTTTTAGTTAGTTCTTTTTACGGGGTGGGGCACTAACCCGCCACCAACCCTTTTAGTCGCCTCGTACGACAAGCAGGGATACTGGGTGGCATGATTATGTTATATAAATGCATATCAGGGAAGGAGGAAATAGACATAAATGATTACTTAACCCCTACACCGCAGGCATGTTTACCGATGTTTTGCGTGTGCCGCGGGGTTATTCGGGCTCCGACAGACTCTCAAAAAATATTTGCCAAAAATCAGTTATTAGTCCTAGAATATTAAAATTATATATGCTTATGGCACATACCTTCAGCTTTCTCCTGGAATGTTTGTTGAGCCTTCGTCGGTTACCGTAGGACTTGTGGAGACCTCTGAAGTTGGGTAACGAAGTCTCCACTTTACACTTCCCGACAACCCGTAATATGATTACCACAGCCAGATATTAACACTATAAACACTACTCTATGATTTTCAAGTAGTTTGGGATCCATACTCCAACAAAAAAAACACTGTGAAAGCAATGAAAATTATGAACGCGTCTGACCGCCGCACTTGCGCTAGTTCGCTCTTGGTACTCTGTCATTTATTATTCATAAAACCCCTCACACTTTATATTTCTATTCCTATATAACACTTATATATATCTACAGTCTTTATCCATAAGTTTCCTTCAGTAGTATTAGTTTATTGTCACTGTAGGGATTCAATTTCTTTCAGTAAAATACGTAGCATTCACTTTCTCGTCCTGTATACTAGCACTGAGAGTGAATGTCACTTTCATCTTGACTCTCATAACTCATAAAATTCAGACATGCTTGAGTGAAACTTTCACTTTCATTACTCCTAGGGTATATACTCGTATTCTTATAATACTACTCATTTACATTTCTATTTACGTTCTCTATTTTATTTACGTTATTTACATGTGGAGAGGATGGAGAATGAAAGACTGACTAAGAGGGTGTATGTAGGTGAGGTGGAGGGAGGGAGAGGGAGGGGTAGACCGAGGATGAGGTGGAGGGATGGAGTTGAGAGGTATATGAGGGAGGGGGGGGTGAGTTGGGGGGAGGGGAGTCAAATGGTGGGTGACAGAGTGACTTGGAGGCGTTTTGTCTGCGGCCACCCTTTGCAGGATTAGGGCGTCGGGCTATAGATAGATAGATAGATAGATTTACATTTCTATTTTATTTACACTGTGTTATGCACTGTCACTTGAAGTAACTTATAAAACTATTTTCCATTGTTCACGTATATTTACATTCATTACTTTCACTTGCTGTTTACACATTATTTACACATTACAGGTAACTCGCACGGAACACGATCTCACGGAACGCGCTCGCAATTATACACGGTAAGGGCTGGGATACATATAAGACAATGTAAGATTAAAAAACCTTTATGAAAACTACAAATTAACGCAGGAGAGGCCTTTGAAAGATCAAATTCTCGAACGTCACCACAGCGCGTGGTTTGTTTTGATTATGTGACGATCTAGGCGGGAAATTATTCAGTGAGTGAGACATTCCCGAGTACAGTAGCACAGTATTTGTAAGTTAAATATTTACAGTACTGTACTGTTCTGGTAAGTTTATGTGCAACTTAAAGTACTATTAAATAACGTTAAAGCAAGAAAAAAGTCTTATAACCAGTTTACCTGATAGGCGTCAGAATATTGCCTTTTTTATTTGTTCGTTTTTTCCACAGTACTGTACAGTATTTGTTAGTTAAATATTTACTGTTCTCGTATGTATTGTACTTGTAAGCACTTAAATAAAGTTAAATCATTAAATAAAGCCTTGTAACCAGTTAACCCGAATTATATGAATACCCATGATCGGCGTCGGAATATTGCTTTTTGTTTGTTCGTTAAACTCACTGTACTGCTTTTTTACAGTACTGTATTTGTAAGTTAAATATTTACTGTTCTGGTATGTACTTGTAAGCAATTAAAGCATTAAATAAAGCCTTGTAACCAGTTAACCTGATTTATATGATTACCCATGATCGGCATCGGAATATTGCCTTTTTTGTTTGTTCGTTAAAGACTTATAATAAGAGAAAAAAACATTTTTGTCTTGGTATCTTTACCTATTTGCTCAGGTTTGCTGTAATTGTTTTAATCATTTGATGCAATGCAACTTTCGGGAAGTGAACGAAAATCTGGGACATGAGACTGACCTTGACTTAACCCTCTCATGTATCATCTGTCAGTTCACCACCTGCTATCGTGATGATTGGATGTACGATTTTTTCGCTCGTGGCCATACCTAACCACACATAGTTACACCCATTATCTCGACCCAGACAGAAAATACAACCTTTTTCCTCCCTTGCAATACACAAACAACCACCCTGTTTACGAGACAGCAATATATATTGTGAAAATAACAAGGTAAAATGATAGAGAAAGATGAACATGTTATGACGGAAGAAGTACGTTTTCCCCGTCTGTAAACGTATTTATTTCCGCTTTGTATCTGTATTCGTAATAATTACTGTTAGTTCTGAAACTGCATTACGATTCTATTTTTTAGCCATTCTCGTGGTGTGGGAGCTGGAAGTTGACACAACTTCCTTATTGCCAATCGGACTGACCCTCCACTTTATTCTCCCGTGGCAGAGTCTAGCCTTGGAGGACGTGCAGTTTTCTCATTTAGGACTGAAAATTCAACTCTTTCGCTCCCTTTTCCAAGCATGGGCACAACGATAACGTAAAAAATAACTCGAACCTACCATAAACATATATCAAAAAGGTGAAAATGTATTCATAACATTTTTTTTTTTTCCAGCCATTCCTAACAGATTATGTACTGAAATCATTCGATATCACAGTACTGCATTTCTAAGTTAAATATGTACTGTTCTGGTATGTACTTGTAAGTTAAAGCACTGGTACCAGTTAACCTGATTTATATGATTACCTATGATCGGCGTCGGAATGTTTCCTTGTGTTTACGTACAGTATTTGTGTTGAAGTTTTGCTCTGGAGTACTGTATTTGTGAGTTATAACATTAAATAAACCTTCTAACCACTTAAAGTGCTTTCTAGTGATTACCAGTGACAGATAACAGCAAAACAACACATTTGGGGGGTCTAGGGAGCAAAATACGGAGTAGTTTAAATATACGCGATTTCGCACCTAACACGGCACGGTAGGAATGAAACCCACGTGTTCCGTGCGAGTTACCTGTATTTACAATTCCACTTGCACTGTTTTACTCAATAGAAAGATCGTAGTCACTCTTTTATCAATTGTCAGCCCTTTACCTCTTTCCACACGAGGTTTAGTAGGGGGTAAAGGTCACAGGGCCCTTTGCATGGGTGTGAAAAAGGCCCTGAAGTCAGCAAGAGGAACAGACGTACCTCCTCTTCGGAAGATGAGAGAGAACTGATAAGGGAGGGCCGGCCCGGGTAGAGGCCTACTTAGGGGATATTCAGTACTACCAACATAGCTCTTGAAACAGCTATGTATTTCACTGAAATGATTGGCAGGAAATCTAGACAATACATTATAAATTAGGTAGTTCCAGGTGAATGTAAATATCACTTAGGCTTCTCCCTTCCCTCCTTGTATGTACAGTATATTTATTACGAAAATAGATTATCCGGCATATTTCAAGGGGAAAAAAACAGCGAAAATTAGCAAACGAGTGCACGTGAGGTGTTGTCAGGTGATAATTAGCCAATTCCAGGTGTATGGCACTCTCACTTACCTTATTTCTTTCTTGTATATATTATTTGGTATAAGAATAGGGCATAGAGCTTATTTCAATGGATGAAATCAGTGAAAAATTCCAGGGAAGATTTACTTAGCGTAGCACGGCCGGGCAGGCGAGAGGATAGGGTAATGGAGGGGGGGTAGGGAGGGGAGTCAAGAACGGAGAGAAATGGCTAAATTGTCAACAATGGATGGGAGCACAGATGAGACTAGGAGTGCTGACTAGTGTTGGACATTGGCAGTACTGATAGATGGTACAAGCCCCCACTTGGAAGCCCGGGTGAATTCAAAATAACACAGAAGCACAAAAGCGACGCCCCGCGGTATGATCCCTTGCTCCCAAGCGTCACGAAAGTGATGCCCCGCCGTTAAGGGGTTAATGTATGGGGAAGCATCAGCAAGAGGACACTGCAAAAAACTGCATAAAAAGAGAGGTGATAAAGACATAAGGAAATTTAGCTTCCCAAATAGAGCAATTGATCAGTGGAATGCACTGCCGAATGAAATAGTGTGTGCCAAAACAATTCGCAAATTTAAGGATATGTACGATAAATATGGTTTCAGACACGGGACAGTACAAGCTTGACTCCTTCCTGTAAAGATGCAGTTAGGTAAGAACTCACACAATTGAGGAGAAAACTAGAAGAGAGCACTAATAAAATGGAGAAGGTAAGTAGTGTATTAGAAGAGCATAAGGCAAAGTGGGCACACGTAGAAGAAGAACAGAAAGAAGTGGTCAGCTTAAGAGAAATCATCCAGGAAGAAAGGGAAATGAACAAGAAAAAGATGGAAGAAAATGTAGTGAAAATACTGAAGAAAAAAGAGAAAATAGTGAGAGAAACTGTAGAAAGGAACAGATGTGTGGTAATATTTGGAAATGGAGGAGGAAGAAAAGGTTAGATCCGTGAGACTCGAGAGAGAGACGAACCTGATGAGAGGAATATTAGGCAAGATTGATCCCGAAGGAGACAAGTGGGTAAAAGAACTTGAGGAAGTAAGGAGGATAAGGCCTTATAAGAAAGGGGAACCAAGACCAATGAGAGTCAAGTTCTCATCAGAAAGTATAGTAAATGATAAAGTGACCTGGAAACTAAGCAAAGAGGCAGGGATGGAAAATATTATAATAAGAAAAGATTTAAATGAAGAAGAAAGGGAAGTTTTAAAATCATAGAAGGAACAAGTAAAGGAAAAAAATGATAAGAGGACAGAGTAAGAATGTAATACTTTTTTTTGGAGAGTGATGGATATGAAAGTAAGGAAGTGGTATGTGAGGAAATAGAAGTGAAGGAAGCTAAGAGGGATGGTTGTGAAAGATCAGAAATTGAGGAAGTGGTACCAATGGAGAGAAGAGGGTATAAAAAACATCAAAAATAATTTGAAGGTGGTATATACTAATGTTGATGGTTTAATCTCGGCAAGGCTTGAAATCAACGATTTCTTGAGGGAACATGAACCTGATGTCATGTGCTTTGTAGAGACCAAATTAAGAGATGTTGATGTTCATTTGGGAGATGGTAAATACAAACTGTGGAGAAGAGACAGAAAAGAAAAAACAGGAGGAGGAGTGATGATAGCAGTGGAGAACAACATAAATGTAGATAACGTGGAAATGGGACAAGGCAGGGCTGAAGTGATATATATGAAATTAGAAACTGGAGAGAATGTTAAGAGAGATATGGCGGTAGTGTATTTTTCCCCTAAGACGAGAGCATGGAATGATGATGAATATCAGATGTTGTCAGATATGGCTATACCTCATACCAATTAATCTGGCCAGGCATGTATGGCAACACTGTTCCTGCCGAGATTCTGATTGGCTGGAGGTGTTTGTTCGATTTCATTGTTGCTTAAACCGATACTGTCTGTATTATCAGATGTGGAACTGAGTTTGTTGACAGTACAATCATCAAAAGCAATAAGAAATCCGTTATATACTTATCGACAATGAAATTTTCGTAGGAAGATAGAGATATTGAGTCAACAAAGTATTATAACAGTCCAAGTCAAGGTCAGCATTCGAACAATTCCTTTAAATCTCAGACAGTCCATAATATAATAGAAAATTCAGGAAACCTGCATAATCTAAGCGTTGGTATTACACATTTAAACTTTCAGATCAGTCCGTATTGTGATAATAGAGGATATGTAATGAAATAGTTTTCCTTAGCCTACTTTGATTTTTCACGATTTTTTCAAACCTCCCTCCCCTCAGAACTGGTCTTTTCGTTAGAATTTTTAATTATTCAGAGTTGTGGCACGATTTAAGGGTGCGGCCTGATCCTAAAATTTAAATGTGTGTTATACCAACGCTTAGATTAAGCAGGTTTCCTTAATTTTCTTTTATATTACGGAGTGTCGGAGATTTAAAGGAATTGTTCAGCATGTGATATGGTGTGTGGAAGGAAGAGAAGACGGAGGGGGGTGCAAGGAACAGCGTGGTGGACTGAAGAGGTGAAACGGGCTGTGGCACAAAAGAAGAAAGCATACAATGAATGGATGAGAAATATGGGCGTGGAAGAAGTTGAGAGGCGGAAGAGAGAGTTATATGTAGAAAGAAAGAAAGAGAGGTGAAAAGATTAGTAAAAGAGAGTAAGAAGAGAGTGGATGAGGAATTTGGAAGGAATTTGAGTGTAAAGTGGAGGGACTGTAAGAAAATGTTCTGGAAAGAGGTGAAAAGAGTAAGACAGGGTGGAAGTGGAGTTAGCAGGGGAGTGAAAGATAAAAATGGTAGATTACTAGTGGAGAAGGGAGAAAAAGTGAGCAGATGGAAAGAACACTTTAAGGAATTGTTGAACGTGGAGGATGGAAGTAATGCGAGTATAAGTGGCTGGGGAATGGCTGGAAGAAGGAGGGAGGTGAGAAGACAGGAAGAAATCAGTAGGATAGAAGTTGTGGAAGCAATGAAGAAAGTTAAATCAGGGAAAGCCCCAGGAATTGATGGAGTGTGTGGTGAAATGCTGAAGCATGGGGGAGAGATAGTAGTAGAATGGATGTGAAAGATGTGCAGATTGGCCTGGGAGGAAGGTAGAGTCCCGGAGGATTGGAAGTCAGGAATAATTATTCCCTTGTACAAAGGAAATGGGGAAAAAGAAGTGTGTGGTAATCATAGGGGCATTTGTCTTCTTGGTATAATAGGAAAAGTATATGGTAGGATACTTATTGACAGAGTTAGAGAAAGAACAGAGAAATTAGTTGGAGAAGAACAGGGAGGCTTTAGGAAGGGAAGAGGTTGTGTAGATCAGATATTCATTCTCAGATCTTTAGTGGAAAAGTTTCTAGAGAAGGGAAAGTAGTTGTATGCGGCTTTCATGGATTTGGAGAAAGCATATGACGGGGTGGATAGACTAGGATTGTGGAAAGTGTGAAGAATATATGGAATTGATGGGAAGTTGTTGAATGCTGTGAAGAGTATGTACGATGGTGCGAAGGCTTCAGTGTGTGTGGATGGTGAACTAAGTGAATTTTTCTCTTTGAAAGTTGGGTTGAAACAGGGATGTGTCATGTCTCCATGGTTGTTCAATCTGTACATGGATGGGGTAATAAAAGAGGTACAAGGTAGGGTAGTGGATGTTGGTGTGGCCCTGGTGAGAGAGGATAGTGTTTGGAAACTCCCTGTACTGTTGTTTGCAGATGATACCGTGTTGTTGAGTGAAGACGAAGGGGAGCTGCAAGGCTTGGTTGATGAGTTTGAGAGAGTGTGTAAGAAACGGAATCTAAAGGTGAATGTAGGGAAGAGTAAAGTGATGGTCTTTGAAAGAGGTGAAGTCAGTGAATGTACAGCGAGGTTGGATGGTGAGGAATTGGAAAATGTGAGTATGTTTAAGTACTTGGGTAGTGTGATGAGTAAGGATGGAGGTTTGGAGGGTGAAGTGCTTGAAAGGGTACAGCAGAGAAGAAAGGTTGCTGGTTCTTTGAAAGCAGTGTTAAGAAACAGGGAAGTGAGCATGGAAGTGAAAAAGTTACTACATGACAGTATTGTGATACCAACTCTAACTTACGGAGAGACAGGCTGACGAATGAGGATATAAAGGAGCGTTGTGGTGTTGATGTGGATATGATAGGAAGCGTTATGAGGAACACACTGAGGTGGTTTGGCCATGTGGAGAGGATGGAGGGTCAAAGACTGACAAAGAGAGTGTATGTGAGTGAGGTGGAGGGGGAAAGAGGGAGGGGGAGGCCGAGGATGAGATGGAGAGATGGGGTGGAGAGGTATATGAGAGAGGGGGGTGTGAGTTGGGAGGAGGGGAGTGAAATGGCGGGGGACAGGGCGACTTGGAGGCGATTTGTTTGTGGCCACCCCAAACGGGATTGAGGCGTCTGGCAATAGATAGATAGATAGATAGTTCAGATGCTGACCTTCACTTGGACTGTTATAATACTTTGTTGACTCAATATCTCTATCTTCCTACGAAAATTTCATAATGGATTTCTTATTGCTTTTGACATTTGTACTGTCAACAAACTCAGTATCACATCTGATAATAAAGAGAGTACCGTATTTCGCGGCATGTAAGACGCACTTTTTTGTCTCAAAGTTACCTTAAAATATCCCCATACGTCCTGCCCGTTAGACTAAGGCAGGTCAGTTTGGCTCCACTGAGAAGAAACTCTTATAAAGATGATCATGTCACTGCTTAGCAACCACAGGTGTTTTCTACAGTATGCAGACTTGATTTTATTTTAAAAAATAATATACACTAGTGTGTATATGCAGCAGATTTATGAAACGGGCGAGATCAGAAACACATAAAACTTTTGCGGGTTTGTTTACAGCTCAACTGGCTAACATCGTGAAGATATTTAGCGGTTTAGCAATTTAACAGTTTAGCAACTGCACTATTCCAGCAAGCTAACGTACATGATCACTGGTGAACTGTCTGCTAACCTTCTGAAAGGCAATCATGACCACTTTGCTTGCCATCCATTCACTAACTAGCAAAGCAGTCATACTGGAGAGATGCTGGCTAGTGAAACTGCCAAGTCATCAAAACAGACTTTCGTCACGTATGGAAATTCAGTAACCCTAATTAGGTCAGTTACTTTTGTGACATTTTGTGAGTGTATATATGCAGCAGATATTAAAACATGCAAGTTCAAGAACACAAAGCATTCAAGGTTTGTTTTCAGCTCAACTGGCCAATACCGTCAAGGGGTTTAGCGGTTTAGCAACTTAGCAGTTTAGTGTCTAGCGTATACCCTACTCTAGCAAGCTAACATGCTCACTGGTGAACTGTCTGCTAACCTTCTGAAAGGCAATCATGACCACTTTGCTTGCCATCCACTTACTAACTAGCAAAGCAGTCATACTGGAGAGATGCTGGCAAGCGAACCTGACAAGTCATCAGAATTGATTTTTGTCGCATTTGGAAATTCAATCACCCTCATATGGTTGGCTTCTCTTAGTGACATTTTGTTTCATGCCTGACAAGAGTATCATAGAAGTGAACAGTCTTATTATACCAATAGCGAAAAACAGTTGTAACGTTAAACAGTACTGCCTGAAGTTACAGCTTCACTTTTTCAGCCAAGTGAAGTACTTTAGCAATGTCTATGGAACTCAGGGCACACCCAATTACAGTATTTTGTTATGAAAATAGGATAAAATTCACTGAGTAGCATAATTGATGCAATATCTGAAATAGCAGTGCCTGACGGGCATTCATATCAGCGTCCGCCATTTCTGCTGTATTCTTAGCAGACGAAGCGATCAGAATGATTGACAACGTTCACTCTCTGCATCTCTGCTGCCTAAGCAAAGCTCTCATGATCGGCAATGGGGATCATTTTGGCCGTAATGTCCAAATTTGTTAGGTTAGGTTACGTTGTAAAATCGTTTGCCAATTTGGACGTTACGGCCGAAACGATCAGAATCCTAAGGTATAGGTGAGAGTTTGGTGTGGGTGTAGTTAAGGAAGTAGAAGTGGGAAGAGTCAGGCTAGGGAACTGATAATCCGCTTATTATAATCCCTTCAGCCCAGCAATGTATTTTATAGGGTAGTTTATTCATGCTCGCCATATGATTTTATTCAGTTCAGGAAACGTACTGAGGAGGTTAATGTGGGCTGTATCAAATGCCCGAGGTCTGAATATCGCCTGTGCTCAGTTAAAACGATTGCCAAGTTAAAGTCGTATGAAGTGTGGTATAAGCAATTCAATGGATGGTACTGAGGACCATTTACTGTATGAGAGTGACAGTGAAACAGTGATGATGACCGTGGTGATGACTTCCAGTGATGCTTCAGGACTTGGGGGAAGTAGTGATGAATTCTCAGGATTTGAAGACGAGTGAAATTTTCACCATGTCAGTAATATGAAGTGAATATAGGTTTTAGGTGATCATGACAGATGCAACCATGGAAAATTTAGGATCAATGGTGCTGTACACCTTTAGTCTTGCACTGACGATGTTTGGATGAATAAATTGTTTGAGATGTTTCATGTCCTTAAGTGATGATATTTATATTGAACAACCAAATACATTTTGATGTTTTTGGCATATAATAAAGCCACTGGGTACTCCAAAACGGACTGATGTAAATGTTTCAGAGGCGAGCGAATGTTGCATGTGGTGTGTACATGTGTGCGTGTGTGTGTGTGTGTACCATAGCGACTGGGAGGCAGCAGTGTTAAGACCAAAAATGGATGTTTTCACAGTACTCGAATGTTTTGAGATGGATGTCTGTTTTTAGCAAATTCTGGTAAGAGAAATATGCATTTTTAATTGTTAATGCTGCAAGGAAAACAGCTGACAGTAAGGGAGTGATACTGGGAGAAGAGGGTTGAGACAGTTGTCTAGCGCTTGGGATGCAGCAGTGTTGCTAAGAGATAGTTTCACCATTCTCGACATGTTTTGAGATGAATGTCTGTTTTTAGTAAATTGTGATCAGTGAAGAACGTATTTTTAACTGTTGATGCTGCAAGGGAAACATCGCTGACAGTGAGGAAGTGATACTGAGAGGAAGGGGTAGAGACTGCTGTCTAGCGACTGGGAGGCAGCAGTGTTAGTAATGTGTAACAATGGATGTTTTCACCATAGTCAGTATGTTTTGAAATGAATGTTTATAGTAAATTATGATCAGTGAAGCATGCATTTTTAATTGTTGATCCTGCAAGGCAAACATAGCTGACAGTGAAGGAGTGATACTGAGAGAAGAGAGTAAAAACAGCTGTCTATCCTGTTCCCAAGCAGCCTTGCTATATTGAACTTTGGTTGTAAAACATTGTAATTTGTGTATTTGCAAGTGCTACCTTTTTATATTATTTGTGAAGATAATTACAGGTTAGTTAGAGTGCATGATTAATGATGGTAGTCGTCTGATATTGTGCTTGAGTCAAGGCAATGTGAGGAAATTCCGTAACGTGTGGAATATGACGGGGTTCTTTTAGGATAAATGGACTGATGTGAACATTCATTGTATTTTATGTTTTCGTCAGTGAATGTAAGAATAGAGTTTATTGACTTCATTTGTGGTTTTAAATTCATAAAATATTAAAAACAGTGTTTATATCAGTTTACTGATACATATTTATCAACAAAGTTGAGATGGCCTCGTGGTTTGAAGTCACGTTTTGTTAAGACAGGGTTTTGTTTTCTCTTTTCCTGTATCATTCTTTGTACATAAAAGAAGAAACTAAAGGATGATGAGCAGTACTGAATAGATTCCGAAAGGTGAGTGTGGATCTAAGTGATAGTGGCTCATTTCAGTCACGTTTTGTCAAGAAGGGGCATGGTTTTCTTTTCCTGTACCATTCTTTGTATATAAAAAAAAGAAACCAAAGGCTGATGATCAGTAATGAATAGATTCTGAAAGGTGAGTATGTATCTGTGTGGTAATGGCTCTTATCAAGAAACCTTACTGCAGTCTTGGTTGGGGCAAACTTTTTTTTCACAGAACTGCCCTGCCAGAATTAGGGTGCGTCTTTCACAATGCTGCGTCTTACATGCCGCGAAATACGGTACAGCGTATCAGTTTTAGCAACAACGAAATCGAACAAACACCTCCAGCCAATCAGAATCTGGGCAGGAACAGTGTTGCCATACATGTCTGGCCACATTAATTGGTAGGAGGTATAGTTATTTACAAAAAATAATTGAGAAAAGCAACAATATTATTTTGGTTGGTGACTTTAATTGTAGAGAGGTGAACTGGGAGGAATGGGACTCAGGAGGCAGCGAGGATTCGTGGGGCACTATATTATTAAATATAATAATGAATAATGTGATGACGCAATGGGTCAAAGAAGAGACACTGTTCCGAGATGGGGACACACCAGCAAGGTTAGATTTGCTGTTTACCAAAGAACCCGATGTAATAGAATCAATGAAATATTTCTGTCCTATAGGAAAAAGTGATCATGTGGTCACTGAGTTCCAGATGATAATAGGGAACGTTGAGCCAAGAGATGAGCTTCATAGGCAGGGAAGATACAACTTTGGGAAAGCATATTTTACAGGATTGAGAAAATTTTTTGAAAATGCGGATTGGAGAAAATTCAGAGAAACAAGAGAGATACAGAGGAAGTGGGATATCTTTCTAGACCTCTATAATTTGGGAGTGGAAAAATTTGTACCGAGAGTAAGGGGGAAAAAAAAACAGGAAAAAGGAGTGGTTTAATAGAAGGTGTATGATAGCAAAAAAAAGAGAGAGATAAGTCATGGAACAACTGGAGAAAGAGAGGTAACAACAGAACAAAGGAAGAATATAAAAGAACAAGTAATGAATACACAAGAATACGTAGAGAAGAAGAAAGGAATTTTGAAAAAGGTATAATAGACAAATGCAGGGATGAACCCAAACTGTTTTATAGATTTGTTAATGGCAAACTGAAACAAAAGGAAGGAATCACCAAACGGAAAGTAAAAGGAGAGGTCTATAAAGATGCAGCAGTGCAAGCTGAAATAATGAACAAATTATTACAATCGGTTTTCACTAATGAAAAAGAGTTTGTGGAAAGGGAGGGAGTGATTAGAAATGTACCGATGATAAAAGATATAAAAGTGGAGGTACAGGAAGTGTGTAAATTACTGGAAACTCAAGATGTAAGGAAAGCCCCAGGACCTGATGGAATTTCTAATTGGGTACTGAAAGAATGCAGAGAATAACTGGCAGATAAAATTCACAGTTTAATCGTGTGTTCTCTGGAAGAGGGGAAAGTGTCACAAGAATGGAAGAGGGCAAATGTGGTACCAATTTATAAGGGAGGAAACAGGGAAAAACCCCTGAATTATAGACCAGTGTCTCTAACCAGCATGGTTGCAAAATTCTGTGAGAGAATCCTGAAAGACAGGTAGATAATATACAGTATCTGGAAGAGATGAATATTTTGGCTGAATGTCAGTTTGGATTCAGAAGTGGAAGGTCATGTGTTTCCAACTTGCTGAGCTTTTACTCAAGAGCGATTGACATGCTACAGGAGAGAGATGGATTGTGTGTATTTATATTTGAAGAAGGCCTTCGACAAGGTACCTCATAAGAGACTTATGTGGAACCTAGAGCATATAGGAGGACTGAGGGGGAACCTCCTGGAATGGATGAGAGACTTTTTGAGAGACAGACAAATGAGGACAGTAATAAAGGATAGGATGTCTGGATGGAGGGAAGTAACAAGTAGAGTCCCTCAAGGCTCGGTGTTGGCACCAGTAATGTTCCTGATTTACGTAAATGATATGGTAGATGGAGTGAACAGTTATGCAAGTCTGTTTGCTGATGATGGAAAGATCTTAAGGAAGGTAGAGGTTGAGGAGGATTGTAAAATGCTGCTGGATGATCTGGATAGGATACTCGATTGGAGCTGGATGTGGCAAATGAAATTTAATGCAAAAAATGTAAAATATTGGAAATGGGTAAAAGTACCAAGAAGCCATCATTGAATTATTTGGTGGGTAATAAACCAATCACAAAAGCGAGAGAAGAAAAAGATTTGGGAGTGCTGGTCCAGGACAGTTTGTCACCTGAAAAACACATTAACAAGGCAGTTAGAGAGACGTATAAACTCCCGACTAATATAAGAGTAGCTTTTCATTACTGCATATGGATGAGGAAATGATGAAAAAATTGACAGTGGCCATGATTCGCCCGAGGTTAGAATATGCAACAGTAGTGTGGTCCCCACACAAAAAGAAAGATATTAACAAGATTGAGAGAATACAAAGAACAGCAACCAAAATGGTCCCCAGTCTGGCAGATCTGTCGTACAGAGAGGGGCTGGATAAGCTGGATTTGCCCTCCTTAGAAGAAAGGAGAAAGAGAGGCGACATGATTGCAGTGTTCAGGACCATGGTGGGAGTAGATAAAATTGACAAAGAAGATCTGTTTTTATGGAATGAGAGAGTAACAAGAGGACACGGAATGAAAGTGAAGAAACCAAGCTGCTTGAAGAATATCAAGAAATATGGTTTTCCTTATAGATGTATAGACCTGTGGAATAGCGTGGACAAAGAGATTGTCCAGTCTAAAAACTTAAACGAGTTTAAAGCTAAAGTTGATTTATTGAGAAACAGAGATGGGACCCCACGAGCTTAGCTCATTTCCTGTATATCATAATTAGGTAAATATACACACACACACACACACACACACACACACACTCTCATGTGTATCCCACAGAATGCCGCATCAGTCGCTTCAGTCTCTGGGTGACCAGAATCGTGAGAGATGCCATAAATCGAGCATTTATTGAGAAAAAGAGCCATTTGGACCTAACTGTCTGTTACGACTGTGCAGCCGAACGACACTCCATATTTAACAATCTTTCTTTGGTAAAAGCCACGATGCCAGGGAAATTACCAAACAGCATGGTGTTTGGCTTTAACAAACTACCAAATCATCTTTAACATCATGGGTCTGGTACCAATTAGTTTGTAATATCGAGGGTGCACTGTACAGTATAGGAAAATTTGGAGTTGGAGTGGGGAATAACAGAAGTGAAATATTGAAAAACTTGGCTGAAATGTAAAACATGAGAATATTGAACACATTTTTCCACAATGGAATGGGGGGGGAAAATGGACCTGGAGAAGTCCAAATGAAGAAACAAAGAATGTAATCAAGATTATACTGTAACTGGTAAGAATGACAAGATCATTAATGTCAGTTATCAACAAATGAAATACAGTGTAGGATATGATCAATAATTGATGTGTTGTGCAGACAGATTCAGTTTCAGAAGTGAAAGAGAGAAGCTGTTTGAAATTAATAAGGTATACCTAATAAAAGTAAGCAAAAATGAAGGTGCCTTGCTATTAGAAATAAAGAAAAATTTCAGACTTTAAGTTAAATTGAGTGTGACATCGATGAGTTGAACAGTAGACTAACAAAAATGTTTAGGGAATGAGCAGAGGTAGTAGGGAATGTTAATACAGCCAAAGCCAACAAGTAATAAAAAACAACCCTTGAACTCATGAAAAGAAGAAGGAGATGAAATATAAAAAACAGAATTAAAAAAGCTTATCAGTAAGAGACATAGAGAAGAAAAATGAATGAGAAATATGAATCAGATCAAAGAAGCCACCAATAAATGACAAAGTCTGAAACAGCTCAGACAAGGAACTTTTTACAAAGCTAAGTTGTAACTGTATAACCAACCCATTTGTGTTCCCCATGTGTCAGCATGTAAGAGACATAGAGAAGAAAAATGAATGAGAAACATGAATCAGATCAAAGACACTGCCAATAAAGGACAAAGTCTGAAACAGCTCTGACAAGGAAACTATTTACAACACTAGGTTGTAACTGTATAACCAACCCATTTGTGTTCCCCACGTGTCAGCAAGTGGGTTGTCAGAGGGTTAATGCCCCTCACTGTAAAACAACTAAAAGGCAAATGGCCGCCCCTTACAGGATTATGGTGTCTGGCTATAGATAGATAGATAGAAATTCCTGAATAAGTTGAGTGGAGTACAATTGCTCAGGACAGATGCTAAAACTAATAAAATACCATGAAAACAAAATAAAAAGTTGCATTACATTTGGATGGAAAGCTTTTGGCAAACTTAGAAACATTATGAAAATTGCTAGTCAGTATGTATGAAACAAAAAGTATACTGTATAACAAATTTATAATTCAGCTATGACCTATGGTTGTGAGACCTGGAAACTGAAAAAATTAGTGGAAAACAAACTAATTTGTTCTCACAGAGCAATGGAGAGGGCAGTGTTGAGAATGTCTCTGAGAGGCAGGAAGATATCCACATGGGTTAGAGAGCAGACTAAAGGCCAAGACACTATAGAAGTTATAAAAATAGCAGAAATGGAGATAGGCCCGTCATGTAGCAAGAATTAGAGATAATCAGTGGAGCTAGGGGCTTACTGACTGTACTCCAACAGATTGCAAGCATAGCAGAAGTAGTCCAGACAGGAGGTGGAGAGTTGAAATAGAGAAGTTTGTAGTGGTAGGTGGGGGTGCTCGCCATCCATTCACTCGATGTAGTGCTGCTCTCGGGTGTCTGCCCTTTTCTCTCCTCCATCCTTCTTTCCTTCCATCCTCTTCTGTCTTTCCTTCATTCTTTCCTCATCCTTCTGCCTACGGGTGACTTTACACTCCCTCTTCTGTCTTTCGTTCCTTCATTCTTTGCTTATCCTTCTGCCTGTGGGTGGCTCTGCACTGAGTGACAAGCCAAATGGTTTCCTGTACACCAGGAAACCATTTACTATGCTGGGTGATAACCATATAACCAAATTTTGGCGCTTGGTGGTTTAGTGGGTAATTACGGCACTCCAATCGGATTGAGCTGGTGAAAGTTTATATCCAAAAGGTGGTTTAAGTTTATTGCTCATGTAATGCCACTCAGGGATGAGTGAGGCTAGTCACTTTCATCCTAAATGTCAGGACCAACTTGCATAGCCCTGGGCTTCTACGCTTCTCATGGAGCAACATAGGATTGAATTATGATGGATGGATGGATGCTGGCAAAACTTGGTGGAGATTAGCTCAGTCAGAGAATTCATGGAGAAGATTGGGGGAGGCCATTGTACAGTAGTGGACTTGCAGTTTCTGTTGATGATGATGATGATTTGTTAAACTATCATCTATGCTACTAGCCTTTCACCCAAACTTGTTAGGTATATCGAAGGTTTAGTGGATTGTGAGAGTACCTGAGTGAGTTTAGCTTCATTTAGCCAATGCTGTACTGTTTGCCCTTCTGCCAAACTGTTTTGATATGTTAAGGGTTTACTCTGTAGATCACATAACTGATTTTAGCTTCTGCTAGGTTATGATAGGATAGTGCCAAATGCTTTTTATCTGGAAACTACATCCATCTGTCATATAAGAGGTCCAGGGCTAGGCTGCTTAGTCCAGACTTTTAGGGTGAGAGTGATTAGGTGCTTAACCCTTGCTCAGCATTACTTGACTAACCCCAACTACCCCTTGGAAGTTAATCTCAGGCCCCATCTCTTTTGAATGCCTTTAACTCACAAGACATCAAAAAACTTTTATGAGGGCAATGAGGCTATTGCACTACATCAGTATACAGCATGGTGGTCCATGCTTGATCTTGTTTGCCTGGATATTCAATAAAAGGTGCAGATTAGCTATAGATCAGTCTGGTGATACCAGGGGATGCCTGTACTTTAATTATTCTTTAAATTCACATGTTTGATTATATGAATTTATAAAGATACCATTTGTTTCATGCTCTAAAGTAAGTAGTCTTAAACTGAAACCTGTTATGTCTTAGTAAATCCAATTTTATAAATACTGAATTTGAGTAACTTTCATGTTATAACTAGGAATTTCAAAATTAAGATTTAAGAAAGTGCAGCATGTTGGAGTTATCAGTAAAATTCTGTTATCATTTCAGATGCACAGCCTAATGAACGTGAGGATTTATTTATCCAGAAGATCCGGCAATGTGGAGTCATATTTGATTTTATAACGGACCCTCTGAGTGATTTAAAATGGAAAGAGGTGAAGAGAGCAGCTCTGAACGAAATGGTGGAGTATGTGACCACCCAACGACAAGTTATCACTGAACCTGTCTATCCAGAGGTAGTTCAGATGTTTGCTGTTAATTTGTTCAGGACACTGCCACCATCAAGCAATCCCTCAGGTATGCTTTATCTTTCATATATATGCTCAGAGCTCCACAGATTACTACATAAGAAAGTTATTTATAGTATGCTGACCTGTTTACTTCAAGTTGCATCATGCATCAACCTGTTGTTCACCATGAAATACTGTACAATAAGTAGAACCAGCCAGCTTGACAGCACAAGCATCATTTAGTCAGTCCCATTAACTAGGTTGCACAGGTTTGATTGATTTGGTCATGATGCGTTAACCCATTCACTTCAGTGACATTTTGTATGTTATACTTGTTACTCCAGATTACAGTATCTTACTGAGATATTTTTAAAATATAAATGGGGAATTAAATATAGCTTTAATTGACTTTTCAGCATGAGAGGCCTTTAAGAAGTAGAATAAAATCATCTGGGTATAAGAATAAAGTAAAAAATGCATCAGATTGAAGAGGTCAAGCTGTGTCTGGCTTTGCTGTGGGTAGAATGGGTGTGATACACATGCTTAACATCTTGGTGATAATCAGTAAAATAAGAAGGGGAGAGACATGCTGTTGGCCTCACCTGCTGCATAGTCCCAGGCACAGGCAATGGATCTGTGACCCCTCATCCACCAACCTTGACCAGTGGCTGTGGTAGTGGCCTCAGGGCACCCTGCCCGGAGAGCTACAGGGACATCCTCTAAATGTGCCATGGCACTGTAAAAAAAACTGCAAACAGTTATGGGAAGGGAACACAGGTCACTGGTATGTTTACACAACCCTACTCTACCATCTCAGGCAGTCAGGTGGTCACTTCATCTCAGATGTTTCTGCCCATATGTTTACATGTAAATGTAACATGCGCCGTAATTTTATTAATTGTTCCACCAACTGTAGCAGATAACAGCGTGGGTTTACCAAAAGAAAACTAATAATAATTATTTTTAAAAAAAAATAAAAAACCCAGGTGTGCCAGATGAGTCTTTTCACATCTGTAAGAAAAAAAAAAATGATTTTAGAACTTTGAAAAAATGGTCCCAAGGCCTACCACGGAAGCATGCAAATGTCTGAACCCACGGCCATTGAGGGGGGTAAACATGCACATTACTTGAAGCATTTGAAGCATCTTTCCAAACCAGTTCTTCGTGGTAGTTTGTTTTATTTTTGTGATTATTTCTGGGTTGGTAAATAAATGTTTCTTCTTAAATCTCTTTCCCCGTTGTTTTTTGCGGTTCTGCTGTGACAGCTCTTGATTCGTCAGCATAGTGGCGGAAGGGATTGTCCTGACCTAAGTGTTTAGCTAAACCAATTAGCCTGATTATTCAGGCTATACGGTGTGAAGGGGTGCCCGAATAGTTGGAAATCACAATTAATCCAGCAGAAACAACTGTTAGATTGATTGATTTACCAGTAAATGTACACTTTAAGCAGCAGAAAGACCTTATCAATTCATATTCCTCCAGCTTGTTCCTGTATTTATCTGACTACTGTATTTTTCATATAGTAAATTACCTTTTCCTGCTGAAAAATGTCCTCCCTGTTATTATCAGGGTAGGTGGGGGCGCCCATCTTCCACCCACTTAGTGTAGTGGTACTCTGTTTTTAGGGTAGTTCTACATTGAGTGGTAAGCCAAATGATTTCCTGTAAACCAGGAAAGTATTTACAGTGCTGTGTGTTAACCTTGTAACCAACCAACATGTGTTCCCTATGTGACAGCAAGTGGGTTGGCAAAGGGTTAGTGCCCCTCCCCGGAAAACATCTAACTAAAAATATGAACAAGAAGCCTCGGACCAGGACTGACCAAAAGGTGACGACTAAGGACCGAACAAAGGACATGGTACAAATAGCTACTTGGAATGTAAGGGGTGCAAATGACAAGGTGAAAGAAAGAGAGATTGTCCAGGTGCTTGAGGGTGCGAAAGTGGATGTATGTGGATTAACCGAAACTAAATGGAGGGGTGAGAGTGTGAGAGAATGGGAGTATGGATGGGATATATGCATGAGAGTAGGTGAGAATGAGAGGGCAGAAGAAGGAGTGTGTATTGTTGTGAATAGCAGATGGAAGGAGAGTATAAGAGAGTATGGATCAGTCGACTTGAGGATTGTGTGGGTAAGACTGGAAGTTGGACTACAAATGTGGGTGACTGTGTGCATGTATGCGCCAACGCAAGATCGTGCAAGCAAAGTGAGTGAGGAGTTCTGGACAAATGTGAAAGTGTGCATGGAAAAGTTTGAAAGGAATGGGAGAGTGTTTTTGATTGAAGATATGAATGGAAAAGTAGGGAATGTGAAGGTGGATGGAGTAGTTGGTGAGTAGGGTGTGCCTGCAGAAATGGATGAGAATGGCAGTGCTTTAGTGGACATTTGTGCTGGGAGAGGGTTTGTGATAGCCAGTACCCTCTTCAGGCACAAAATGATCCATAGGTATATGTGGTGAGTAATGAGAAGGGTGGGTGATGAACTGAATGAACAGAAAGCAATGATTGATTATGTGTGTGGATGGAAGGATGAGAAGGTGTGTAGTGGATGCAAGAGCATATGCCGGTTGGGGGAGTGGACTTTCTGACCACCACTTGGTGGTGGTGAGAATCAGAGTCCAAATGAAATGGAGAAATAGAAGGGAAGGACAGGAAGTAGTTTATGCAAAGAGGGTGGAAGGGTTACAAGAGGATGGAAAAAAGGCAGAATATAAGAGGGAAGTGGAGGAGCGATTGAGTAAATATGAATTGGAGCAGATGGGGGACGTGAAAGGTGTGTGCAAGATTTTCACAGAAGAAATCTGTGCAGCATGTGAGGTGGTGTGTGGGGTGAAGAGAAGACGAAAGAGGGTGCAGGGAACAGCATGGTGGAATGAAGAGGTGAGAGATGCTGTGGCACAAAAGAAAAAAACATATACTGTAGTGAGTGGATGAGAAACGGGTGTGGAAGAAGTTGAGAGATGGAAGAGAGAGTTATATGCAGAGAGGAAGGGAGAGGTGAAAAGATTATTAAGAGAGAGTAGGAAGACAGTGGATGAGGAATTTGAAAGGAATTTGAGTGTAAAATGGAGGGAATTTAGAAAATGTTCTGGAAAGAGGTAAAGAGAGTTAGACAGGGTGCCAAAGACGTTAGTTGGGGAGTGAAAGATAAAAATAGTAGATTACTAGTGGAGAAGGGAGAAAAAGCAAGCATATGGAGAGAACACTTTAAGGAATTGTTGAACAGAGAGAGTGAAAGTAATGCGAATATAAGTGGCTGGGGAATGACTGGGAGAAGGAGGGATGTGAGAAGAGAGAAAGAAGTCAGTAGGATGGAAGTAGTGGAAGCAATGAAGAAAGTAAAAATGGGGAAAGCCCCAGGAATTGATAGAGTGTGTCGTGAAATGCTGAAGCATGAGGGAGACATAGTAGCAGAATGAATGTGGAAGATGTGCAGATTGGCCTGGGAGGAAGGTAGAGTCCCGGAGGATTGGAAGTCAGGTATAATTATTTCCTTGTACAAAGGAAAAGCGGAATAAGAAGTGTGTGGTACTCATAGGGGCATTTGTCTTCTTAGTGTTATAGGAAAAGTATCTATCTATCTATCTATTGCCAGACGCCTCAATCCCGTTTGGGGTGGCCACAAACAAATCGCCTCCAAGTTGCCCTGTCCCCCGCCATTTCACTCCCCTGCTCCCAGCTCACACCCCCCTTTCTCATATACCTCTCCACCCCATCCCTCCATCTCATCCTCGGCCTCCCCCTCCCTCTTTCCCCCTCCACCTCACTCACATACACTCTCTTCGTCAGTCTTTCACCCTCCATCCTCTCCACATGGCCAAACCACCTCAGTGTGTTCATCATAACGGTTCCTATCACATCCACATCCACACCACAACGCTCCTTTATATCCTCATTCGTCAGCCTGTCTCTCCATGTGACTCCACAGGCTCCTCTTAAATAACTCATTTCCACTGCTCTCACTCTTGACTTGTGTCCTTCCAACAACGTCCAAGCTTCACTTCCGTACGTTAGAGTTGGTATCACAATACTGTCATGTAGTAACTTTTTCATTTCCATGCTCACTTCCCTGTTTCTTATCACTGCTTTCAAGGAACCAGAACCTTTCTTCCCTGCTGTACCCTTTCAAGCACTTCACCCTCCAAACCTCCATCCTTACTCATCACACTACCCAAGTACTTAAACGTACTCACATTTTCCAATTCCCCACCATCCAACCTCGCTGTACATTCACTGACTTCACCTCTCTCAAAGACCATCACTTTACTCTTCCCTACATTCACCTATAGATTCCGTTTCTTACACACTCTCTCAAACTCATCAACCAAGCCTTGCAGCTCCCCTTCGTCTTCACTCAACAACACAGTATCATCTGCAAACAACAGTACAGGGAGTTTCCAAACACTATCCTCTCTCACCATGGCCACACCAACATCCACAACCCTACCTGGTACCTCTTTTATTACCCCATCCATGTACAGATTGAACAACCATGGAGACATGACACATCCCTGTTTCAACCCAACCTTCAAAGAGAAAAATTCACTTAGTTCACCATCCACACGCACTGCAGCCTTCGCACCATCGTACATACTCTTCACAGCATTCAACAACTTTCCATCTACTCCATATATTCTTAATACTTTCCACAATCCTTGTCTATCCACCCCGTCATATGCTTTCTCCAAATCCATGAAAGCCGCATACAACTTCTTTCCCTTCTCTAGAAACTTTTCCACTAAAGATCTGAGAATGAATATCTGATCTACACAACCTCTTCCCTTCCTAAAGCCTCCCTGTTCTTCTCCAACTAATTTCTCTGTTCTTTCTCTAACTCTGTCAATAAGTATCCTACCATACACTTTTCCTATTATACTAAGAAGACAAATGCCCCTATGGTTACCACACACTTCTTTTTCCCCTTTTCCTTTGTACAAGGGAATAATTATTCCTGACTTCCAATCCTCCAGGACTCTACCTTCCTCCCAGGCCACTCTGCACATCTTCCACATCCATTCTACTACTATCTCTCCCCCATGCTTCAGCATTTCACCACACACTCCATCAATTCCTGGGGCTTTCCCTGATTTAACTTTCTTCATTGCTTCTACAACTTCTATCCTACTGATTTCTTCCTGTCTTCTCACCTCCCTCCTTCTTCCAGCCATTCCCCAGCCACTTATACTCGCATTACTTCCATCCTCTACGTTCAACAATTCCTTAAAGTGTTCTCTCCATCTGCTCACTTTTTCTCCCTTCTCCACTAGTAATCTACCATTTTTATCTTTCACTCCCCTGCTACTTTCACTTCCACCCTGTCCAATTCCCCACCATCCAACCTCGCTGTACATTCACTGACTTCACCTCTCTCAAAGACCATCACTTTACTCTTCCCTACATTCACCTATAGATTCCGTTTCTTACACCTCTCTCCAGAACATTTTCTTACAGTCCCTCCACTTTACACTCAAATTCCTTCCAAATTCCTCATCCACTCTCTTCTTTCTCTTACTAATCTTTTCACCTCTCTCTTCCTTTCTACATATAACTCTCTCTTCTGCCTCTCAACCTCTTCCACGCCCCTATTTCTCATCCATTCATTGTATGCTTTCTTCTTTTGTGCCACAGCCTGTTTCACCTCTTCAGTCCACCACGCTGTTCCTTGCACCCCCCTCCGTCTTCTCTTCCTTCCACACACCACATCACATGCTGCACATACTTCTTCTGTAAATATTCTACACACACCTTCCACGTCTCCCATCTGCTCCAATTCATATTTGCCCAATCGTTCCTCCACTTCTCTCTTATACTCTGCCTTTTTCTCATCCTCTTGTAACCTTTCCACTCTCCTTGCAACTACTCCTTCCTCTCGTCTTTCCCTTCTTCTATTCCTCCAACTTACTTGAACTTTAATTCTGGCCATCACCAAGTAGTGGTCAGAAAGTCCACTCCCCCAACCTCTATACACTCTTGCATCCATTACACATCTTCATATCCTTTCATCCACACACACATAATCAATCATTGCCTTCCTTTCATTCATTTCACCACCCATCCTTCTCATCACTCGCCATGTATACCTGTGAATCATTTTATGCCTGAAGAGGGTATTGGCTACCACCAACCCCTCCCAGCACAGATGTCCACTAACGCACTCCCATTCTCATCTATCTCAGCAGGCACACCCCACTCACCAACTATTCCATCGACCTTCACATTCCCAACTGTACCATTCATATCACCAATCAAAAACACTCTCTCATTCCTTCCAAACTTTTCCATGCACACTTCTACATTTGTCCAGAACTCTTCTCTCACTCTTCTAGCACGATCTTGCGTTGGCGCATAGACACACACAATCGCCCACATTTGTATTCCAACTTTCAACTTTACCCACACAATCCTTGACCCAACTGATCCATACTGTCTTATGCTCCTCTTCCATCTTTTACTCACAACTATACAGTAGTATATTGACAGAGTTAGGGAAATAACAGAGGAATTAGTTGGAGAAGAACATGGAGGTTTTTAGGAAGGGAAGAGGTTGTGTAGATCAGATATTCATTCTTAGATATATAGTGGAAAAGTTTCTAGAGAAGGGAAAGATGTATGCAGCTTTCATGGATTTGGAGAAACCATATGATGGTGGATAGACAGGGATTGTGAAAAGTATTAAGAATATATAGAGTAGGTGGGAAGGTGTGGAAGGCCGTGAAGTGTGTGTATGAGGGTGCTAAGGCTGCAGTGTGTGTGGATAGTGAACTGAGTGAATTTTTCTGTTTGAAGGTAAGATTGAAGCAAGGATGTGTCATGTTTCCGTGGTTATTCAATCTGTATGTGGTTGGGGTTATAAAAGAGATACAAGGTAGGGCAGTGGATGTTGGAGTGGCCCTAGTGAGCTAGGGCAGTGTTTGGAAACTCCCTGTACTGTTGTTTGCAGATGATACTGTGTTGTTAAGTGAAGACGAAGGGGAGCTGCAAGGCTTGGTGGATGAGTCTTGGAGAGTGTGTAAGAAACAGAGTCTAAAGGTGAATGTATGGAAGAGTAAAGTGATGGTCTTCGAGAGAAGTGAAGTCAGTGAATGTACAGTGAAGTTGGATGAGGAGGAATTGGAAAATGTGAGTGTATTTAGGCTTTTGGGTAGTGTGATGAGTAAGGATGAAAATTTAGAGGTTGAAGTGCTTGAAGGGGTACAACAAGGAAGAAAGGTTGCTGGTTTCTTGCAGGCAGATATAAGAAACAGGGAAGTGAGCATGGAAGTGAAAAAGTTACTACATGACAGTATTGTGATACCAACTCTAATGTTTGGAAATGAAGCTTGGACCTTGTTGGAGGGACAGAAGTCAAGAGTGAGAGCAGTGGATATGGGTTATTTGAGGAGAGCATGTGGAGACACATGGAGAGGCAGACTGATAAACGAGGAAGTGAAGGAGCATTGTTTTGTGGATGTGGATGTGATAGGAAGCATTAGGAGAAACACATTAAGGTGGTTTGGCCATGTGGAGAGGATGGAAAGTGAGAGACTGATGAAGAGAAAGTGAGTGAGGTGGAGAGGGAGAGGGGAGGCCGAGGGTGAGATGGAGGGATGGAGTGGAGGGGTATATGAGAGATGTGGGTGTGAGCTGGAAGCAGGGCAATGAAGTGACGGGGGACAGGGTGACAAGGAGGCGATTTGTTTGTGGCCACTCCTTACGGGATTGAGGCGTCTGGCAATAGATAGATAGATATTGTCGTCACATTTCTTAAGCCATACCTATGATTGTTTCCAGTGCAGTTGAAGAAACTCACTGTACTCAAAGGTGGATTTTATTTCCTAATTTCCCAACTCGAGGTTAGGTTATGTTGGGATAGGTTAGGTTAAAGTAATAGGCACTGTAGTTAACCTGTGGCATCCAGCATTTATTTCCATCAGCCCTTCCCCCAGCTGGAAAATCAACCTTTTTTAACCATAATAGCTCAGCTAATACTTAGCCAAAAATTTAAAACTAAGTGTCGTAATACTCACCAGCCTTTTGACTTCAAGCAGATGGGCCTTAGATTATCCTGGTACAGTAGTGTGTAGAGTCAGAGAGAGAGCCTTTGGAAGTTGAGTAACTTTTTGTGTTTTTTGTGGCTGTGTCCGTATGCTTGGCTGTGGTGCGGTGGCATAAGTAAGGCTTATACATTCCCCCCACAATAAAAAAACACTTTCAGGGTATGGCAGTCAATCACAAACACCAGTTTCCAAGTAGGCCTTGAGAATTAAGGTGTGAGTGCAGTGGTGTGAGCGGGGATGTGCGGTCACAATGGCAGCGACCTTGAGGCAGGCAGGCTGATGTCTCACCAGACACAAGGAGAACTTTTTGCGCAGGTCTGTCTGTGACAGAGGTACACAGGCAACTGGAGCATGAGTGGGATGCATGCAGGAGGGTTGCCAGTGTTTGCCTGTGGTGGTAATTATCCACAAAATATTCAGACAATGCTGCAAAAGACTGCATCATGTTTACATTCTAGCCAGACATCTCTAGGTGGTCATGTACTGTATACATGACACCTAGACACCATGGGTTAAACTAGGTTACGTCAGGTTTAATTAAACACCTAGGTTAGGACAGTCCCTTCTGCCATTATGTTTACGAATCAGACGAGTTGTCACAGCAGAACAGCTAAGAACAATGGGGAAAGAGTTTTAACAAGGAACGTTTATTTACCAGCCTAGAAGTATTCAGAAAAACAGACTATCAGGAAGAACTAATTTAGGAAGGTGCTTATACTGCTTAAAGCTGGGGTTCCCAACCTTTTTAGCACTGCGTCCCCCTTTGGTCAGGACTGCATTCATGATGCCCTCCACCCGGGCCACCCCTCTGATGCCTAAATAACGATGCTTTTATCTGTTCCATATGGATGCTTAAGACGCTAGATGGCAACACTACATGTGGTTGCTTGAAATGGCGATTGTGAAGTTTTCCTATCAAAGTTTCTTATTCATACATATCTTTGGGAATACCCTGTGTGCATTTGAATGGCCTATATATTTGAACTCTGATTACCCCACGTCCCCCCTAGCAATCTCAAAAGCCCCCCCAGGTTGGGAAATGCTGGCTTAAAGTAAAGTGTATTTTTAGCCCCCCCTTAATGGCCGTGGATTCAGAAATTTGCATACTCCCGTAGCAGGCCTTGGGACCAAATTTATTTTTCTTACAGATGCAAAAAGACTTGTCTGGTGCACCCGGCTTTTTTTAACATATGGGCAGAAACATCTGAGATGAAGTGACTGCCTGACTGCTTGGGATGGTAGAGTAGGGTTGTGTAAACATACCAGTGACCTTGTTCCCTTCCCATAATTGTTCGCAGCTTTTTTACTGTGCCCCCTCCCTCAAAGTCACTGACACCGGAACGGCAAAGTGTTGTTCAAGGCCGACAGATATGTATCAGTACTCCTGCTTTCACACATACAGTACACACTAGAACAAACAAAAGAATAAGCAGTATATGTATCCTTAACTTTAGGCAGCAGAAGTAACTGTATGCTCAATCGGTCCAATATATGTTGGGAAGCGAAAAATTGAACGAAGAATGTAGAACTGAATGCTAGCTTACAAGAACATGTTGGATGAAAAAGTAGTTTTTTTCTGATTAGCAGACCTTTTTCGTTACATTTCATCCCCTAAAATTGTGAACTCATAAATTTTCTTCAAAGCATATAGCCTAAAGACCTTACCAATCCAATTCATATTCCTCTGGTTTGTTTTCTGTATTTTTCTGACTATTTTTAGGGTGGTAAATTACATTTTCTTGCTGAAAGATTTCCCCCCTGTTATTATCATCACGTTCCTTAAGTTGTACCTACAATTGTTTCCAGCTTAATGGAAGAAACTTGCTGATGTGCTCAAGGGTGGCTTTTGTTTCCCAACTGGAGCCCAGGTTAGGTTAGGTTAAATTATTAGGTAGTTCAGCAATGTTAGGTTAGGTTTAGTTGAACCCTTAGGTTAGGACAGTCCCTTCCACCATTACACTGACAAATCAAATTAGTTATCAGAGTGGAACAGCTAAAAACAATTGGGAAACAGATTTAACAGGCAGTGTTTATTTACCTCCCAGAAATAATCAGAAAAATTTAATAGACAATCAGGAAGAAGAGCTGATTTGGTTTCGTGCTTCTGCTTCCTAAAATAAAGCATATGTTTAGCAGTTGAGCAAACAAGAGCATTTCTCTGGTGGTGGCATCCCTTCTTTATCAGTCGCCTCACCAAACTTCACCCCATCACCCTCGTGATTGAGTTGTGAGCAGTAGGCGTGGGTGGGGGTAGACTCACGCTCATTTACCCGTGGCTTGCTCTCTAGCAACCTGATGCTTGCTGTTTAAACTGGAGCTATTGTACGGATAAATTTATGTACAATATTATTGTACCAATTAATGATTAAGGCACAGCCTGGATATACCAAAACCTGGATGATTGAGCTTTCAGTGTACTGTATATACTGTATACATATATATGAGGGCTGCGCGTAGTAACGGTGCTAGCAGACATTTACCATGAAATTCATTTTGACATACTATCTATCTATCTATCTATCTATTGCCGGATGTCATAATCCTGTAAGGGGTGGCCACAAACAAATCGCCTCCATGTTGGTCTGTCCCCCGCCATTTCACTGCCCTGCCCCCAGCTCATGCCTTCCTCTCTCTTATGCCTCTTTATTCCATCCCTCCATCTCGTCCTTGGCCTCCCTCTCCCTCTCCGCCCACCCTGCACCTCACTCACATACACCCTCCTTGTCAGTCTCTTGCTCTCCATCCTCTCCATTTGGCCAAACTGTATATCACTATATTGACTCTTCGTCTAACGGTTGTGGTTGGATGTTCCATCATAACACTGAAAATTAGGTTGAAACGCTCATGAAGCAAGGTAACTTTTTCACTCTAACAAGATTTTGGCTCCGTGTGCCTAGTCTGGTATGCGTATAGTAGTGATACTATCTCCCAGCTTCCTGGAGCATGCATTTTCTGTCATCCAGGATGGCCGGAGGCAGTGATAACTCAGCCAGCCGTGCAGTGCTCTCTGATTGGCTTCTTTCGTACTGTGCATTACCCCTTCCGCTATTGCACATGTTTCTGTACAGGCAGACCCCAGTATATGATACCCCAACATGCGATACCCTAGATTAGTGATGGAGGGTAGAAATACCACCCTACCTTGCCTAACGACGGCCAAACCCCGTTTTAACAATTGGTTTTTGTTTTATTATTTTTTTTTACCGATTTTTATGATATTTTAGACAAATTTTGATTAGATTGATTTATAAACTGTTTTTAGATTAATGTGTTTTAGTCATAGGTGGGGTGAACATTGACATTTTGGAGTACAGTTTACAATGTTTGATTTTTTCCAGACTTGGTGGTAGGTGGGGGTGCTCACCATCCACTGAATTGATGTAGTGTTGCTATGGGTGTGTGCCCTTTCCTCTCTTCCATTCTTCTTCTTCAGTTTTTCTTTCCTTCATTCTTTCCTCTTTCTTCTGCCCATGGGTGACTTTACACACCCTCTTCTGTCTTTCTTTCTTTCATTCTTTTCTCTTTCTTCTGCCTATGGGTGACTTGACACTCCCTCTTCTGTCGTTTGTTCATTCTTTCCTCTTCCATCTGCCTGTGGGTAACTTTACACTGAGTGACAAGCCAGATGGTTTCCTGTACACCTGGAAACCATTTACTATACTGGGTGGTAACCATATAACCAAATTATGGTGCCTGGTGGTTTAGTTGGTAATTAAGGTGCTCCAATCGGATTGAGCCTGTTTAGGTTTATATCCAAGGGATGGTTGAGGCTTATTGCTCATGTAATGCCACACAGATGAGTAAGGCTGGTCACTATCATCTTAAATGTCAGGACCAACTTGCCTAGCTCTGGGTTCCTGTGCTTCTCATGAGGCAACATAAGACTGTATGATGGATGGATTATGTTTGATGATTTTCAGATTTCATTTTTGAGTTTAGGTAAGTTATAAACTGCTTTTAGGCTTAGTTTAGCTGTTTTAAAGCTATTTAGGGGTTTAGGTTAGCTAGAAACCTGTTTTTGGACTCCGTTGGGTGGGTTTAGGACTTAGTTGGGGGGAAACCCAAGGTTCAAAAATGCATCCCAATACTTTATATGTTAACCCGCCCCATCCCGACCACTTTTCCACCACTGACTCCCCTCAATCCCGACCATTTTTGGATTTTTTTTTTTTTTTTTTTTTTGCTCAAACCTCCGCCTTTGGTGAGAAACATCAAAAATTTATAGAGAAATCAGTCACCTGAGGTTTAAAATACTCGATCCAGGTAACAGTACCTCCTTACCTGACTGGGTTTTCTAACAGGCTGGCACCAAAGAAAACGAGTTCTATGGGAGGGTAACTATTTCACACCACTCATAAACGGTATTTATTTATTTACTTGGTATGAATTTATATGTAGTACGAGAGTATATTGGTTTTCAAACAGTAATATAGGCATTATAAGCATTGTTTCACTCACTAACTCATCACCATACCTGACCTTTTTTTGCCACATTACCTGATCATCATTTCTGACTGTTTCTTCCTCTAATGCTATGTAAAGTTTGTCCTCCACATTGTCATTGATTGGGGAATCACTCTAGCCCTGAATTTCGTATCACGGCGTGACATGGCTTTACTGGCCAGGTCACTGATAACAGGTGAATTGCTGAGACAATGGCGTGCAGGGGGGGGGGGGAGGTCATGCTGGGTAAGGCATTGTCCCTGCCTGGCATCTTGTAGAGGAAGGTGTCATGTGTATAAGTACCCAAAATCACTCACGAAAATTGAAAATTGTGCAAATTAAGGACCTTGCAATTGATTCGCGTTTATGTACATTGACGGGATTGGCAGTGACAAAATGTGTTGACGTTAATTCACGTTGATGGGACGCCGCGGGTTAAATCTACCCCAAGATACGATACCCTGCCTAGCGATGGGTTTTTACCTAACCAATTGCATCGTTAAACCTGGGTATGCCTGTATTGCAGGTACAGCAACACAACCATGCCCCATGACCATCGTGAGTGTGGTGAGAGTGACGGTAAGCCTTTGGGTTTGCCTAGAGGCCTGTTCTTTGGTGCTCAGAGTGTGTTAACCCATGGGCTGCGGCAAGGGGTTGTGCAGACATCCCCTGTTATGCGGCTAAATGATAATTTTGGTCACTCCAACAGATTTCCATGAAATGTATATCTTTGGCTAGGAAATTGCATCTTGCAGCTACCCACAGGATGTTTTAAAATTGAACTCAACGTAGTTTTGGAGAAATAATTTTCAGCAATTGCATGTCTGGCAAGAACAGGAAAACTATGCTTTGAGGAAAATGACAGGTTTGAGGTTGGGGCATGATAGTATGGTTATTGTTATGAATTATTTTTCTTCCTCCATAAGTATCGTACCTTAGCTGGATGTAATCATATCAGTGGGTTGGGATATTACTGCTAACGATGTTGTGAGCATAGTATTTACCTAGATGTAGCAATAAAGCCACCAACCCTAGAAATCAATCAATCAGTGTTGGCCAGAAGATGTTCCCCCCATCGTAAAGGCTGGTTCACACAAGCTAAATCGCAGCCTTTTTCTTTCTTTCTTTTTTTTTTTTTCCCATTTGCAGGAGAGAAAAATGCTGTTTTTGGCATATATCCCGGAAAGATGCTTACGCCATGGGGACCGGGGACCTCAGAGGCAGGAATGCAGCAAACGTGTTTACAAAGATGGGCCACCTTACTTCTACAGTATTAGGTGTGCAGCTCTTGCTCTTGCACGTTGCATACTTCAAGATCAGCCCTCACGTCCTCGATATAGCTCGTGTGAATTAGTGTCATGACTCTCCTGTGGCTTCAAGGGCCATATGCATAAATTTTCTTAACCCCTAACTGCCAGCTGACGTGTATAGCTGTCACAATTTTGGGTGCAGAGCGATGCCGGTTGATGTGTATAGCCACAAGCGTCTTCCCACCACCCTTTGAACTTTAACTTATCCTTACTCATTGAAGAGACCACCTGGAGATGTGGGGATACTTTCATTTGAAAGAGGAAGAGTTGGTGAGTCTTATGTATCTTTTTTTCTCTCTAGCTGTTATAGTTTGGCAGATATAGGGGTTGAAGGAAGGCTGTTTTTTTCTGTCATGGATATCCCCTGTAGGGAGGAGCGCACAACATCGGAAAACCTCCGGCATGTAGGGGTTAGGCATAAAATCGTGTAAGATTCCTTGTGTATACCTTTATCTCATACTAAAATAACCATACTTTTATAATAACCCAAATTGGAATGAACATTAAAATGAGTAGTAGTGGTTGTAATAGTAGTAGTAGTAGTAGTAGTAGTAGTAAACAGCTAAACACACAAGGTCTCATATTCGTCTTCATTCCCAGAGCTTTGCCTTGTTCAGTGTTTCCATTTTAATCAGCCTGGCCTCAATCTTCCAATTCCTGCAAAAAAAGACCAACATGTTGGTCTCTCTATTCCGGCAAATAAAGTGGTCAGGATTTCTGCTTGGGATTGAATTCCAGCCAGAAATGGCAGTGATTTTGCTCATGGGAACCAGCCTAAATGTTTGGACACATATATGTTTGTGTGGATACAGTTATTTTCTCGCAATACTGCTGCTCATAAATTGGATGTAATTATAGGAATGAGATAAGACATCATTGTTCTCAGTGTGATAAGCGTAGTACTGTATTTATGTAGCCATGGATATCACTTGGCCATTTGCCTAGCGATATCAGGTATGAGGAAGGCTGGTGGTGGTGATTGTGTGTGTGTGTATGTGTGCGTGTGTGTGTGTTTGTGCATTTACCTATTTCTAGTATACAGGAATTGAGCTAAGCCCATGTTGTCCCATCTCCATATCTCCATTTATACAGTCTAGTTTTAAATGCGTGAATGTTTTTTTTGCCTGCATCACCTCTTCATCTAAGTCATTCCAAATACCTATGCCTCTGTTCAGGAAACTGAACCTTTTAAGATCATTAAGACATCTACTCTTCCTTAACTTGAAGTCATGACCTCTTGTTCTTCCATCATCCAACACAAAAAGAGCCTCTTTATCCATCCTTTCTAGTTCTCTTACATTTTTAAACATTATGATCGTCACCTCTTTACCTTCTCTTGAGCAGTGTTGGTAACTTCAGTTTTTCCAATCTCTCCATGTGCACCTCTTTCCCTTCTCTTGCGCAGTGTTGGTAACTTCAGTTTCTCCAATCTCTCCTCGTAGGTCAGTACTCTTAATCATGGTATCATCCTTTTCGCAATCCGTTGAACCTTCTCCAGTTTATCAATATGCATCTTCAAATTAGGTGACCTCACCTCGGCTGCATACTCTAGTCTTGGTCTTATCATGGTCACTATCAACTCCCTCAGCATTTCCTCGTCCATGTAATTAAAAGCCACTCTCAAGTTGGTCAATAATCCATAAGTGCCTCCAATAATTCTGTTTATATGCTTTTCTTGTGACAAGTCATCCTGAATAATCACTGTCAAGCCCTTCTCATCTTTTCTTTACTAATTATCCCATTGCCCATTTTATGTCCAGTGCAGTGTTTTTTCACTCATTCCCATTTCTAATACATGATGCTTCTTGTCATTGAAATCCATTTTCCAAGTCTGGCTTCAGCTGTGGAGCTTGTCCAAGTCCTCTTGCAGTTTTTTACAACTGTAAATACATTTAATATGTTTCATGATTTTAGCATCATCTGTGAACATACTCATGTAACTATTCAGTCCATCTGACGGACCATTTATATACATTAGAAACATTATTGGGACTAAGACAGAGCCCTATGGTACTCCACTAGTTACATTTCTGCATTGTGAAACCTTGTCTCTTATAACTGTTCTCATCTGCCTTCCTATCAGATATTCATTCACTTTAATAGTTTCCCATGCATCCTTCCGAACGTATTCAACTTCCACAGCAGCCTCTTATGGGGCATCTTGTCAGATGTTTTCCTGAGATCAAGATAGACACAATCTTCCCATCCCTCTCTTTCTTGTATGACATCTGTTACCTTACTGTAGAACTTAAATAGGTAAGAAACACAAGATCTTCCTTAAAACCAAAATGTCTTGGTGTTATCACTTCATTTTCTTTTAAATACTTCATCCATCTTTTTCTAATAATTATCTCAATTTTTACAAACAACACTAGTAAGTGATACAGGTCTGCAACTGACATTTTAAATGTCAGGGCCAACTTGCCTAGCCCCAGGTTTCTATGCTCCTCATGGGGTAACATAGGATTGGATGATAGATGGATGGATGGATGATACAGGTATGTGATAGAGGTCTACAATTGAGTGGATCTTCCCTGTCTCCTTCCTTGAAGATTGGCACAATATCTGCTCATATCCAGTCTTTAAGTAACTGTCCATTTCCCAGAGACTGCTTACTGATGATATGAACAGCCACTCTAATTGGTCAGCACATTCCTTCATGATCCATCCAGCCACACCATCTGGTCTTATGCTTTCCTCACATCCAAGTCCCTCATCAGCTGTAGCATTTCATATATGCCAACTTCAGTTTCTACCATTCTCATCATCCTGGGTTCCATTTCAGTTTCCCTAAATTCCTCTTCCAACACATAGACTAATACTGCAGCTTGTTGTTCATTATTTCGCACAATTCTTCTCTTTTGTAAGTTTCATCTCCATCCCTCAATCGTATTATACTTCCTTAACTTTCATTTTACCATTTACAGACCTATTAAATAGTGTAGGCTCTTTTTTACGTTTAGTTACAATATCTTTTTCGTATTTCCTTTTCTTCCACTCTCCGCACCCTTATATATTTATTTCTTATCTGCTTGTACTCCTCCCAAACCCGTTCATTACACCTACTGGGGGAGGCAGTGGCTCGGTCGGTAGGGTAGCCTGCATTTCTTCTGGACCCAAGTTCAAATCTCCGCTGGGACAGGGAATGGTTTAGGGATTTGAATTTCATTAAAACAGACTTTACTGATCTACCAGAAGACCCGCCGACATACACCAGTCCTGTATGAGACAGCCCTGGCATGTATTCAGTATGGACGGTGAGTGTTAGGGCTGAAGTGGTGATATGTAGGTTAGAGGTGTATGATATGTAGGAGGACTACTGGACCTTGAAAGCAGGCTGTGAGGCCTATGCCCGGAGTCACACACATAAAAAAATAAATAAATGAATAAATAAATTCTCACTATTCCATGCTCTTTTTCTAGCCTCAGGTGCCATTCTACACCTGTTGTTAAACCATTTTTTCTTTCCATTGCTTTGAAGAATTTTGGAACATGTTTACTAGCTCCTGTTTTATGTACAGTACTTCCATCAAAAACTCATACTTCTTAGCATTTGTGATCACATTCATTTTTCTCAAGTCAGCATTTGGGAAAAAGTTCCCTGGTGTGTGTGTGTGTGTGTGAGAGAGAGAGAGAGAGAGAGAGAGAGTGGAGGGAGGGAAAGGGTGGAGAGAGGTGTCAAGGAAGGAAGGAGAAATGCGGTGAGATTGTGTTGCCAGCTCCTTTCTAATGCTTCCAGAGAGAGAGAGGGAAAAATGAGTGTGCGAATAATCTAAAGCATGGGGGAAAAAAAAAAAAAAAAAAAAAAAAAAAAAAAAAAAAAAAAAAGGAAAATAATGCAGGAAAAGTTTTACAGTACACACACACACACACACACACACACACACACACACACACACACACACACACACAGTGTTGCCCGGATAATAGAATATCCAGTTAGTGCAAAAATTCGCTGACACAATGCATCATCAGCAGGTGTCGTCTGCAAGCCAGTCTGGTTGCAGGGAGGTGCAGAGTTGCAAGTAAAACTTACCTGTCGAAGTGAAAATTACCACAAGATGAGCACCATTTTTAGTTAAGTGAATATGGAAAGAGTTAAGAAAATGATGAAGCTAGAAAGCAAGATGACGATTTCTACCCTGAACTGGTTGAAATGGAAACATATAATAAATTAGTAGAGAAAGTGGCGCCTGGTGGTTTAGTGGGTAATCAAGGCGCTCCATTTGGTTTGAGCCTGTGTAAGTTCATATCCAAGGAGTGGTTGGGGTTTATTGCTTATGTAATGCCACTCAGGGATGAGTGAGGCTGGTCATTCTCATCTTAAATGTCAGGACCAACTTGCCTAGCCCCGGGTTCCTACGCTCCTTATGGGGTGACATAGGATTGGATGATGGATGGATGAATGGAAAAAGGTTTTCAAAGTGAAGCAGAGGAAATTGAGAAGCAGTTACGCATGCAGAAGGAAGAGAAAAGTAAAGTAAACAAAAAAGACACAACAATGGATGAGCTGTCAGTCAAGGTAGGTTCACCTAGAAGGAAGATTAGTGAAATGGCATGTACAGTTGTGAACCATGAGAGTATTATGGAGGAGTTCATAAGTGATACAGAGACAGTTAGGCAAGCAAGCAGTGTGATAGACCAAAGCAGTGATATTGAAGAAAAGATAGCCCAGGTGAACGTAGTAATGAGAAGTTGCAAAGATGAAGTGGAAAGTACTGTACATATGCTGGACTGGCGAAAGTAAGGAAAGACAGAAACAAAAGTCAAAGAAAAAAACATTAGAAGAAAAAAAAAAAAAAAAAAAAACATTAAAAATACCCTAAATTGGTGAAAGATACAGCAGATATCAACAAATCTGTAGTAATCACTGTTATAGATGAGGAAGAAATAATAAACAAAATTTCGAGAGACAAAAAGATGGCAAATATAATGAACATACTAAAGGAAGCATCAGAGGAAATCTGTGATAAAGACATAAAGGAACATGAAAGACTAGGGAAATATGAGAGAAATAAGTCAAGCCATCTGAAAGTAACCTTCCAGACTGTGAACACTGTGGAGAAAGTACTAAAAAATGCAAACTCATGGAAAAAGAGGTATTGAAAAAAGTGTGGATAAAATAATGCCTAATAAAAGAGGAACTGGGAATACTAAAGGAGAAGAGGGAGGAAGCAAAAACAAAGAATGAGGAAAGATCAGAGGAAGAGTTAATTTTTTTTACAAAGTAATTGGATTGCAGGTATGAAAGTGGTACATAACCAACAGTGAATAAAAAGAAGGAAGGTAGTAGAATCAAGCTATGGCAAGTATGTAAACAAGATGATTAAGCTGATGTACTCAAATGTAGACAGACTGGTATCTAAATTATTAGAGATGAAGGACTATACCAGAGAAAAGGAACTGCATATTTGCCTAACTGAAACAAATGAACCCCAAATATATCAGTTGATACCCTAAACTTAGATGAGTACAATATATGGCAAAGAGACAGAAATTTAAGGAAAGGAGGAGGAATTATAATCTTAACAAAGAAAAATCTACAAGTCAGAGAACTAGAACTAGATGTACCCTCATAAATAGAACTGATTGCATTAGAGACTAACACATTTGAAGGGAAAGTAATTGTGGCAAATTTGTACATGCCACCCAAAACAAACACTTGGGAAAGAGACGAATATGATGATCTGGCAGAAAGTACAGTCCAGAGTTTAAGAACATTACTACATAGAATGGAAGAGGAATCTAAAAGAATTATATAAACAGGAGATTTCAGTACAGATATAAGTTGGAATACTCTAGATGTAAGAAGCCAAGAAAGCTTTTGGAATCTAAAGTTCCTGGATCTTGTGCAGGAGTTTTTCGTGACATAGAATGTAAAGGAAAACACCAGAAAAAGAGGACTTGATGATCCATCAGTACTAGATCTAATATTTACTAGGCAAGAAAATGATATTGACAATATCATGTATCACTCTCCATTCGGCAAAAACGACCATGCAGTATTATTTACAACTTCAGAATTGCCTATGGCATAGTTACCAGTAATGAGAGTTATAAAAATAGTCCATCCATCATCCAATCCCCTGTTGCCCCAAGAGGAGTGTAGGAGCCTGGGGCTAGGCAAGTTGGTCCTGACATTTAAGATGAGAGTGACCAGCCTCTCTCATCCCTGAGTGGCATTGCATGAGCAATAAACCCCAACCATCCCTTGGATATAAACCCTCACTAGCTCAATCCAATTGGAGCTCTGTAATTACCCACTAAACCACCAGGTACCATAATTTGGTTATATGGTTACCACCCAGCATTGTAAATGGCTTCCTGGTGTACATGAAACCATTTGGCTTGTCACTTAGTGTAGAGTCACCCATAGGCAGAAGGAAGAGGAAAGAATGAAGAAAAGAAAGACAAGAGGAAGAAAGGATTAGAGGAAAGGGCAGACACCCAAAGCAGCACTACATCGAGTGAGTGGATGGTGAGTATCCCCACCTACCACTAACCGATACATGCATGCCCACACATATTCCCAGATATACAAATATCAGCAAAAGAAGTACAGGAAGAGTTATGTAAATTAGACAAAGGAAAAGCATGTGGTCCTGATGAAATTTCAGGCTGGGTGCTACATGAATGTACAGAATAGTTAAGCAGACAATTATATATAATATTCAAGGAATCTTTAGGTCATGGTCAAGGCAGAGAGTCTTGTTTTCAGCTGTTATTTGTAACTGCAGCCTAAATTATATTATTTTTACATTATGTACGCTTTTCTTTGTCTTCGTGGTGCACTTTGAACATTTCACACTATACAATATTATAATGTAAAATTTGTCATCTTACATCTCTACAGTTATACTCTTACATATGTAAATATTATATACAACTGTATATTACAACTGTTCACACTAATATGTCTTTAGTGTGTGGTATTCTTTAAAGCAGTTGATACAGAGACCCACACCACACTCAGGGCACAACGTAGTCACATCTCTGCGTTTACCTGGGTGTCTCACTGAATTCTTGCACACATCACATCTCATCTGTTGTTTACAACTAGAAGTGGCCCGAGGTGGTGTCATGAGATATATTCACGTCCTAACAGGCACTGTTGCCATATCTCCCATTTGTTTCATACAATAGGCCCGCAGAATAGGAATGCTTTCTGGAATGTCAACCGCCCTTTCCATTGAGGATGTTCGGGAATGTTTTCCGCCCTTTAGGGATTAAGGAGATTGCTGTGTTGAGTTGGGAGTTAGAGATATCAAACTTTTTGAATGGGTGTTTAAGTGTGAAGGAACTGTGAAGTGTCGAGTCATCTGCACATGAGTGAATGGGATTGTGGATGACATACGGAATCATTAATATGAATGAGGAGCAGGGTTGGAGCCAGCATTGATCCTTGCGGCATGCCAGCGTTGAGTGAGTGGAAATTGGAATATTTATCATCTACCTTTACTGTTCTCTGTTGCCAAGGTATGAGGAAATCAATGGGACAAAAGATGATAGGCTGTAACAAGGGAGCTTGGATAACAGGGATTGGTGCACACTGTCAGAAGGTTTAGAAATATCAAGGGCTAATGCATGGTTTCTCCATGTTGGTCAGTTGACTGATGGATTGCATGAGCAAAGAGATTGAGTGTATTAACAGTGGATCTTTTATGGCAGAAACCATACTGTCACATTAATTAAGTTGTTGAATTCAAGATGTTAAACACTGTAATTATTAATGACAGTCTCAGATACATGTCTAAGAGAAGATGTGATAGTTAATGGTCTGTATGTGGAGGAATAAAATGAACTTTCTAATTTTGGAATTTGATGGATGTTGGCTTCTTTCAAGAATTGGGGAATGAAAAAGTACATACTACATATGCATAGTTTGAATAATTTAGATAAAACAGGAGCAAGTTTTGAGGAACACTTTTTCAAAATGATTGGAGGAATTCCATCGAGACGTGGAGCTTTGTTTGTTAGTAAATTGTTGAGGATAGATTTTATGGTTAGTAAATTGTTGAGGATAGATTTTATGTATGTAGTCTGTACAGTAGCTTTAGTTTAGCAATTTAGTGCAGGAAAGTTCTGACGAACTTCCTCTATGGTAGGATTTCTGGAAACATATTGGTAAGAATATTAGCTTTTCCATGTTGGTCATTTACAGTGTTTAATTATGGAGATATTACTGGAGGAATGGGAGATGACTTGTTAAAGTTACTGTTGGAAGAACTGAGAGATGACCAAGATATTCTATTGTCATTAGGATTATTTAATAGTTTGGATCTGCTCCGAGGACAGAATCAGGTGGGGAGTTTGACTGGGGTGGTACAGTCGTGGCCATAAATAATCACCTATACTCCTGTACCCTGTGTCTCAGGCTGGCTCCCTTACGCGCGGCAAGTCACGCTGGGGTAAGAGGGGCTGAGAGGGAGGGATCTGAGAGGGGGGGATGAACGATGGTGCTGGGGTGGTGTGAGGGAGGGGAGGGAGGGAAGGTAGGGGAGGGAGAATGAAATGTGAAGTTGTAGCCTCATAATTTGTCTCTTTTCTTTCATGCAGGGCATCATAAAAAGGAGTTAATATTCGGTAGGTAAAGCTGCATTACACCTTGTATAGCAGAGTCAGATGATAAGCTTTAGATAGGTGGTGATATCAAGGACTGGCTCATGAGAGAAGCATTCGGACTTGACAGATCAAATATTAGTGCCGAGCCATCGAGACTGAATTGGGCCCAGATTGTCAACTCGTGGATAAGGCGACCAGAGTCGCGCCTTTAAGCGGGACAGTCTCGCTTTTCTATTTTTATTTTTTGCATCTGTCCCGCTTTTTCAATTGTGAATAAAATGTCCTGCTTTTTATGCTAATTATTTAAAATATCCCGATTTTAGACAATTACTATTACAGTAGATATATTATGACTTTCTTTTATGAAATTATGATGAATTAGTAAAATTATGCCTAATCCAAACCAAATGAAATACCGAATTGTTAATATAAAATCTGTAATACTAACTGGTAACTTTGGTCGGCCCATTCACCGTACCCTACTGTTTATTGGTCATTGGAGTTCATTTGAGACATTAGTGTTTAATTAGCAGCCTCAGGGTGAGGTGTTACACAGCAGCCGTCGCTGTCACTCGCATTTAAGTCAGTGTATCTCTCTCTCTCTCTCTCTCTTATATATATATATATATATATACATACACACACACACACACACACACACACACACACGTGACAATGTCCCGCTTTTAGCTTCAATAAATCTGGTCACCTTAAACGTGGAAGCCAGAGAACGAGAGGACACGGGCCCACCTCCTCCAGCACACCAAAGACGAGTGGGAGCTGTTCAGAGTCAGATGAAACCAGCAAACCATCAACAACATTGTTTCCCCTGTGCCGCGACGCCTGCATGAGGTTTTTAAGGCAGGAGGCCACTGGACTACTTACTAAGGCGTTCCTGGTGGCTTTGGCTTGACCAGTGTCGGTAAACATTGACACAGATATATTTTGGGAGTTTGGGTAGGATTTTGTTTCATTTTCCCTCTAACAGGTAATGAGAGATACCGTTATCATATCCACCCATGAGCACAGATATCAAATTTATTTACCTTTTATGCACAGTTATTTTAAATTGCCTATTCATATAGAGATGTCATTAAATAATTATTGAATTGACATGATGGTGACTGTATAGAGGGAGTGTATACCGCGAGGGTGATCGTATTTACTGTGGACACAGCCATGTCAAAGGCTGCATATAATATTTAGTTCCAAAAATTGATTACATGTAAGGGTAGAGGACGTTTCTTACCCAAACAATACGGAAATCATTCCATTTTGCGTATGGAGTCAAAATACACGGTTAAACGCAAATATCTGGCTCGGCACTAATGTTTGATCTGTCACGTCAGTATATTTCTCTCACGAGCCAGTCTTTGATATCACCACCTATCTAAAGCTTGTTATCTGACGCCGCTATACAAGGTGTAATGCAGCTTTATCTACTGAATAGTAACTCCTTTATATGATGCCCTGAATGAAAGAAAATAGACAAATTATGTGGCCACAACTTAGCATTTCCTTCTTCCTCCCCTACCTACCCTCCCTCCCCTCCCTCCCCTCCCTCATTCCACCCCAGCACCATCGCTCGTCCCCCCCCACCTTCCATTCTCTCTCTGGCCCCTCCCTCTCAGCCCCTCTTACTCCAGTGTGACCTGCCGCGCATAAAGCAGCCAGTCTGAGGCACGGGGTACGGAATGATAGGTGATTATTTATGGCCACGACTGTACATCTGTCAAATGATAACGCAGGTGTCCTAAGGCCAGCTCAGCATGGACAGAAACCTCGCGTAGAGTGGGAAGTTTGAGGGGAAGAGCGGGGGAAGTCGTTGAGACATTCAGTAGGAGGTGGGTGGATGTGGCGTGTTTGCAGGAAGTCCGGTACAGGGGTGGATCAGCCAGAAAGATTGTTCAGAAGGACTGTTGCAATAAGTTGTTTTGGCAAGGGAGGACAGACGGATATGGAGGTGTTGGTGTGATGGTTGCGGAGAAATGGGTAGAATATGTTATGAATGTTTTGAGAGTAAGCGATAGGATATTGGTGGTGAAAATTCTGTTGGGTAGCAAGATAGCTGCGATTATATCGGCATATGCTCCACAGGCAGGATTGGATGAAGCAGAGAAAGATAGATTTTGGGATGATTTAATACGTGTAGTGGATGGTATGTGGGATGATGAGATAGTGATTTTGGGAGGGGACTTAAATGGTCATGTAAGTGAAGCAGCACAAGATTATGAAGGAGTGCATGGGGGATGTGTGTATGGTCTAAGGAATGCAGAAGGGGAAAGGATACTCGAGTTTGGGGAGGCAACGGACATGATTGTGTGCAACACACATTTTAGGAAAAGAGACAGTAGGTTAATTACGTATGAGCCTGGGGGAAATAGCAGTCAGATAGATTGTTTTCTGGTTAGGAGGGCCGATAGGATGTTAGTGAGGGATGTTAAAGTTATAGGAAGTGAGGAGTGTGTGCAGCAGCACAAACTATTGATTTGTGATATGGTGCTTAAAGAGCAAGTGATGAAAAAGAGGACTTATGTACCTAGGAGGAAAATATGGAAGCTGAAAAACCAAGTAGTAAGGGATGCCTTCTATAGCGAGTTGAGGAGAGTGGTGGCTGAACACGGAGCTGTAGACAGAGGTGTTAATGAACAGTACAGAGCCCTCAAGAACAATTTCTTAAGATTTACTAATGTAACATGCGGTTGGACAAGAGGACCACCAAGACATAAAGTAACTTGGTGGTGGGATGAGGGTTTAGAAGCTGCAGTTAAGGAGAAAAGAAGGCTTTTCAGGGAATGGAAGAAGGGTGGTAGCAGAGAGGAATATTTGGCTGCCAAGCGTAGGGCTAGAAGAGAGGTATACAGGGCAAAGTCTGAGTCACAGAGACTATTATTGATAACCTAAATCATGGGGAAAGGAAAAATATGATATTTAGGGTGGCAGGTCAAGTGAAGAGGGATAATCGGGATATTATAGGTGAGCAGTGTGTGAAGAATGATGAAGGAAGGGTAGTGGTGAATAGTGAGGATATTAAAGATGCATGGAGAGAGCATTATAACTGGTTGTTGAATGAGGAGTTTGACTGGGACAGGGAAGGTTTGGAGCCAGTAGATCCAGTGTCTGGCCCTTGGCCTTTGATTGATACTGCTACTGTGAGTGAGGCAATAGGCAGGATGAGGTTGGGGAATGCAGCAGGTGTGCCTGGGTTGACTGCCGAAATGTTGAAGGCCTCAGGCGATATAGGGGTGATTTTAGTCACTGACCTGATAAATAGGATTATTTATGAGTGTGTTGTCCCAGATGATTTTATGAGTGTGTTGTCCCAGATGATTGGCTGAAGAGTGTAATTGTAAATGTGTATAAAGGGAAGGGTGATGCCCATGAAAGAGGAAATTATAGAGGTATAAAGCTTTTAGATCAGATAACGAAGGTAATGGAGAGAGTTTTAGAAGGTATGATTAGAGAAAGAGTGAATATTGATGAGATGCAGTTTGGGTTTATGCCAGGTAGGGGGACCACTGATGCCATATTCATTGTTCGACAGCTTCAGGAAAAATATATTAGTAGGAGAAGGGATCTTTATTTTGTTTTTGTTGATTTGGAAAAGGCCTTTGACAGAGTCCTTAGAGAGGTGGTGAAGTGGGCAATGAGAAAGCTTGGCTTGGAGGAATGGCTGGTTAGGGTGGTTATGGCTATGTATGTGGGTGCTCACACCCAGGTAAGAGTGAATGGAGATTTGAGTGATGAGTTTTCCTTGAATGTTGATGTGCATCAGGGGTCAGTCTTGAGTCCCACGTTGTTTATCATGGTACTTGAAGCCCTTTCACGTGACTTTAGAAACGGACTCCTGTGGGAGTTGTTGTATGCTGATGATTTGGTGTTGATTGCAGAGAACAAAAGGGAGGTGGAGGAAAGGTTTAGGAAGTGGAGAGATGGTATGGGGCACAAGGGTTTAAGGGTAAATGCAGATAAAACAAAAGTGATGATATCTAGGGTTGGTGGCGGTACTGTCAAAGACGAGGGAGAGTGGCCATGTGCAGTTTGCCACAAGGGCATGGGAAGTAATTCCATGTTGTGCGGTATGTGTGATAAATGGGTGCATAAGAGATGTAGTGGTATCAGAGGTAGACTGCGAGATAATGCTGATTTTATGTGTACAGCGTGTTGGGGTGAGCGGGTGGAGATTGTCAGACATGAAAGGATTGAACTTGCTGGTGAATCTCTTGAGTGTGTGGAAGAGTTTTGTTATTTGGGAGACATGTTGTGTGCTGGAGGTGAGGCTGGAGCTATCTCTGTGGCTAGGGTGAGAAGTGGTTGGAAGAAGTTCAGGGAGCTGTTGCCTCTCCTGACATTGAGAGGACTCTCCCTATGTGCTAAGGGGTCTTTGTATGCAGCATGTGTTAGGAGTGTAATGCTGTATGGTAGTGAGACCTGGGCAGTGAAGGAGGAAGATATTCGCCGGCTCAGACGTACAGAAATGACAATGATTAGGTGAGTGTGTAGTGCGTCCTTGCGTCCAAGGCCTGGAGGGGCTGGGTTTACAATGGAAGAGTTGAGAGGTAGGATGGGACTGGAGTGTATTGGTGTTGTGACGAGGAGGGGTAGATTGAGATGGTTTGGACATGTGGAGAGGATGGGGGATGATAATTGGGTGAGGAAGGTGAGAAGTGTTAATATTGGGGGTGGGGCTTTAAGGGGTAGACCGAGAAAGACATGGGACAAGGTCATTAAGTGTGACCTCAGGGTTAAAGGACTGAACAGGGAGGCTGCAATGGATTGTGCAGCGTGGAGAGACGCCATTAGGTGACCAAGGCCAACACATGCAAGCATGTTGGAGCCTTTAAAAACGAAACGAAACAAAACGGTTTGGTTGTGAAGAAGGTTTGATTTGGTGATGCACAGAGAAAGACTTTTGTGTCTGGAAAATGTGAGAATGGCAGAAGTTAACAATGCTGTGAAGATACTAAAGAATGGGAAGACAGCAGGTTTTGATTAGGTAGTCGATAGAGTGGAATTAAAGTATTGTTTGCAAATATACCAGAAAGCCTTGATGTGTGGAATTTTACCATTGGAGTGGAAGATGACTGTGATTTTACACAGGTAGAGATGTAAATATGATTGAAATGAGTGCACAAATTATCACATAAGTCAGCTGAGTGTTTGTTGTCATTGTCATCATTGTTGTTGTTGTTGTGGTCCCAAGCTCATCCAGATAACCCTGGTAGACTGCAGGTTGAAGATGCCCCTCTTCATTCAGCTACCCTGTTATTAGGGGCCAAGGAGTTGTAAGACAAATATATGAAATAATAGTTATAGATGAGATAAGACAGATAGGACTGGTGAGTGATGAATCAGGTAGTTTTAGGAGTGGTTGGAGATGTGTGAATCAGTTATTTGACATAAGATGGATAGTGAAGAAAGTGTGTTAGGAGAACTGTAGGTATTTATAGTATTTATTGATCTGAAAAAAGAGTATAACATGGTAAATAAGAAAATGTTATGGAAAATTTTATGTTTGTATAATACAGATAGAGGCTGTGAAAGCTGTGTAGAGTTACTTTGATGGTAGTGAAGATTCTTGGTGGTCTTTTATGTCAAGGCACTTTAGCAGGATGTGGCCCATAAAGGTTCATATCTGAGGGATGGTTGGAGTTCACTGCTCATATAAAACCACCCTCTTTTGCATTAAGTGTCTGGACTGAGTAGCCTAGTCTTGTGCCTTTGCATTCCAGATGGGGCAGGTAAGACTTATATGACAGATGAATGGATGGTATACATCTGAATTAATGTTTTGCACAGGTAAATCGGTGGTAGATGGGGGCACTCACCATCCACTCACTCAATGTAGTACTGCTCTTGGGTGCCTTCCCTTTCCCCTCTTCTTTCTTTCCTTTCCTTCTTTCCTTTTCTGTCTTTTCTTCATTCTTCCCTCTTTCTTCTGTCTTTGGGTGACTCCACACTGAGTGACAAGCCAAATGGTTTCCTGTATGCCAGGAAACCATTTACTATGCTGTGTGGTAACCATATAATCAGGTTATGGTGCCTGGTGGTTTAGTAGGTAATTACGGCACTCTAACTACATTGACCTGATGCAGGTTTATAGCCAAAGGGGTGGTTGGGGTTTTTTGCTCATGTGATGCCACTCAGGGATGGGTGAGGCTGATCACTCTCATCTTAAATGTCAGGACCAACTTTCTCAGCTCGTATGCTCCTCATGGCAGAACACTGGATTAGATGATGAATGAATGAAATGTAGCACTGTATAATTAATTATCAAGCCTTCATTTCCACCCCTCACAGGATTGCATTGTACAGTATTTCGCATGTGGTGATTTGCAGTTATGCACTTACTGCCATCAGTATATGATGAATTACCATAGTTGACATTTTGAGAATATCTCCTGTGACTAGGATTGGCTTTCTCGTAGGAGCAGAGTTCGACCCAGAGGAGGATGAACCTACCCTGGAAGCTGCCTGGCCTCATCTGCAGTTGGTGTATGAATTCTTCTTACGTTTTTTGGAAAGCCCAGATTTCCAGCCATCTGTTGCCAAACGTTACATAGATCAAAAGTTTGTTTTGCAGGTAAGGTTATGTATATATTTTTTTGGTAATGTTAATAATTTATCATGTTTATTTTAAATTTACTTTTAATAGGATAAATAATACAACAAGTATTGTACCTATACTTTCAGTTGTTTATTCGTTTTTTTTTTTTTTTTTTTTTTTTTTTTTTAAGAATCAAAATATTGCTACACATTAAAACACTTTTTTTTTTGGGGGGGTGGGGGTAACCATAATAATTTACAAAATAAGCATCATTAATAAATAATGAATCAGTTAACTGTACCTCATCTCTGTGATATACACTTTTCTGTCGGTTGTCCTCTGTCTTTAACCCCTGCAGTACATAGACACCTATTTGTCATCATACTGTAATCAATGACTTATTAGGTGGCAACTATTTGTCGTCATAACAGTCATACTTGGGACTACTCCACAATGTCAGGTATATTAGCAGGGCCTTTCAGTGAGCTTTAGATGTGGTACAGAGTTAATCTTAAATCTTCCTAGCTTATTTTCATCAGCCAGTCTTGTTAAGGGGTTATGACCTGTGGTGAGCACATAGCACTGTTTTTAGTTCATTTTATTTCCCCCACTTATCTCAACCTTTTCACTGCTTTTGTATGCCACAGTAATGGGACCCACACTACACCCTCCTCCCCTTCTTCCCATTGTTTCTTCCCTCCATCCTGCTTTAATGCTAGCTACACCCTAAGTCTCCTTTCCTTCCCAATCTGAGGGTGATGCACATATCCCTGCATGGAAATATTGCCAAAATAAATGGCAAATGATAGGGTCTTTCCCTGGATTATATGATATTGCCATAGTGAAGTAGAATTCAGCACCGTGGGGTTTTTGTAAGGAATTTTCTTTGACAAGATTATTCGCTTTCTGGAGTTTACCTTTTTCCTCAACCTTCAGTTCCATACAACTTCATATTTAGTACTTTTCCAAATGGCCCCCTTCCATGCCACCCAGTGACACAAGGTAAACAAACAAATTCACACTGCACTTGCAGAAATACCGGATATGGACATGACACATGGTAAGCCAGAGTTATAGCTGAGTTTAAGTACAGTCATCTCACATATCTTTGCTCCTCTCTTTCTTAGTATTTTCTCATTATTACTATCTCAAGTTTTAAAATGTTACTGTATATTTTTCATCAGCTGTTAGAACTGTTTGACTCAGAGGATCCCAGAGAGAGAGACTTCCTTAAAACCACTCTACACAGAATATATGGAAAGTTTCTGGGCTTGAGGGCCTTCATCCGCAAGCAGATCAACAATATATTTTACAAGTAAGTTTATTCTATGTTTCATTTTCATCAGTACTCACTCTTGACTTTACACTTGTCACACACTGAAGATTAGATATTCATCCTAAGGCCTCTAGTGGAAAAGTTTCTAGAAAAGGGAAAGAAGCTGTACGCGGTCTTTATGGATTTGGAGAAAGCATATGACAGAGAGGATGGCTAAGGATTATGGAATGTATTAAGCATATATGGAGTAAATAGAAAGCTTTTGAATGCTGTGAAGAGTATATATTTGAGGATGCTAAGGCTGTAGTGCTTGTGGATAGTGAACTGAGTTAATTTTCCTATCTGAATGTTGGATTGAAACAGGGATGTGCCATATCTCCTTGGTTGTGCAATCTGTATATGGATGAAGTCATAAAAGCAGTACAAGGTAGGTCAGTGGATGTTGAAGTTGCCGTAATGAGAGAGGGCAGCATTTGGAAACTTCCTGTACTGTTGTTTGCAGATGATAGTTTGTTGTTAAGCGAAGGTAAAGGGAACTGCAAGACTTGGTATGTGAGTTTGGGAGAGTATGTAAGAAATGGAATCAAGAGCTGAATGTAGGGAAGAGTAAAGTTGTGGTCTTTGCGTTATGAAGATACTGAATGCTCAGTGAGGTTGGATGATGAGGAAATGGAAAATGTGAGTGCATTTAAATATTTGGGTAGTGTGATGAGTAAGCATGGAAGTTTAGATTATGAAGTGCTTGAAAGGGTACAGCAGGGGAGATAGGTTGCTGGTTCTTTGAAAGCAGTGATAAGAAACAGGGAGGTGAGCATGGAAGTAAGAAAGTTGCTGCAGAATAGTATTGTGGTACCATCTCTAACATAAGGAAACGAGGCTTGGATCTTGCTGGAAGGACCCAAGTCAAGAGTGAGAGCAGTGGAAATGAGTTATTTGAGAGGAGCATGTCGAGTTACATGGAGAGTCAGACTGACAAATGAGGAAATGAAGGAGCATTGTGGTGTGGATGTGATAGAAAGTGCTAAGAGAAATGCATTGAGGTGGTTTGGCCATGTGGAGGGGATGGAGAGCGAGAGACTAATGAGAACAGTGTATGTGAGAGGTGGGAGGGGGAGACTGAGGATGGGATGGAATGGAGAGGTTTATGAGTGAGGGGGGTTTGAGCTGGGGGGACGGCAGTAAAATGGCAGGAGACTGGGTGACATGGAGGCAATTTTTTTGTGGTCTCCCCATACAGGATTAAGGGATCTTCCTGTAGATAGGTAAATACCGAAAGATGAGGCTATTGGACTCGGTGGCTATATTTTGTTGTACTAAGGTTTGTAGTGCAACATATTGGGCACTTAAAAGTTTTATTGTATGGGTAATGAAACACAACAATCCAACTTCATATGAGAAAATGAATTTTAACAAAGAAAAATACAGAAAAGACATATCTGAAAAATAAAAATAATATTTATCAGCACCTGATTTGGGGCAGTAGGACTCGCCGGTGGGCTTTCTTTCAGTGAAACATTTGAAGTTTTTTCTCAAATCAGTCTGACCTTTGATGCCTTCTTGACCAGTATCGTCTTTTGGTTGTGTACGTTCAAGGAGACCCACCTCTCTGCTCCTCCTGCTTCAATTTAATAAGCCAGAAGTAGTTCAGTTATACAGTTTATGTCAGTTGCTCCTTCTTCAATCTATGACTGCTGCAAGCATTCAGCCATGTAAACTACTTACGGACCAAGGTGCTTTCCACTGGCAATGATGGAGAGCATGATGGATGTTGAACTCTTAGTCGTATTCATGATACGCTCCAGATATTTTATACCATGCCAGAATATCTAAAGCTTTCCCTTACGATCATCGGTGATGTTAGTTTCATCATAGTTAATAATGTTTGCAGGAGGTACTCCCTCATGGTTCTCTCATAGCTTTTTAAATTAGGCCACTACGCCCTTTTCAGAGACAGCTGCCTGTTTCCTCGAAATATTTTGGCATCTCCTGGAGGACAGCAGGACTTTGTCACTTCAGAAAGCCATGTACCTGGGAAATTATCCTTGAAATCCGCAACATAGTGTCTACAACTGTCCAGATTGTACTTGGTGAAGTTGTGGCGTATAAATTGCCCCAAAGGGCTGAGTCAAATTGCTCCATTAGTCTAAAATCGTAATACAGGCATACCCCAGTTAACGATGCAGTTGGTTAAGTAAAATCTCATTTTTGGGAGGAGTATTGTATCTCGGGGTATTTTTAACATGTTAGGCATAGGGATGCATTTTTGAACCTTGGGTTTCCCCTTCAACCAAGTCCTAAACCCACCCAAATGAATTCAAAAACAAGTTTCTAGCTAACCTAACCCCTGTAATAGCTTTAAAACAAGCAAAACTAAGCCTAAAACCAGTTTATTACTCACCTAAGCCCAAAAATAATACAGTAGGCTCGCACAGTGCGCGAGAGATTGGGCAGTCCACGACCTCGCACACTGGGAATTTACGTACTAGGAATACATAATCTTATGGGAATAATTACATATGGGCGGTACCCCCTCATACCTTGACATTTTTTGGCCCTTAGAGACATAATAAAGGTCATATGTTTCAGACATTGTACTAAAGCTATAGCTACAAAAACAAAAATATGGGTAGTCACTTTAACAACAGTAGACAACAGGCCTGATGACCTTAAATAACAGGGGTTCCGAGGCGCGGCAACACTTACAGCACCGCACTCCCCACCGCACCTCCCACCGCACCTCCCACCGCACCAACACTTCCCTCCACGGACTCCTCTTGATCACCTTCCCCAGGAGCATCAGTCACTCACTTCGGCCATAAACCCTTCAAAGTCCAATACTGACACTTCTGACATTGCATCCTCTTCATCCTCAGCAGGAACAGGGGCAGACGATGTCGCTGGTTCTGCAATTTCACCAACTTGAGCCCGCTGTGTGTAGCTTGTTATGAGCGTTTGTCTTCTCCTGTTTATTTCTTCCCTGTGCCTGTCTGTGTAGAAACGGAAGAGTTTGTCGATACCAACCAGAAGTTCCTCCGTTCTTAGGTTGCTCACTTCCTGTTCCTTCACCTCATCCTTGAGCTTATCCACGGCAGCAAGGATCTTGCTAATGTTTTACATACACAGCTCAGTCCTGCCTTCCATCACGCCAAGCTGCTCAACTTAGCTCTGTCTGGCGTTGGGCTGTGTCAGCCTTGTCTATCCTTTGCAACACTTCCTTGGGAGGCTGTTCCTCAGTAGCAGTGTGCACTTCTTGTATGTCCGCCAATGTAACGTCCTCGAAACCTGGTACAGCTTGTGCTGCTGTCAATGTTGCTGCCTCAGCCTCGGCCAGTGGTTGAATGGCCGTCTCCTGGGCGATGCATAAGTGAGGCACGAGCATTCGCCACGCATGGTTCACCGTTGCAGGTGTAATCTGGTGCCAGGCTTGTAGGAGAAATTCAACTGCGTCTTTCACCGTAAAGTTACGCCAAAATGCCCCAACAGTCATGGCATCTGTGGCAGGTCGGGATACAGGTGCTGGTGGAGATGGAACAGGAGCAGATGCCTCATCAAGGTCTTCGTCGTGATCATGTTGTAGGGCATGAAGCTCCTCTTGTGTGTCGGTCTTCCTGCATATGTAGTCGTACACTTGCTTATGGTAGAAATGCTTCACTGTGGCCATTAGTTCTTGATCCAGTAGCTGCACTAGTGACGTCGTGCAGGGCGGCAGAAACACAACACGACAATCCTTATGAAGATCTTCAAGGTATGGAGGGTGACTTGGTGCGTTATCAAGCACAAGAAGCATCTTAAATGGAATGCCCAGTTCCCGACACTTGGCCCTGGCATCAGGGACACACCGCCTCGTTAACCAGTCTGCCATAATGTTCCCGGTCATCCAACCATTTGCGGACTTGTACCAATATACACTACTTGCATCCATGTTCGTGAGGTTTTTGTAGCACCTTGGGTGTGAAGCTGTGTGTACAACAACTGGCCTCATCTTGTGGCTCCCAGACAGGTTTACAGCGAGCAATACCGTCATCTCACACTTCTGGAGCTTGCGACCAGGGACTTGTTTCTGTGTTTTAGCAATGTAAGTTGATTTGGGCATGGCCTTGTAATATAACGACGTTTCATCGATGTTGTAGATCTGGTCCTTGGTGTACTGTCCCTCTTCAATAATCACTCGAAATATCACAGGATAGTCTCTCGCGGCCAGCTCATCGGCAGAGGCACGTTCACCAGACACTTTCACGTAACAGAGTTCCTTGCGCTTGAGAAAAAGGTCCAACCATCCAACCGATGCCCTGAAAGGTTTTTCCACTTTTAACCTGCAAGATGCTGCCTTGTAAAAGAGTTGGGCTTGGTTCTGAACAAATCTTCCATTCAGTGGAACACCTTCCTTTTCTTTCCTCATTATGAAGGTGGCACGATAGCGCTCCATTAGTATCATAGCACGATTTCCCACCCGCGAATGGCCGTCTAGGTCAGAGGCACTGTACGTCTTAACTACAGCCTTTATGGCTTCACGGTTCTTCCACACAGTTCTCACTGTAGATTCAGCCAGTCCCAGGGTTCTCCCGATAGCAGTGTTTCCTTGACCCTCCTCCTTCATCTTAATGATCTTTAACTTGGTGGCATGCGTCAGAAGTTTCTTAACTCTTGGGGTTGGAGCCATGGTGCAGCGAAGTACTGGCAGCACAAAAAACACCACACGTCCTCCACAGTACCACACAATTACTCTCCACAGATACACCACATCACTAACATACCCAACATCATCCTGAGTGGTGATTTCAACGCCAAGTCGTCGGCCTGGCATGTCAACAACCCTGACACAGACGGTGGGCTGGTACTACAATCCCAGACAGATCATCTTTTCATACTAAACAGTCTAGACCAACATACCTATATCCCACACCAAGCCCTCTTCCTCCCATCATCTCCAGACATCATCATCATCACCCCAAACCTCGCTCCCACTACATCATGGAGAGTGGTCAAAACCTTAGGTTCTGATCACCTCCCAATCATCATCACTACCAAAACCAGAATCACTCCAGCTGGCCACAAACACACATACACTAATTATGAGAGACCCAACTGGGAGGCCGTTGTAACTGAAACAGAACAACATTTCGAAACACTAAACAGTACACCCATCACAAACATCAACACCGCTATGCACACTTTCAATACAATCATACAAAACGCAGACAAAACACACATCCCTAGAGGCAACAGAAAGAGACACAACCCCAACTTCACACCAGAAATTCAAGGCCTCATCAGACAACGGGACACACTGCGACACTCCTCAACACCCCATACACAAGACACCATACAACAAATACAAGAACTCAACACTCAGATAAACAGTAAAATATCAGAATAGCAGACACTAAACTGGAAAAATTACCTCCAAACACTTGACCACAAAACAAACATTAGCAAACTTTACAAAACACTAAACAGCATCACACTTTCCAACAGCAACACCACACAATCACATGCTGCCACCACAACAACAGACACCATACCTTCAAACAAACAACAAGCAAGCACTCTCATCAATCACTTTTCACAAGTCAGCCATCTAACCCCCTATCCGGAAGACCGACGTATCATCCGACGTAAGAGGCAGTTCCCCACAGACCCAGACTACGCACCTTTCACTTACAACCAGACGAAGCACATCATTAACAACCTCAAGCACTCATCTGCCTGTGGACCAGACAACATAAGGAACATTCACCTTAAACACCTAGGACCACAAGGCATACAAGCACTCACCAACATATCAAACTACAGCTACTCACACAACATAATACCCAACATCTGGAAGCATGGCATTATCATCACTATCCCTAAACCCAACAAAGACCCCACGTTACCCTCCTCACATCGCCCCATCACACTCCTCTGCACCCCCTCTAAAGTCACCGAACGACTGATACTACAACTAGTCACACCTCACATTCCCCTAGCCCAGTCACAACATGGGTTTAGGCCACTACACTCCACAAACACCCTTCTTACAGACCTTACACAGAGAGTTTTCGATGGCATAAATTCAGCTAGGCCACCACACAGAACACTCCTAGTCACACTAGACATTAGCAAAGCTTTTGATGCCATCCCCTGCCACAACCTCACAAACAAAATACTCAACACAAACATGCACAATAACACAAAAAGATGGCTGGCAAACTACTTAGCAGGCAGATGTGCACATGTAACATTTGCCGGTCAGTCTTCTAACATCAGAAACTTCACAAACGGCGTCCCCCAAGGATCTGTTTTGTTCCCTACACTCTTTAATCTATACATGCACGATGTACCCACACTCCACACACCACAGATACACATAGCTTCCTATGCAGATGATATAACACTTACATGTACACACCAAAATGCAAACACAGGTGCACACATCATTCAACCTTACCTCAACACACTACACAAATGGTTCACCACAAACAGGCTCAAAATAGCCCCAGCCAAGTCTACAGTGACTCTTCTCACAAACTGGACAGCAGAACACAGTCACATCCCACACCTCACCATAAACAACACTCCCCTACCACACACACACACACATCCAAAATCCTTGGTGTAACATACAATACATCAATGTCATTTAAACAACACATCACAAACATTAAAAATAAAATAACACCAAGACTCAATGCTTTGAGGTCACTTGCCCATACAACATTCAGACACAACAAAGAAACCACCACCACAGTATGCAAACAATACATACGTTCAGTGATGAATTATGCAAGCCCTGCCTGGGCTTCTAACCTGACCAAAACACACTACAACAGTCTACATACCATACAGAACAAGGCCCTAAAAATAATCACAGGCTGCACAGCTACTACACCCACAGACCACCTGCATCAAGAAACCAAAGTCCTCAAAGTCAAGGATCACCTAGATATGAGAGGCACCCAGTTTCTTGCTGCAGCCTCCACAAACCCACAACATCCACTACAGTACATGGCAGCACATCCACCCACACCAAGGAACATCAAAACAACTCCCAGCACATGATACCATACACAAATACTGTCATCTCTCCCCCCTCGCCCACCTCAGACCAGCTTCCAGAAACATATCTTCACTCAGATCACTCGCCGCTCCATTCAGTCACTTAAAGACAACACACAGCTGCATGCACGGCCTCCTGACATCCACCCTTCTGAATCCTATTTTCCTCGTGTGGACAGGGTCCACCTTGCCAGGCTGAGATGTGGGCACCATCCAGCCCTCTTAAGCTACCAGAAGAGGCTGGATGACTCCGTTGCTGATGCCTGTCCAGGATGCAACACAGCACTCCATACTATTAAGCACATTATGGAAGACTGCATTGCACACAATCATCTATGCCAACAACACAACATACACTCTTTGAGAGCTTTGTGGGAAAGCCCGGTCTCGGCCATGGCCTTCCTAAGGGACTCGGGGCTGTTCGGCCAGACTGCCTAGGGAACAACTACCACTACTACTACACCACACGTTGTACACGACAGGTTAGCTGTAGAGAGCGGATCCACATAGTGCACGAGCCAGGACTGTTATGGCGCGCCCGCTCCCTTGTACCCCAAGCTGTGCAGTAGACTGCTCGGGAATTTCTGCGCATCAACATGACGACATGTGACGCGCTGTGTGAGGGGTGGTCGTTCACTAGTAGAAAATGGCATTTTTGAGCCACTCCTTTCCTATGCCTCGCGTTCTGTGCAGTAAACTCGCGCATTGAAGGGATTTTGGTTATGATTTTTGGTCACTCGCGCACAATGCAAATCGCGCACTGCGATGACGCGCATTGTGCGAACCTGCTGTATATGAAAATCATCAATAATACTGTAAGGCTAGAAAAAGTCAAACTTAGTAAACTGTTCCCCAAAATGACAGTGTTCACCCCCCTTATGACTAAAAACAGTTTATACATCAACCTAAACACAAAATTTAAGTCTAAATGTCGTCAAGATCGGTTTTAAAAACATAACAAAACTTGTCGTTATACCAGGTTTTGGCCATTGTTCGGCAGGATAGGGTGATATTTCTACCCCCATCGCTATGCCGGGGTATTGTTTATAGGGGTACCGTATCTTGGGGTCTGCCTGTATTTTATAAAGTAAGCTAACTTACATTGGTAGGTGGATAAACATTAACCTGTGGATTGCGAGCCACAGCTCAGGCTGTGCTGGCCGTGCATCACCGTTAACTACTCGACCCCTGCGCAAACCTACACATGGTGCTATGCAAAGATGGAGAGAGAGATTTTTTTCTTTTTACCAGGTGATGCCTGGATGTTTTTCTTCAGGTTTATAATTTTTTTTTTTTTTTTTTTTTTTTTTTTTTTTTTTTTACATAAACTTATGCATGGCCCTACACAGAGATGGAGAGAGAGAGAAAGAGAGATTATTTTTTTCTTCACCAGATGATGCCCTGGATGTTTATCTTCCAGTGTATAATAAAAAAAAAAAAAAAAAAAAAAAAAAAAAAAAAATCATTTTTTGCACACCACGGTGTGGGATAAAAATAGATAATTGCACAATCCACGGGTTAATGACTTTTAGCTTGTTATTATAATTATTTCTAAGGGACAGTGGAGTAAAATACTATTAATCTTGTCATTATTGCTGTAAATCACAACTCAAAAAAATCTGAAAATAACAAGAAAGAAAAAGTGATCACAGTTCCCTTACATTAAGCAAGCTATCCCTAAATTTCACTTACAATATACATTAGTGATTTTAGAGTATAATACCATACGAAAAAGTCAGATACAGTACAGGCAAACCAAAATTTACAAAACCCCTAAATAAGATACCCCAGAATAGTGTTGGTAGTAGAAATACCACCGTACGCTGCCCATCATAGGCCTACCACTGGTTTATCTATGTTTTTGTTTGTTTGTTTGCTTTTTACCAATTTTTGATGATATTGTAGACTTAAATTTTGTGTTTAGATTGATTTATGGACTGTTTTTAGACTTAAATTAATGTTTTTAGTAAGAGATTGAGTGAGCACCGTCATTTCGGGTACAGATTCTCACCCATCAGACGAGTAATAAAACAGTGTGGAAAACTAGGTGACCCAAAAAAGAATATTTCGTGTTTGACCATGAAACATCGAACCTGTCATGGAATACATAATAATGATTTTAAATAATTATTAATACTTATGGAAGCCTTAAAGAGTAAATGTTTCCTTCATTGACAAAAACAATGACATCAATAAATCATATTTTTAGATTCAGGCTGTTCAAGGGAAAACACTGTGAAAATACAAAGAAATTTCTAAGTGAATGTTGGAAAATAAGCGAGAAGAAAATAAAGGAGCGCAACAACCAAAACAGTAACTAAAACGACATAAAGAGAGGCCGTTGACAAGGCTATCCCAATCGCATCATCAATTGCATTCCCCGTCAAGAGAATTCCCCGCCAAAACAACAACGATTCTCTGTCACAATATTGCATGTTTAACCATTGAATATCTAGCCTATCATGGAATAGACAATAATAATTGTAGATCCATCCATCCATCCATCATCCAATCCTACATTGCCCCATGAGGAGCGTAGGAGCCCGGGGCTAGGCAGTTGGTCCTGACATTTAAGATGAGAGTGAATAAATTTTAATAATTATGAAAGCCTTAAAGAGTAAATATTTCCTGCTCTGATGAAAACTGTGACATCGACAAATCATGTGTTTACATTCAGGCTGTTCAAGGGAAAATGACAATACAAAGGAATTTTTAAATAAATGTTGTCTTACCCTGCTAATGGGGCAACGTAGGATTGGATGATGAATGAAATGAAAATGGAAAATAAGAGAGAAGGAAATAAAAGTGCTCAGCAACCAGAACAGTAACGAAAACGACATAAAGAGGAGATGTTGAAAAGGCCATCCCAATCGCATCATCGATTAATAAATCATGTGTTTACATTCGGGCTGTTCAAGGGAAAACGCTTTGCAAATGCAAAGGAATTTCTAAAGTAATGTTGGAAAATAAAAGAGAAGAAAATAAAAGAGCTCAGCAACCAGAACAGCAACAAAAATGGCATAAAGAGGAACCATTGAAAAGGTTACCCTGATCACATCATCGATTGCATTCTCCATCAAAACATCACCAATTCTTCGTCACAACAGTTTGCACCTTGGACGATTCTGCGTCATTCATACATTATTATTGCAGTATGTATAACAGATGTTTATTTAATTGTCTCGGGACTGTGTGATTGTTGGATTATATACAATGCTACTGCTTCTTCTCTATCGAATTTGAATATGATTCGGAGATCGCATTCTCCAGTGACCTTGACTGGATACAAGCAAGACGGGCACAAGTTTTAGGCTTAGGTTAGCCTCTTTTACAGCTGTTAGGCCATTTAGATTGCCTTGTTTATGGACTCATTTGGGTGGGTTTAGGACTTGGTTGAGGGGGAACTGAAGAATCAGAAACGCATCCCTATACTTTACAAGTTAAATCGGCCCAGATTTATGATACCCCGCTTAGCAATGAGTTTTTACTTAACCAGTTTCATTGTTAAACCGGGGTTTGCCTGTATGCCCCTATTTACACTGTCTGGGCCTCCTGAGTCTCATTACCTCTTATTGAGCCTAATTGCCCAAAGTGAGTTGAATAGCCCCATCTCACGGTAGAAGTTACATGGAGAGGTGCCTGTTTTAAACGTAAAGGTACTTATGTTTCTGAAACCAGTAGTCAGTGAAATAGTCAGACATTTCCACACTAGTCTTAATGTTCACCCCAAACATAATGCTCCCAATGGCTGGCTTTGGAAGTTAAAAACTGCAGTATGGCATGCATTGTTTAACTCAGTATTTAGTCTGGTGACTTACTCCTTATTATATTCCTGCATACCACAGATTATTTGAGTTTATTGCACCAATTGAACTGGAGGGGTTAGATATTGTCAATATGTGCCCCAGTCATTTGTAAATTGAAATTGTGTGGAAGTTGCTGGAGCTGAACAAAATTGCCATGAAAAGCTTGGTAATTAATTCACATACAGACTTACATACACTCAGGTGATCACTTATGGTCACAATCTAACATACATTACTTTTGCTACCAGCATTTACTCCAGTTTCATTTTCACAGCTTATTTCATATTAAAGGCTTAACAAAATCAAAGACTGGAATAATGTCATAGTTTTGTACAGAACCATGAAATACCATATATCCTAGCCTATAGTGCACTAATATTTTCCCAAAATCAGCCTGCGTGTCATCTGCTGATGGTAGATGTTAATCGTCGGTGACTGACGATCCATTGTAGTCCCTGGTCTAGTCTTCAGGCTGCAGAGTCTCCCCAGAAATGATAATGAGCAGATATATTTTGGATGTATGAAAAAAAATTCGTGGTTGGTGGGGTGAGGGGGTGCTCACCATCCACTCACTTGATGTAATGTCGTCTCAGGTGCCTGCCCTTTTCTGTCTTCCCTCCTTCCTTTCCATCCTTCCTCATCTGTGTTTCTTTCCTTCATTCTTTCCTCTTCTTTCTGTCTACAGGTGACTTTACACTGAGTGACAAGCCAAATGGTTTCCCGTACACAAGGAAACTATTTACTACACTGGGTTTTAACCATATAACCAACTTATGGCGACTGGTGGTTTAGGGGGCATTTAAGGTGCTTCAGTCAGATTGAGGCTGTGCAGGTTTATATCCAAGGGATGGTTGGGGTTTATTGCCCACGTAATGCCACCCAGGGATGAGTGAGGTTGGTCACACTCATCTTAAATGTCAGGACCAACATGCCTAGCCGCGGGCTTCTACATTCCTGGTGGGTCAACACTGGATTAGATGATGAATGAATGATGATGATTAAAATGAATCTCCTCATGGCACTTTAGAAGTTGCACACTTGTACAGTATTTACTGGTGCCATGGAATAGCATTTGGGGAAAAATATTCCAGTGTTTACTTGCCTCCTCTTAATATAGTCTGTGTACAGAATATAAAAGAATGTTCATAAAATTATTCATCGTCATCATCATCATCCACTCACTGGTTCAGTCTGATTGGAGCTCTGTAATTACCCACTAAACAACCAGGTGCCAAAATTTGGTAATATGGTTACCACCCAGCATAGTAAATGGTTTCCTGGTGTACAGGAAACCATTTGGCTTATCACTCAGTGTAGAGTCACCCACAGGGAGAAGGAAGAGGAAAGAATTAAGGAAAGAAGGGTAGAAGAGGGAGTGTAAACTCAGCTGTAGGCAGAAGGATGAGGAAAGAATGAAGGAAAGAGAGACAGCAAAGGATGGAAGGAAAGAAGGATGGAGGAGAGGAAAGGGCAGACACCTGAGAGCAGCATTACATTGAGTGAGTGGATGGTGAGTGCCCCCACCTACCACAAAATTATTAGAAAGAAAAATATAATAAATTTCATACAATTTATGGTCACTGGCTAGGAGTGTTGTCTAGCCTGTTTGGTAATAACTTTGTCACATATGGTATTCCCTCACTGAGGTTCATTGAAAGCCAGTCTTGGTCTCAGTTGTCCCTCAGTTAGTTCGTTTTGTTTTGTTTTTGAAGGCTCCAACACGCTTGCATGTGTCGGCCTTGGTCACTTAATGGCAACTGTCCATGCTGCTTGATCTCTGGCATCTTCTCTATTCAGTCCCCTATCCCCGAGGTCACACTCGGTGTCTGCGTCCCAGGTCTTTCTTGGTCTACCTCTCGCAACCCTACGTTTCGTTTCGTTTCGTTTCATTTTTAAAGGCTCCAACATGCTTGCATGTGTCGGCCTTGGTCACCTAATGGCGGCTCTCCACGCTGCACGATCCATTGCAGCCTCCCTGTTCAGTCCCTTAACCCTAAGGTCACACTTAATGACCTCGTCCCATGTCTTTCTCGGTCTACCCCTCACAACCCCACCCCCAATATTAACACTTCTCACCTTCCTCACCCAATTATCATCCCCCATCCTCTCCACATGTCCAAACCACCTCAATCTACCTCTCCTCATCACAACACCAATACACTCCAGTCCCATCCTACCTCTCAACTCTTCCATTGTAAACCCAGCCCCTCCAGGCCTTGGACGCAGGGACGCAATGCACATCCACCTAATCATTGTCATTTCTGTACGTCTGAGCCGGCGAATGTCTTCCTCCTTCATTGCCCAGGTCTCACTGCCATACAGCATTACACTCCTAACACATGCTGCATACAAAGACCCCTTAGCACGTAGGGAGAGCCCTCTCAATGTCAGGAGAGGCAAGAGCTCCCTGAACTTCTTCCAACCACTTCTCACCCTAGCCACAGAGCTAGCTCCAGCCCCACCTCCAGCACACAACATGTCTCCCAAATAACAAAACTCTTCCACACACTCAAGAGATTCACCAGCAAGTTCAATCCTCTCACGTCTGACGATCTCCACCTGCTCACCCCGACACGCCGTACACATAAAATCAGCATTATCTCGCAGTCTACCTCTGATACCACTACATCTCTTATGCACCCATTTATCACACACACTGCACAAGATGGAATTACTTCCCACGCCCTTGTGGCAAACTGCACATGGCCACTCTCCCTCGTCTTTGACAGTACCGCCACCAACCCTAGATATCATCACTTTTGTTTTATCTGCATTTACCCTTAGACCCTTTTGCCCCATACCATCTCTCCACTTCCTGAACCTTTCCTCCGCCTCCCTTTCATTTTCTGCAATCAACACCAAATCATCAGCATACAACAACTCCCACGGGAGTCCGTTTCTAAAGTCACGTGAAAGGGCTTCAAGTACCATGATAAACAACATGGGACTCAAGACTGACCCCTGATGCACACCAACATTCACGGAAAACTCATCACTCAAATCTCCATTCACTCTCACCTGGGTGTGAGCACCCACATACATGGCCATAACCACCCTAACCAGCCACTCCTCCAAACCAAGCTTTCTCATTGCCCACTTCACCACCTCTCTAGGGACTCTGTCAAAGGCCTTTTCCAAATCAACAAAAACAAAATAAAGATCCCTTCTCCTACCAATATATTTTTCCTGAAGCTGTCGAACAATGAATATGGCATCAGTGGTCCCCCTACCTGGCATAAACCCAAACTGCATCTCATCAATATTCACTCTTTCTCTAATCATACCTTCTAAAACTCTCTCCATTACCTTCATTATCTGATCTAAAAGCTTTATACCACTATAATTTCCTCTTTCCAGGGCATCACCCTTCCCTTTATACACATTTACAATTATACTCTTCAGCCAATCATCTGGGACAACACACTCATAAATAATCCTGTTTATCAGGTCAGTGACTAAACTCACCCCTATATCTCCTGAGGCCTTCAACATTTCGGCAGTCAACCCAGACACACCTGCTGCCTTCCCCACCCTCATCCTGCCTATTGCCTCACTCACAGTAGCAGTATCAATCAAAGGCCAAGGGCCAGACACTGGATCTGCTGGCTCCAAACCTTCCCTGTCCCAGTCAAACTCCTCATTCAACAACCGGTTATGATGCTCTCTCCATGCATCTTTAATATCCTCACTGTTCACCACTACCCTTCCCTCATCATTCTTCACACACTGCTCAGCTATGATATCCCGATTATCCCTCTTCACCTGACCTGCCACCCTAAATATATTTTTCCTTTCCCCATGAATTAGGTTATCAAGTAATTGTCTCTGTGACTCAGACTTTGCCCTGTATACCTCTCTCCTAGCCCTACGCTTGGCAGCCAAATATTCCTCTTTGCTACCACCCTTCTTCCATTCCCGGAAAAGCCACCAACATTAACACTTCCCACTTTCATCATCCAGCTATCATCCCCCATCCTCTCCACATGCCCAAACCATGTCAATCTACCTCTCCTCATCACAACACCAATACACTCCAGTCCCATCCTTCTCCTTTAAATCTTCCATTATAAACCTAGCCCCCTGAGACCTCACACTCAGGGACGCACTGCACATCCACCTAATCATTGCCATTTCTGTACGTTTGAGCCTGTGAATATCCTGTTCCTTTACTACCCAGGTCTCACTTCCATATAGAATTACACTTCTAACATGCTTCATACAGAGATCCCTTAACATGGACGGAGAGCCCTCTCAATGTCAGGAGAGGCAACAGCTCCCTGAATTTCTTCCAAACACTCCTCGCTTTAGCCACAGAGGTCCAGCCCCACTTCCAGCACATAACATGTCACCCAAATAACAGAACTCTTCCACACTCTGAAGGGACTCACCTGCAAGTTCAATCCTTTCACAACTGACAATCTCCACCTGCTCTCCCTGACACACTGCACACATGAAATCAGCATTATCCTGCAGTCTGCCTCTAATACCACTTCATCTCTTATGCATACACTTATCACATACGCTGCACAGGATAGAATTACTTCCCATGCCCGTGTGGCAGATCGCACATGGCCATTCTCTTCTTTGACAGTACCACCACCAGGCCTAGATACCATCACTTTTATTTGCATTTACACATAAGCCTTTGTGCCCCATACCATCTCTCCACTTCCTAAATCTTTCCTCCGCCTCCCATTCACTCCCTGCAGTCAACACCAAAGCTTCAGCATACAACATCTCCCACGGGAGTCCTTTTCTGAAGTCACGTGAGAGGGCTTCAAGTACCATGATAAACAACAACGGAACACAAAACTGACCCCTGGTGCACACCAACATTCTTGGAAAACTCATCACCCAAATCTCCATTCACTCTTACCTGGGTGCGAGCACCCACATTCATGACCATAACCAACCCAAGCTTTCTTATAGCCCACTTCACCACCTTACAAGGGACTCAGTCAAAGGCCTTCTCCGAATCAACAAAAGCAAAGTACAGTTCCATTTTCTTTGCTATATATTTTTCCTGAAGCTGTCGAACAGTGAATATGGCATCAGTGGTCCCCCTGCCTGGCATAAACCCAAACTGCATCTCATCAGAGTTCACTCCTTCTCTTTTCATACCTTCTGGAACTCTCACCAATACCTTCATTATCTGGGCTAAAAGCTTTATGCCTGTATAATTTCCACATTCCAGGTCATCCTCCTCCCCCTTGTACACATTTACAATTACACTCTTCAGCCAATCACCTTGAACGACACACTCATTTATAATTGTATTTTTCAGGTCAGTGTCTATCCTTACCCCTATATCTCCCGAGGCTTTCTAAATTTCAGCAAAGACACACCTGCTGCCTTCCCTGCTGGCATTCTGCCTATTGGTTTGCTCACAGTAGCAGCAGCAATTGAAGGCTGTGGGCCAAACACTGGATCTGCAGGCCCTAAACCTTCCCCATCCCAGCCAAAGTCTTCATTCAACAGCCTGCTGTAATGCTTGCTCCATGTGTCTTTAATATACCTACTGTTCACCACTACTCTTCATCATTCTTCACACACTGCTCACCTATGATATCTCTGTTCTCCCTCTTCATCTGATTTGCCTCCTTAAATGCCATATTTTTCCTTTCAACACGATTTAGGTTATCAAATAAAAGTCTCTTTGACTCAGACTTTGCCCTGTAAACCTCTTTTCTAGCCCCACACATGACAGCCATGTATTCCTCTCTGTTACCATCCTTCTTCCATTCTTGGAAAAGCCTTCTTTTCTCCATAACTGCAGCTTCTACACCCATATCCCACCACCAGGTTACTGTGCATCTTGGTGGGCCTCTTGTCCATCCACATACTGAATCAGTAACTCTCAAGAGGTTGCTTTTGAGTGCTCTGTACTGTTCATTAACACTTCTGTCAGTGTCTCCCTGTTCAGCCACCGCTCATCTCAATATGCCACCACTTTCCTCGTCTCAATATAGAAGGCATCCCTTCCTGCTTGGTTCTTCAGGTTCCATATTTTCTGCCTAGGTGCATAGGTCTATTTTTTCATCACCCACCCCTTAAGCACCATGTCACACATCAGTGACTTGTGTTGCTGCACACATTCCTCACTCCCTGTAACTTGAACATCCCTGAATAACTTCCTGTCAGCCCTCGTGACCAGGAAATAGTCTGTCTGGCTGTTATTTCCCCCTGACTTGTATGTAATCAACTTACTCTCCCCTTTCCTAAAATGCGTGTTGCACATAATCATGCTCATTGTCTCTTCAAACTCGAGTATCCTTTCCTCTTCCTCATTTCTTGTACTGTATGCACATCCCCCATGTACTCCATCATATCCTTGAGCTGCTTCACCCACATGACCATTTAAGTCCCCTCCCAAAACTACAATCTCATCATCCCCCAAACCACTTGCTACATGTATTAAGTCATCCCAAAATCCTGTGCAGCATTCGTTGATATAAATGCAACCATTTATATAAATGCCGGTATAAATGCAACCATTTTCCCACCAAACAAAATTTTCACTACTATTATCCTATCACTTACCCTCATAAATTTCATGACATATTCTACCCATTTCTCCCCAACTAACACACCCACACCACCATATCTGTCTGTCGTACCCTGCCAAAACAACTTATAATAACAATCCCTCCCAGTAGTCTTTCTGGCTGATCCACCCCTATACCGAACTCCTTGTACACATCCCACATCCACCCGCCTCCTACTCAGTGTCTCAACCACTTCCCCTGCTCTACCCTTGAAACTTCCCACTCTCCACGACGCCACTCTGATCCCCCTGGGTGATTTAGCGTCCACTGACTTGCATTGAATTTCATTCTTTAACTTGGTCATTATCAATAAAAATAATAAAGGGAAGAGTCATGCCACATGCCCCACCCACTGCACAGTCCCAGGTCCAGGCAATGGATCTGGGACCCCTAGCCCACTAGCCTTGACCAGTGGCTGTGGTAATGGCCTCGGGACACCCTGCCAGGGCAGCTACATATCTGCTGGTAATAAAATGCTTTGTAGTAGTGTTTGTCATAACCTTAAGCAAAAATTGATACCATTCACCCACTGACATTTGGCCTTGCCTACCATAATTCTCATTGCTTCCCAAATGACAAAGTATCCTTTTTCCATTGTGACCTTCATATTGTACTCATATAATTGTTTATTTATCACTTTCCTTTGGCACAACTGACACAGAAGTGATGGCAAACTTTTGCTAGTACAGTAACTGTTTCTCAGTGCATCGCTTGCATAGCCAGCCAGTGTAACACTTGTTTCTTGTCAGTGTTCATTAGATGGTGTTGTCACTTACCTTAGCAAATCATAGTTGTTTTGCTTATGTCATCACTTACAATATACCATCATTGAGTCTCAGAAAGTTTCTGTCTTAACTGGAGCTAAGTGAGTTGGGGAGGGGGGAAGCTTTGCATAGTATTGTTAACATTGCTTCTTAGCACTGTTTGGTCGATAGTACATTGTGCGCCATAGCATTTCATTGCTATTTTAACCCGCCGCGTGCCGGCTATTTTTAGCCCTATGGGTCACCCAAGTGCCAGCCATTTTTCAACTCCCCCCCCCACCCCCACCCCCTAAAATGATAGATTTTGATGTGGAAACAACGAATTTTGCCGTTAAAATGCTGACCGAGAATCGGAAATGGGCTTTATTCAGTCCGGTATACTCATATACAGGTATAGTTGCTCTCTCACGCTCCCTACGTACGTGAGAGAAAGCCGTTTTCTGTGTAAGGTATACCCAGGTATTTATGCTGAGAAGGTATAGTAATGTTCAGTACACTTTTCTGATTACTTATTACTTCAGCATCTGTCACAATTTGCGTGTCTTTCTCACTGTGAATGCATTATCTTACACTTACTTGAAGATAGGTACAACCTGACTTCATTACATACAGTCCTGGCACTTACAAGAAGGTATTTACAACTTGACTTCACTATATAGTCCTTACACTTACAAGAAAATATTTACATCTTACACTTACATGAAAATATTTACAAAATGCCTTCACACTGTACAGCACTGGGTGAGGCACACAGGCAGATTGAGGCAGAGCAAGTGTGAGGGGGGGAGTGAGTGAGTGTATGGCCTTGACAGCCTGGGGGATGGTAGAGGAGCAGTTACCTTACATGCCTGCCAATTTTTACCCGCAAATCTCAAAAATGCGATCACTGTGAAGTTTTTTATTTTAGACCATTTTAAAACGGCACTGGTACTGGGCGCGCAGTTATGTCAGACCTTTTTAAAATGGCACTGGCACGTGGCAGGTTATTGATTTCATCATCTACAGTATTTCATCAAGAAGTTTCATTTTCAGTCAGTCTCTGTCTTAAATGAAGCTCACTCACATGAAAAGATGAAGGCTCATATAGCATGCAATAACAACACTGCCAGTGCTTTGTGTCATTGTGAAGTAGATGGTGTGAGCTTTTCCACAAGAAGTTGCATGTATAGTACTATGGAAATGCAGGTTTATTTTTTGACATGGCTTGAGCCTTTTCCTCACAGATTTCAGATTCTTTTGAAGTGTACTTCTGATGTGTGCTGTAATTAATCCTTAGCTTTTGGTTGATGTTGATACCATGAGCAAGGCCATTGCCAGAATGCGATTGGGGAAGGCAACAGATTTATTCAGGACCACTGCTGAGATACTGAAGGCCTTTGGTGCTTTGGGAGTAGATTTAGTTACTGATTAATAAATTCTGCTGTGCTTTGATTGTATTATTCCAGATGACAGGTTGAAGAGCATGATTTTAAATGTGTATAATGGGAAAGCTGATGTACTGGAAGAGAAAATTATAGAGGCATAAAGCTTTTAGACTGGATAATAAAAATGGAGAGTCATGGATGGTATGATAAGGGAAACAGTGAATACTGATGAGATGTAGTGTGGGTTTATACAAGGCAAAGTGCCCATTAATGTAATATTCAGTGTCCAACAGCTTCATGAAAAATATAGAGGAAGGAAGAGAGGGTTATACATTGTTTTTATTGATTTTGAGAATGCCTTTGATGGAGTACCCAAGGAGGTAGTGAAGTGGGCAACGAAAAAGCTCGAGATTGAGAAGTGGTTGATTAGAGAGGTTATGACAGTGTATGAGGGTGCCCACACTCAGGCAAGAATGTTGGTTTACATCAGTGGTCAGTTTTAAGTCCTTTATTGTTTATCATGGTGCATAAAGCTCCCATATGACTTCAGAACTGTTCTGACTTGGGAGGTGTTGAATGCAGATGACGTAGTGTTGATCTTAGTGATTGAGAGGGGTTGTGGAGGAAGGATGTAGGAAATTGAGAGATGGAATGGGGTACAAGAGTTTGAGAGTAAATGTGGATAAAACAAAAGTGATGCTATGTATGGCACATTGCAGTATTGTCAAAGAAGAATGGGAGGTTTCTGCCATGTCCAATTTGCAACATGTGTGTGGGAGGTAACTCCATCTAGTGCAGTGTTTGTGATATGTGGGTGCTTATGAGATGTAGTGGCATTTGAGGTAGGCTGCAAAATAGGGCTGATTTTGTGTGTGCTTTGTGTAAAGGAGAGCATGTAGAGGCAGAGAGGCAGGAAAGGATTGATTATGCTGGGGTCTCTTGAATGTTTGTGGAGTGTTGTTATTTGGAGAGTATGGTATGTGCTGGAGGTGGGGCAAGGGTAAGGAGTGGGTGAAAGGAGTTCAGGGAGCCCCTTGACAGTGAGAAAACTATCCCTCCATGCTAAGGGGTCCTTGTATATTGTAATATTTTCATCATCATCATCATCATCGTCATCTGGACCTCCCCTCCCAAGCAAGGGCAGGGTGAGCAGCAGTGTCCAGATAGCACAAACTTGCTCAATCCAAATAGGGTGCACTTCCATTCACTCATCACTCAAGCCCCCAGAATCCCGGCTCTACCGGATTCACCAAAAAACATTCACCACATTCTGCAGCTTCACACAAATGTATCCGGTTGAGTCAGTCCAGACGCTGCCATGCTCACAAGGGGTGCCAAAATCCCTGATCATTCATTTCTCCTCACAACATTCATCCAGCCAGCTCGATCTCTTGTCAGTTCCCTAGCCGCACCGACTTCCAAACCTCTCTTCCTCAAACACTCATCCACCATATCTCTGCACCATTTCCGTGGCCTACCTTGTCTCCTTCCTCCTTCAAATTCACTCATGTAAACCTTTTTCACCACCCTATTGTTATCCATTCTTTCAACATGACCATTCCATCTCAGGACACTCTCTTCGATTCTGGTCCACCGACTTCCTCACTCCACACCTTTCACGAATCACACTTTAGTATCCTATCCACCCTCTGTACTCCACATACATTCCTCAACAGTCCCATCTCCACTGCTGTTACTCTTGACTTTTCATTTTCATGCCACACCATAGTCTCACACCCATAAGTTAGAGTTGGCACTAACACTCCCTCATGTAAGCTTCGTCCAGCTGTAACATTCAAGCCTCTGTTTCTTATCAAGGCCTTCATTGCACCAGCTACTTTTCTTCCTTGTGTCACTCTACTTTCAACATCTTTTGCACATTTTCCTCTCTTTTCTATCACTGTACCCAAGTATTTGAAGTCTCTCACCAATTCCAGTCTCTCTCCATTCACTGTGACATCACACTGGGAGTCACCTTCTCTCTCAATAACCATCACTTTACTCATCACTTTTTTATTAATGTAAAAGCTGTATGTTAGTGAGACTTGGACATTGAAGGAGGAGGATATTTGTAGGCTCAAATGTACAGAGATTATAATGATTAATTGAATGTGTATTACATCCTTGAATGACAGGCCTGGGGGGATTAGGATTGCAAATGAAAAGTTGAGAGGAGGATGGGATTTGAAAGTATTTTTGTTATGATGAGAGGAGGTTGCTTAAGATGGTTTGGGCTTGTGGAGAGGATGGAGGATGGCAACTGAATGTGGAGGGTGAGAGGTGTGAATATTGAGGGTAGGGTTGTGAAGGAAAGATGGGGAAAAAACTGAGATCAGGTCACTGAAGGAACTGGGTAAGAGGTTGCCAGAGATTGAACAGAGTGGAGAGCCACCATTAGGTGGCCAAGGCCAGTGCATGTGAGCATTTAGGAGCCTTTATGAAAAAAAACAAATGATTTTTATGTGGGCTGTAATATAAAATACAGAACACTTTTCTTACAGCAGTCCTTCATTGTGTATCAGGGATGTGATCATACCTTCCACTTTCCTTTAAGCAGTCTACTTTACATTTCCGTTTTATGCATGCTTTTTTTCTGTCGTAGTTTAGGGTACAGTACTTAAAATCAGCCAGTTCAAATATGTATCAGTTCATCAACTTATCACATTCTCTGTCATTGGAACCATTGTTGTACTTTTAACAAATACTTTCAGACATCACTACAGTCACAAAGTTGAAAGTACTGTTAGTAAAAGATACTTTGTCAGCAATAACTTCATTGCTGTTTCAATCATTTCCTGTGGCACCCCACGGGATGCATAGGGCCTCAATGAACTCTTTCCACCAATATTTGTCTCTTGCCATCTCCTTCAGGTCCCACCAACGCTCCTTTCCTGGTTCTTTTTTCATTGTCCTCAACCAGGTTTCCCTCGGCCTACCTCCACCTCTTCTTCCTCTAGCAGTCCACTCTGGCACATCCTGTATTAAACTACCTTCTTTTCTGTATATGTGCCCCAGCCACTTCCAGCGAGACAGTCTCACATATTCATTAACTGTTTCCACTCTCGTAATATCCCTTACTCTTGCATTTGTAACTCTGTCTTGCCACTTTACCCCAAGAATCCTTCTCAGTATTTTATTCTCAAATCCTAATACTTTCTGATCTGTTGCAATTGTACTGTACCATGACTCATGCCCATAAATTAAAATTGGTCTAACCATGGACTTGTAAATTTTCACTTTAGTATGTACCGAAAGCATATTATTATTCCAAACAGATTTCAACATTCCAACTGCTCACCAAGCCTGTCTAATCCTGTCCTCAATTTCATTGTTTAATGATCCATTAGGTGATACAATCGTTCCCAGATATTTAAGGTTTTCTACTATCTATCTATTGCCAGACGCCTCAATCCCGTTTGGGGTGGCCACAAACAAATCGCCTCCAAGTCGCCCTGTCCCCCGCCATTTCACTCCCCTGCTCCCAACTCACACCCCCCTCTCTCATATACCTCTCCACCCCATCCCTCCATCTCATCCTCGGCCTCCCCCTCCCTCTTCCCCCTTCCACCTCACTCACATACACTCTCTTCGTCAGTCTTTCACCCTCCATTCTCTCCACATGGCCAAACCACCTCAGTGTGTTCCTCATAACGCTTCCTATCACATCCACATCAACACCACAACGCTCCTTTATATCCACATTCGTCAGCCTGTCTCTCCGTGTGACTCCACAGGCTCCTCTTAAATAACTCATTTCCACTGCTCTCACTCTTGACTTGTGTCCTTCCAACAACGTCCAAGCTTCACTTCCGTACGTTAGAGTTGGTATCACAATACTGTCATGTAGTAACTTTTTCACTTCCATGCTCACTTCCCTGTTTCTTATCACTGCTTTCAAAGAACCAGCAACCTTTCTTCCCTGCTGTACCTTTTCAAGCACTTCACCCTCCAAACCTCCATCCTTACTCATCACACTACCCAAGTACTTAAACGTACTCACATTTTCCAATTCCTCACCGTCCAACCTTGCTATACATTCACTGACTTCACCTCTCTCAAAGACCATCACTCTACTCTTCCCTACATTCACCTTTAGATTCCGTTTCTTACACACACTCTCAAACTCATCCACCAAGCCTTGCAGCTCCCCTTTGTCTTCACTCAACAACACAGTATCATCTGCAAACAACAGTACAGGGAGTTTCCAAACACTATCCTCTCTCACCAGGGCCACTCCAACATCCATTACCCTACCTTGTACCTCTTTTATTACCCCATCCATGTACAGATTGAACAACCATGGAGACATGACACATCCCTGTTTCAAACCAACTTTCAAAGAGAAAAATTCACTTAGTTCACCATCCACACGCAGTGCAGCCTTCGCACCATCGTACATACTCTTCACAGCATTCAACAACTTCCCATCTACTCCATATATTCTTAACACTTTCCACAATCCTTGTCTATCCACCCTGTCATATGCTCTCTCCAAATCCATGAAAGCCGCATACAACTTCTTTCCCTTCTCTAGAAACTTTTCCACTAAAGATCTAAGAATGAATATCTGATCAACACAACCCCTTCCCTTCCTAAAGCCTCCCTGTTCTTCTCCAGCTAATTTCTCTGTTCTTTCTCTAACTCTGTCAATCAGTATCCTACCATACACTTTTTCTATTATACTAAGAAGACAAATGCCCCTATGATTACCACACACTTCTTTTTCCCCATTTCCTTTGTACAAGGGAATAATTAGACTGACTTCCAATCCTCCGGGACTCTACCTTCCTACCAGGCCAATCTGCACATCTTCCACATCCATTCTACTACTATCTCTCCCCCATGCTTCAGCATTTCACCACACACTCCATCAATTCCTGGGGCTTTCCCTGATTTAACTTTCTTCATTGCTTCCACAACTTCTATCCTACTGATTTCTTCCTGTCCTCTCACCTCCCTCCTTCTCCCAGCCATTCCCCAGCCACTTATACTCGCATTACTTCCATCCTCTACGCTCAACAATTCCTTAAAGTGTTCTCTCCATCTGCTCACTTTTTCTCCCTTCTCCACTAGTAATCTACCATTTTTATCTTTCACTCCCCTGCTAACTTCACTTCCACCCTGTCTTACTCTTTTCACCTCTTTCCAGAACATTTTCTTACAGTCCCTCCACTTTACACTCAAATTCCTTCCAAATTCCTCATCCACTCTCTTCTTACTCTCTCTTACTAATCTTTTCACCTCTCTCTTTCTTTCTACATATAACTCTCTCTTCCGCCTCTCAACTTCTTCCACGCCCCTATTTCTCATCCATTCATTGTATGCTTTCTTCTTTTGTGCCACAGCCTGTTTCACCTGTTCAGTCCACCATGCTGTTCCTTGCACCCCCCTCCGTCTTCTCTTCCTTCCACACACCACATCACATGCTGCACATATTTCTTCTGTAAATATCCCACACACACCTTCCACGTCTCCCTTCTGCTCCAATTCATATTTGCCCAATTGTTCCTCCACTTCTCTCTTATACTCTGCCTTTTTCTCATCCTCTTGTAACCTTTCCACTCTCCTTGCAACTACTCCTTCCTCTTGTCTTTCCATTCTTCTATTCCTCCATCTTACTTGAATTTTAATTCTGGCCACCACCAAGTAGTGGTCAGAAAGTCCACTCCCCCAGCCTCTATAAACTCTTCTACATTATTCCCAATTACACAATCGATTTGGTTCTCCACGTTCATATTAATGATTTCAGTCTTTCCACAATTTATTACCAATCCCACTTTTTCTCATTCCTCCACCAGACAATCAAGCACCCTCTACATCTCGTAAATACTTCTGCAAATCAGTACAATATCATCAGCATAGTCCAAATCCATCAGCTTCTTATTTTCTTTCCAGTTAATTCTTGCACCTGTTCTCCTTACAACCTTTTTCATAACATAATCCATAACCAAAACAAACAGCAATGGCGAAAGAACTCCTCCCTGAATCACTCCTGACCTAACTTGAAATGGATCACTCAAAGAACCACCCACCATTACCTTACAGAAAGTACCATCATGCAGGCTTCTAATAATATTTACAAACTTTTCTGGTATGCCGTAGAATCTCATAATTTTCAACATAGCTCCACGTGAAACACTATCAAACGCCTTTTCAAAATCCACAAAACACATACTAAGTGGCATTTTCATCTCATTAGCTTGTTGCATTAGATGCCTTACAATAAAAATCTGATCATTACAACCTCGCCTTTCTAAATCCCGCTTGTTCTTCTCTTAAAATTTTATCAATTACTGGCTCTATTCTGTTCAACAAGATTTTGGAAAAAACTTTTGCAACTGCAGGTGTTAAAGTTATCCCCCTCCAATTGCCACACACACTTAAATCTCTCTTTTTTGGTATTTTTATAATCACTTCATTTTTCCACTCTTCTGGAATTCCACCATTATCCCAAGCCACATTAAAAAGTTTCAAAAGCGCATTCATTAACTCGTCATTTTCCACCTTAAGCATTTCAGGGAATATTCCATCCTCTCCTGGGGCCTTAAAATTCTTTAACTCCTTTATAGAATTTGCTACCTCTTCCAAAGTTATATCCCCTGTTTCTATCTGCAAATCTCTCCCGGCTGGCAAAATGTCCTCTTCAGCTGGGATTGGTCTATTTAGAACAGATTCAAAGTGCTCTTTCAACCTTCCTTTTATATCCAAATCTTTAGTCATCATATTACCATTTCTATCTCGTACAGGTATTTCCTTCCTTCTCTTTTCAGTCCCAGTTAACTCCTGTATGGCCTGATACGCTGTTCTTGTGCTCTGAACGTCATTTTTACTTAATTTAATTTCTGTCTCTGTCGCCTTTTCATCATATAGCCTCCTTTTATCACGTCTAACGAGTCTTTTTACTTCAGAATGTAAACACCAGTACTTTGCTCTAAGTACTTCAACTACCTGGCCATCAGCGTGTTGTTCTTCACTTCTTAACTTAGCCTCTTTCCTTTTCTGAATTGCATTCCATGTTTCATCTGACATCCACTTTTTTCTTCTCGCTTTCCCTTTTTTCTTAATAGTAACCTTAGCACTCTCATGCAAAACCTCTTTTACCTCTCTCCACATTTGATTAATATCATTGTCTTCAGATTCCATCAAAGTCTGCAGGACTAGAAACCTGTTCCTACATTCCCACCGAAACTCTTCCCTCGTGCTTTCATCACTTCTCAGCTCATCCAAATCATAATTATTACCTCCTGTACAATTACCATTAACGTTTCTCTTAAGTTTTATTTTAATCTTTGACACAACAAGTTGATGATCACTACCTATATCTGCCCCCCACCTTACGCAAACATCTTGCAGATAACTCCTATGCCTTCTGCTAATTGCAATGTGGTCAGTCTGGTTACAATATTTACCACATGGTGAAATCCAAGTACGTAGTCTTATGTATTTTTCTATGCTCAAAGATAATTCCACCAAATATAAGGTCATTTGCCAAACAAAAGCTTCCAAAGCGCACCCCATTTTCATTTCTTATACCAACACCCTCCTTACCCATACAATCTTCAAAGCCATCCCTACTACTGCCAACAGTCACATTAAAATCACCAATGCAAACTAACACATCATGTCTTACCACTCTATTCACTACATCCTGCAGCTTCTCATAAAAGTCATCCTTCATCTCATCAGCACCCTCATTTGTCAGAGCGTACCCTACAACCATACTGGTATTACCATGGTCAGATTTTAAACGAGCATAAAGCAAGCGCTCATTAATTGGTTCAAACTCACATACTGCCTTACAAGCATCTCTACTCAGCAGTAAGCCTACTCCTTGGTAATGATTTCCATCACTCCTACCAGAAACCAACATAGTAATACCATCTTCCAAATTCATTTTATCAACTTCAAGCAACCTCGTTTCTGTAAGTGCACAAATATCCATCTTGTATTCCTTGAACACTGAAATAAGTTCTTCCATTTTACCAGCCTGATTGAGATTTCGAACATTCCAGTTTCCTATTCTCAAGGTTCTTTTTGGATGTATAAACTTATTTTTACACCGTGGGATTCTTAGCACCCCCTGCCCACTTAAGGGCTGCACGGAACTGAGGGCGATTGCTTCGTCACCAGAGTTCATCAAGATTTCTTAGGCAAAAAAAAAATTTTACCCTGGAGCCAAAGCCAGTGACTCGCAGGAACCAGACAGTGGAGAGAGGAAATTAACTAAATGAAAGTAAAATGCAGAGGGTTTGGACAGACAAAGTACAAGGGAAAGAAAGAGAGCAAAAAGAAGGTAGATAAAAGTGTCCCTTTTAGTCGCCTCTTACGACAAGCAGGGAATACTGGGGAAGTATTCTATCCCCCCTTCCCCAGGGGGGGATATCTTATATTTTTAATTTTCGTAGTTGACCACTAATATAATTCAGATTGCAGAGATATGCTGTAATTAGTATTTAGTCCAGTCTGCTGTTTAATATGGAAGCATTTTTATTTTCATAGAAGATATGTTTTTGCAGCCTAACAGTAATTTTTTAATCTAATTTCAGATTCATTTATGAAACGGAGCATCATAATGGTGTCGCAGAATTGTTAGAAATCCTAGGAAGGTAAGTAACTGAGGTGCATGAGGGGTGGTTGGGGTTTATTGCCCATATTTTGCCCAGGGGCAAGCAACCGTTCACTTTCGCCATAAGGTCAGGACTAGGCAGCTTGGTCCAGGCCCCTGTGCTCCCAGTGGAGTAATAAGGATTGGGTGAATGGATGGATGTATATTATTCAGTGTTGGGAGTAGCTACACAACAAATTGTGACACTACATAGCGAAGATACTTCCCCCTCTCCCTTTAGCAAGTAGCTGTGATGCACTTACTTATATTAAGAGTAGTGTAACAGTATCAGTGCTAGATTACTGGGGTATTTCAAACACCACTGGCTGCATTTAAGGCTGATTCACAATCCGTCACATCTCAATTTTGTTACAGTTCAGTGTGCTTACAATTCAGTCCATGCATTGAAACTCAAGAAGTTCAGACCTCACACTAGGAGAATGTTTGGAATGCTAAGTGTTAAAGCTGGAAACATGGCCAACCATGCATATGGTAATTCAGGCTGAAAAAATACAGTAAACATAAGATAAATCAGTAAATGAAAGACATGGACTGCATTACAGTATTTTTTTACAGTGAAAATGCAGCTAATGTATACTGACCTCACTATGTTATATCACTAGATTTGTTGATTTTCTCTCTCTCTCTCTGATTAAATGATTAATGCCAGACTATTTCATTAAACTAGGGGGTGCCTAAATTAAGAATAAAATTAGAAAGATTGCAGAAAAATTCTTTAGCTTTTTCCTAGAGTTCTGATACCAGCATGTACTTTAGTTACCAAACAACTACAGGAATAACTCACCGTAGTCAGTCTCATTATCCTGTGGGAGTAATGCATAACAGAAACGTGTGCATGATTGATACTGTAAATTCGTGTGAATCCGCAAAGATGTTCTGCCTAGAATGACGAATAAAGTAGTAAAAAAAAAAAAAGTCAAGTCAACATGGCCTCCAAAAGTGCCATAAACTAGATAAGTAGAGTCACTAGACGAGCCAGCAACACTGGTGAGCCATGCAAGCTGGCACGGCTATGCTCAGTTGGTGCCAGGTAGTCTGGGCTTTATTTAGGTGAGCATCATTGGTGGTGGCGACCATCATCCACTTACTTGATGTAGTGCCGCCTACTTCGTCCTTCACCTTTAATTTTTTTCAAATTAATTTTTTTTCCTTCTCTTCTTCCCATCCTTCCAGTCAGTTTTTATTTCCCTTTTCTTTTCAGGTGGCTTTACATTGAGTGACAAACGTACTGGTTTCCTGTAAGCCAGGAAACCATTTACAGTGGTGGGTGGTAACCATAACCAACCCATATGTGTTCCCTGCGTGTGAACAAGTGGGTTGGCTGAGGATTAGTGTCCCTTCCCGTAATACAGCTGACTTAGGGACACATGACCACCCCTTACAGGATTGTGGCATCTGGCTTTAGATAGATAGATCATTGGTGGTGGGGAGCTGTGGGCAGCTTGAAAAATTTGGTTTCTCTCCGCACAGTCAGATGATGCCATGAAAAGTGAGATATTGCTTAATTTAATATTTTTTTCTTTCTTTAAGTTGACGGATGGTTGATATGGTATCATATAATCAAAATATTATTGTATGTGTGTGTGTGTGTGTGTGTTTGTGTGTATATATATATATATATATATACAGTAACCTCTCAAGTAATGTGAGGGTTAGGTTCCTGGAGAGGTCGCGTTAGTTAAAAAAGCATTTTTTAAACATAATTTTCCCGTAAGAAACAATGACAATTGGGGGTTACGTTCCTGAACTCTGGGAAAGTCTACCCATTTGGGGAGTTATGCTACTCTAAACTTAAAAGCAACAATATTAGTTTGAAGGAAAATTCATGTAAAAAACAAAAACAATATATCTGGGGAGAAATACACAACATTTGAGCACTAGTTGGGCTGAAGCATTGTTTACTTCTCCCTAAATACATACTGTTTTCGTTTTTTATGTGGATTCTCTTTCAGTTCTGCTTCATTGACGACATTGTGAAAGTTCCTCCCATTATTAATGCATTAGTAGGTCATAAAAACACTACAGTAAAAGCAACATTTTCATTACAGTAAGTAGGTTACAAACAATAACAACACAGCCTCACTTCATCTATGCATCACTCGTCGTCTGCTGCTGTCCGTCCTTACCCCCCTACCCCACCTCCCACTGCTCCCCACCCTAAATTTGTTGTCCCTCCTCACTCTGCTGTCCTTCCTCTTCCTCTGACTCCCGTGCTACTGGTGATGAAGATAACTCCCTTAAGTTTTCTATCTTCTTCATAAAGAACTGCTCTGTCTTGGTCTGAGTGGTTTTCTTCTTTCTGTTCTGCAGCATCAAGTTGTAACAATTTAGATCTACCATCACTTCCCTGGCCAAATTTTGTCCGAAAATGAGCCAGATTGCTCAGAATGGGGCCAAACTTCATTTTCAAATATTATAGTTCAAATAAAACTCGTTCAAGCAAGAGACAAATAAAAAATTGTATTTATGCATAAACTGCCACACATGGTCTATTAGCTCGGGACTGTCCAAGGCGTGCACGGCTAATTTGAAACCATCACGTACATGTAAAGTCGCGTTAAATCAAGAAACCCTTGTTAGTTAAACATATCTCCTTAAATATTTCATTCATTCATTCATTGCCAGATGCCATGTATCCCAAACAGGGTGGCCAAGGGCTTAGAGTTAATTGTTTTTACAGGGAAGGGCACTAATCCTCCACCAACCCCACTTGACACGTAGGGAGAACGTTATGCCAACAGCATCTGGTGTTCCCAGGCGGTCACCCATCCAAGTACTAACCAGACCCAACGTTGCTTAACTTCGCTGATCGGATGGGAAGCGGTGTACTTGCTCGTGTTAAAACAAAAACGTGTTTTTTAAACTCGTGTTAGTTGAGAGGTAACTGTATATATATATATATATATATATATATACAGTGTATACATATGTATATATTATATGTATGTATAATACGTACATACAGGTATACCTTGGTTTACTGATGTGTTTGGTTCAGTATGAACCCATCACTAGGTGGGGTATCTTGTATCGGTGTATATTTAACATGTAAAGCATACTGTAGGGATGCGTTTTTGATCCCTGGGTTTCCCCCTCAACCAAGTCCTAAACCTACTCAAATTAGTCCAAAAACAAGTTTCTAACAAACCTAAACCCAAAATAGCTTTAAACAAGCAAAACTAAACCTACAAGCAGTTTGTAACACCTAAACCCAAAAGTAAAATCTGATTGTCAAATAGAAGTCTGAAAAAAATCAGACTTAGTAAACTGTACTGCATAATGTCAATGTTCACCCCACCTGTGACTAAAACACATTAATCTAAGTCTAAGAACAGATTATAAATCAACCTAAACACAAAATTTTAGTTTAAAAATCATCAAAATTGGTAAAAAAAATTAGAAACCCATTGTTAAAGCGGGGTTTGGCCATCGTTAGGCGGGGTATGGTGGTATTTCTACCTCCATTGCTAAGCCGGGGTATCCCATCTAGAGGTATCATATCTCAGATTATACCTGTATATACAGTCAAGTCGCCTATGACACGGACTTCCATGCTGTGGTTTTCTATGACACGGCAAGGTGCCAGGACCAAAAAAAACAACCACGTGCATTAAATACCTATGGTGTGGCGGCAAGGCAACGTTTGAAATGCTCGGGCAACCTGTTTGTAAACAAAGAAGATGGGGACCACTTTAGCTCCAAGTGCTCCAACTGTGGACTTTTTTCTCTCTTATGAGGAGGTTAAACTTCACCAAATTCATTGTGTTAAGTAATGAAACATTAAAGATTCTTTGGGTGTTGTGACTTGTTTATAGGTTTGTTCATAAAACCACAATGAACAGGTTAGTGACGAAGCACCTACCTCTGAGCTAAGACAAAGTATAATTCCTCCCATCATCATCATCATGTACTGTAAATAAGAATGATTGTTAATGTGTTAAATGTGAGTTTTGTTGACACTTGAGCATACAAACTTAATCAGATAAACTTCTTCAGTCAGTGCTGATCAGCTGACTGAGCAAAACAGTAAAGATAGGTTTTGATTTTTTTTTACCGATTTTGATGATATTTTAGACAAAATTTGTGTTTCTAGGTTGACTTATAAACTGTTTATAGACTAGAGTTATGTGTTTTAGCCATAGGTGGGGTGAACACTATCATTTTGGGGTAAAGTTTACTGTGCTTGATATTTTCCAGACATATCTGACGATTTTCAGATTTTATTTGTTGATTTTAGTGAGTTATTTACAGGTGTTAGGCTCAGGTTAGTTTCCTTGACAGCTGTTAGGCCATTTAGATTGGCTTTAAACTTGTATTTGGGTGCATTTGGGTGGGCTTTGGTCTTGGTTTGGGGGGAAACCCAAGGCTGGCAAACGGTCCGCATTACATATACGATACCCCGCCTAGCAATGGGGTTTTACCTAACCAATTACATCATTAAACCGGGGTATGTCTGTTTGTATACAGTAAAACCTCACTATAGCGAACTAACTGGGGCCCAAGCCATTCCAAAAAAAGCTAAATTCCGATAAAAGTGACATCCTGACTTCCCCCCGCTGGCCTGGACTTTTTCTGATATATCAGACATTAATCCGGATCGCACCAATGGTTTTTAAACAGTTTTCACTACCTTTGCAGCACTGTACTGTATTATACATTCACTACAATAATCAAGTGGTATAAAACATATAATAATACTTTATTCACAGATAGATATATCTTTTATTTACCTTGTTATGGTGAACATCGCTGAAGTGGTCTGGCAGTCAGGACTGCTTCTGACTTTATCGGACTTTTTCTTGTATACTGTATAAGAATTTACTCCGATAGCTCCTTGATTCTAATAAAGGTGAATTCCTGTCCATTGAAGTCTGTTATATTGACGTTTTACTGTATCACCAGTAAACTCTCAGTTAACTGTCATCACAATATCCGGCACTGTTGGTATGGCTCTATTAAAGCAGTACAGTATCTGGCAGAATTATGCAACATCCGGCACCAAAAGAGGAGGTAACCAACGCTTCTATGCAATATTGAGATGCGAGGCATATCAACTGCTCCTATGCAGTAGCCAACTGGTGCCCAGGAAAACCCTACAACATGCCACCAAATGAGAATGCCCACAACACGCCAGCCAATCAGAATTTGTTGTGGGAGCGGCCACTAGTGCGCCAAGTCTGCACTCATTGTCTTGTGGGGCTCGTTCAGTGAAGACATACAGTAGTTATGCACTCTGTACTTGTGACCATGTAACGGCAAAACCCTGGTGCTAAAACACTGTCACCTCCAGTGCCTTGTTTCTTCTTGTTGCAAAGCTTGTGGCCTCTTAGAGCTTCATATCTCGGTGCCCCATTGTGAATCTGAAATTACTGTACACGTAATTATTTTCGGTAGACCATGTGGGATTAAGTGCACTGAACTGTGTTGCATGGTGTAAAGTATCTTCCATTGAGGCCAGTTGTGGGTGACAGAGTACAACATAATACAACATAGTGTACATAGTACACTATGTATTGTAGTACTGTACTGTATCAATACTGTATTGTATTTTATTTAGAATCCATCTTTTATTTATGGGAAGGTTTTTAGGACAGAAGTCTGAGAGAGTAAAACGAATAAATGCATTAATAAAAACAGAAAAAAGATAGGTATGCTTTTCATCAGCGGAAAGTGTATGGTACCCATACAATTTTCTACCTAATAAACTGACTCTAACTACCAGCGAGCTTACAACATCGTACAGTGTCTTGGCAAGTCCATTCTGTTAAATGTTACTTATAAAACCATTGAAAATATAATTAAGAAATAAATCTTGAGTATTTATTTGTGAACTGATGATTTGGAAAGTAGTGTTGTACAGTACAGTAGAATTATCATGACTCCCTTGCTCACAGTTAAGCAGAGGACCACGGCCCACCAATAGGAGCATTTGCTCGGAGGAAAATATGCCCGACACCGCCAGAAACCATGTCTCGTTTTTGTTTCAGCGGGCTAAGGGGGTCTTAGTTAAATTTCAGTGTTATTATTCTGATCAATAATTACGATATTGGTTAAGCAAATAGCTTTATAAAATGTAAATAACTCTTACTTATGCTATTTGACCCAAAATATCGCTGATAAAATAATATATATTTGTGTATTCTTCCCTAAGAAGATCAGTACAATATTTGCCAAAAAGACGATTTTTTTACTGTAAGAAGTAAAAAAGGCGTATGAATATTGACATTTGTATATAATCATACTTGTACAAAAAATGGCACATATGGTCTATCTATAGTTTAATATTTATTAGACTCTAAAATTTTAGGGCGTACCGAAGCTTAGTGCTGCCAGACGTACAAAGTAGGCACAGGTGATGAGCAGATCAGCCAGTGAAGACAGACAGCTGTTTCGGTTTCCTCGGAAAACTTGTTTTACCGGAGGCAGCATATAAATATTGACATTTTTTTTTTTTTTAAAGTGAATTGAGTTTTATTCTTACTCATAAGGAGTTTAATTTGTTAGTATAAATATAACTAATTTCTGTTATTGGATAAAGTTATACATATATATTTCTGTGCATGCGTAAACCAGGCTGCAACTGCTGTGGAATATTTTTTTATAATTACTTTTGTTCATGCTGCATTGACACAATACTATTTAAAAGAGAAGAAATAGAATATTTATTTATTTTTACAACACATAAGATGCATGAAAAAGGTCATTCAAGTATTGCCCGACATGTGATTTTTTTTCCATCTGAAAAATTAAAATATTGGTGACATCTGGCATTTCTCCAGGCGTGCGAACGCTCCTATTATTCCTTACCTGACAGATATCACTCCTCCCCTCACTTGCCACTCATCTGTTTTGCAGATAATACGGTAAATATGTACGAATTGCATGCAAAAATTAACTAAAGAAATAAATCTTGCGCATTTGTTGGTGAACTGATGATCAGGAAAGAAGTGTTGTACAATAGAATTGTCATGACTTCCTTGCTTACAGTTAAGCAGACGACCGCAGCCTCCCAATTCATTCCTTGCCTGACAGCCGTACTCCATCCCCACTCGCCACTCAGCTGGTTTGCAGATAATACAGTACATACTGTAAAACCTCGATATAATGGACTTCAGTAGACCAGAATTCACTTTTATCAGAATCAAGGAGCTACCGGACTAAATTCTTATAGTACAGTATGCCAGAAAAAGTCCGATAAAGCCAGTAGCAGTCCGGACTGCCTGACCACTTCAGCTGTGTTCGCCACAATAAGGTAAACAGAAGACATATTTATCAGTGTACAGTACGGTATTTTTATGTACAGTAATCTCAATAATATCCGGACACCCCAATGTCCAGACATTTTGGACCCGGGCCCTCGGAACCCCAAAATGGCCGAAAAATGTAAAAAAAGAAAAAAAAAAATGATTTTTTTTTTTTTCTCAACTGTAATTTGAACTTGGCATGCAGCGCTGTCCAGCTGTGCTTACGCACGGCCCCTTGCTTCCTTCCCTCCCCAATTACCGCCTAACAACCATAGTGACTAAACGCTCATCGCAGTGGATGCCGCATGTGCTTGTTTTTGTGAATAAATGGTGAATCAACTGCAATACCTCACCACTAGACCACATGGCAATATTCAGTTTTGTGCAGTGATAAGTTAGAATTCAGAGTGCAAACTGGTGGTTGCAGCTGGCATGGCGCAAGTAAGAACAGAATGTGCAGTGTTAAACAATTATAATTGACAGTGCAAAGGATTAACTGCAGCACAACACTGGATTACTGTATGTGCTTCAAGAGCATTTTCATCTCTGCCAGGGCCTTAGACGTGGTGGGTTAATCTTTGTAATGGCCATGGACATGTAAGTACCATAAAACACCCTAACTTGGACACTTTTTAAGTGTTTTGATGAATAACTCTGTGTAAAATGGTGCAATTTTATCCCTGTTGGTGTCATATGGTAGCCAGGGACAGTACCTACTGATTTCATATAATAAAAAACATTAGCTACGCTAAACTCGTGTTTTTTTTTTTTTTTTTTTTTTTTTTTCTTTTTTTCCAAGTGTCTGAAGTTAGGAACAAATTTCCTAACTTAGGACAGCTCTTCTAAACTTCGGACATCCATGTATTTGCCCTTTAAACATGAGACTGCTTGATAGCACCTATCTCTGGACACACTGGCCAAACTTCAGACACTTAGAAGTTTTTTAAAAATGTCAAAAAAAGTATTGGGCACTCGTGGCCAAAGTTATACATATATAAAGAGAAATATGCAAAAATATCTTCTTTTTTTGAGCTCATAATTTTAGATCACATTAAGATGCATCATAACACATTGTAGTGAGGTATTCTGGCCATAAATATAACTAAGAACTCTTCAGAAACTTTTTCAGATAAAAAAATTATATAAAAATGCATTGCATATATTCCAAAAGGGTAGGGGAACTGATCTCTTTTTCCTAAACAAAACTTCACTAAATTATCAAGTAGCTACCTCACTGACTCAACAAATGCATACTGAAATAACATAATGTTAAACACTTCTTACTGGTTCTAATGACACCCACACACCCTCTAACATGCACACAAATAAACAGACACACCCACACACAGGCACGTTATGACGGCACCATGGAATGTATTAACGAGCTATACACTTTGGTCTTATACACACACACACACACACACACACACACACACAGGTCGTTAACAGAGACGGAGCTCTACCTAGATCATGAGGAAATAATCACTGAATCAGCGACGAAAAGAAGACCAGCCTATTTGTGATTATGTAAATGACTGCGTGAATGGTGTTCCCGTCGGACAGTAGTTAAAAAATCACGGTTTTGGTCATAAAAACAACAAGATATAGTGAAAATAGAAAGTCTCCATGTGGTTGATTCATGGCGGAAAGAGACGGTGCAATGTTTACAAGTGGCAAGTGAGAGTTCGAGGGCTTCTCTGAAGAGGACGTGGGAAATGGAAGTATTAAGTTGAACCAAATAAGAATAGCAGGTGTAGAGAAAACAGCGGAGAGGAATGTGCAGGAGATAAAAAAGGTATGGGCATTAATTAAAGAGTTACAGGAATGGACCATAGTGCAGGAAAACAAGATCAAAAGTCTGCGAAATAAACTGGAAAAAATTTGTACATGTAGTGATGAACAAGAAAGAGAAGTTACTGAATTAAAAGTGAGCAATGAATCAGCCTCAAATGAAATAAAACAGCTTAAGAGGGAGAATAAGAGGTTGGAAGAAGAAAGAGACAGGTTGAAAAGCAAACTAGATGAGTATGAATCCAAATCAAGAATACAGGATGAGCACATTAAAGAAATCAAGGAGCAACATAAGGGGTGGCAGAAAATTCAGGAAGAGGGAAATGTAAATTTGAAAGAGATTATAGAACAACAGAGCAAGGAAGAGGTGGAGAGAGAAGAGGTTAGGGTGCTGAGAAGTAGAGAATCTTTAGTTAGGGGTGTAGCAGATAAGAAAAAATGTGTAATAATTTCAGGAGTTAAAGAAAAACATATGACAGTAAAATCAGAAAGAGAAAGAGAAGAACTGAGTAAGGTTAAAGAAATAATATCAGTAGTCATGGAGGAAAACAGTGAAGCTCAAGAAGAGATTGAAGAAGTGTTTAGGTTAGGAAAGTACGAGGAAGGAGGGGCAAGGCCTTTGATGGTAAAGAGTAAGTCTCAGACAACAGTAAACGAAATTATCAGTAGAACATGAAAATTATCAGACAAGGAAGGGTTAAAAAATGCTTGGAAAAGGAGAGATGCAAATGAGGAAGAAAGAGCTAAAATAAAGGAGTTAGTAAAGGAAGCAAAGGTAAAAAACGAGCAGAGAACGGAGGAAGAGAAGACAGTGTTTTATTGGAGAGTCATGGATCAGAAATTAAGGAAGTGGTATTGGCGGAGAGAAGGAGAAAAAAGGGTATAAAAAACATGAAAATTAATGTGAAGGTGGCATATACTAATGTTGATGGTTTAATATCGGCAAGGCTAGAAATCAACGATTTTTTGAGGGTACATGAACCTGATGTTATGTATGTGAGGAAGAAGGAACCAAAGGCAACGAGTCCGCAAAACTGTTCCATGAGAAAAACAAAATGCAAGAGAGAGCCAAAACTGCGTTTGGAAGACTGGAGATCATAGGAAGCAGGAAATACAGACAGAGGGAGACAGTTCCAGAGTTGACCTGTTGCATAAATGAAGGACTGGGAGTAACGGTTAACTCTTACATTAGAGAGTTTGACAGAAAAATGATGAGAGTTTGGTGCTAGACTGGTGCTACGCGCCCATCGTAGAGGTGGAGGACTGTATGCAGACAGTTCAGAGGAGCGGTGACCATTGAAGTAGCGATAGAAAAGAGATAACGATGCAACAGTGCAGAGAAGAGACAGAGGTTGAAGGGAGTCAGTAAGAGGAGGAGAGTTAATGAGACAAAAAGCCTTTGACTCCACCCTATTGAGAAGAGCTGTATGTGGGGAGCCTCCCCACACATGAGAGTTGTACTTCACACAGGGGCGGATAAAACCCCTGTATAGAGTCAACAACTGTGCAGGGACAAAGAAGGAACGGAGTCGGCTTAGCACACCCAATCTCTTGGAAGCAGATTTTGCAAGATGTGATATGATCTTTCCAAGATAAGTCCTGAGTAAATAAAACCCCAAGCATGTTCAAGGATGATGCAGGATTAGGCTGTATTAACCCTTACACCGCGGGCATGTTTACCAATGTTTTGCGTGTCCCGCGGGGTTATTCGGGCTCCGACAGACTCTCAAAAAATATTTGCTAAAAATCAGTTATTAGTCCTAGAATATTAAAATTACATATGCTTATGGCACATACCTTCAGCTTTCTCCTGGGATGTTTGTTGGGCCTTCGTCGATTACCGTAGGACTTGTGGAGACCTCTGAAGTTGGGTAACGAAGTCTCCACTTTACACTTCCCGACAACCCGTAATATGATTACCACAGCCAGATATTAACACTGTGAACACTACTCTATGATTGTTAAGTAGTTTGGGATCCATACTCCAAAAAAAAAACAGTGAAAGCAATGAAAATTACGAGCGTGTATGACCTTCCCACTTGCGCTAGTTCGCTCTTGGTACTCTGTCATTTATTATTCATAAAACCCCTCACACTTTATATTTCTATTACTATATAATGCTTATATATATCTGGAGTCTTTATCCATAAGTTTCCTTCAGTAGTATTAGTTTATTGTCACTGAAGTCATTCAATTTTTCATTCAATAAAATACGTAGAGAGCCATGGATTCACTTTCACAGTTATAACATCAAGTATTTGTACTCATACTCTTATATTACTGATTACTTACATTACTATTTACATTTTCTATTGTATTTTCAATATTTACCCTTCTATTTTACTTACACTATGTTATTCACTGTCACTTTCAGTAAGATAAAACTATAATACACTGTTCAGTCATATGTACTGAACATCCATTGCTTTCACTTGCTATTTACACATTATTTTCACATTACTTTCCTTTCCCACTTGCACTTTTAGAACTGCTTCTGGCTGTGGTAATCAAAGAAGCAGGTGACACAGAGGGGAACCTGGCACTCAGCGCACTGCCAAGAGGTGCGTTTGTGCTCAGGTGTGCGTCGGGTGGTATGTGCACACACCTGGCACCTTCGGATCGCAGCCTTCCTCTTGCCTGTGGGAGGCATTTGCACCAGTCTGTGCCGATCCATGTACGCCCTCTGCTCAAGTCTGTCAGGAAGTGTTACTGGATGGCGCCTTGGAGTTGCTGCGTCACCCTGCCATATCTTTCCAGCAGCTGCTGAACACAAGTCCTGGCGAACAGCCTCAGGGAGAAGGACTTGGGTGGCTTGACCTTCATCTTGTACAGGATGAAGGCGTTCAGCATCGTCATGTCTATGAGATGCAGAAAAACTCTCCTGTACCACCTAGTATTCTTCCTGAGGCAGTCGATCTCACCAATCATCATGTCGGACTTGTCCACCAGCCGCATGTTGATATTGTAGTCCAACATAGCATCAGGTTTCATCACAGGTTCGCCTGTCCTACGGTCGACCTTCCCACTGTCTGTCATTTCCCCCTTATGTACGGTGGTGAGCATGTGCACGACCCTCTTGTCATGCCACCGTATTGCCAGCATCTTCTCAGACTTGCGTAGGTGCACATCTCCTCGCTGCGAGGTTCCTGCCTCTGGGAATTTAGGGAAGTGGGAACGATTACTTTTGACAGTGCCGCAGGAGCCAATGCCGTGCTCTGAAAGGTATTTGGCAAGTTTCAGTGCTGTATAATAGTTGTCTGTATACAGCACATGATTCCCACCAAAATACTTTTCAAGTAGCACTTTCACTACACAGCCTGAGAAGCCAAGGGGGGGTGTTTTATCCAGATCGACAGTGCTGGCTGATTAAATGACTAAGTCAAGGATGTACCCCGTCTTACAGTCGCATAGTACAAAGAACTTGATTCCAAAGCGATGGCGTTTGCTTGGAATGTACTGCACAAACCGAAGACGTCCTCTGAACAAAACCAAGGATTTGTCAATGACAACCTTCTGAAAGGGGTGGAAGAATGACATAAACTTATCCTTCATTCTGCTCAGAATCTCCCGGATCTTCCAGAGTGGGTCGGTTTGGGAAGGTACATCGTTGTCGGCAAAGTGCAGGTTTCCCATGATGTTCCGGAAGCAATCTCTGGCCATGTACTTATTGAAGGTGGGTGAGGGTAGTAAGGGGTCCATGGACCAGTATTCTTCCATCTCATGCTTCTTTGAGTGTGGCATGAGAAGCATGAGGGCAAAGAACACATACAGCTTCTGCACTCCCAGCATGGACCACTGTTGCATCTTGGCTGCACCTGTACCACTTGCAGCACGTTGTGATTCATACCTGTTGGTCTCATCACATATGTGCTGCATGACTTTGTCATCTAGGAAGGCCAATAGGAAGTCTATACACTCAGCATCATCGTCAAGAGTGAAGGCAGGCTGTACTCCTGAGGAACTCTCATCAAAATCTAAATGTTCTGGGACAAAATCGGACCCTTCCGTCCATGTGAAGGCGTCCAGGATTCCCTGTCATGGCGGTGTAGGGTGGGTGAGGGTGGTGGGTGGCTGTGAGGGAGATTTACCACGTTCAAGGTCACTCGAACTAACCCTGGGTTGCCGAACAGCACTAGCAGCCCTTACTCTAGTAGCAACTCTACTTTTACGGGTCAGGGATTTGCCTCTTCCTCTACGGCCTGCCTTCACTGTTGATGCTGGTGGTGACTCCGATGACGAAGACTCCGGAGATAATTCAGCAGAAGAAGAGGAAGAAATGAGTGAAGTGGGGCTTGGGGAATGGGGAGGTGAATCAACTCGGGACTCATGGCGGGCTGGGTCACGCGGGGCCATTGTTCTGGGGCTAACACGCCGCCTTTTCACTCCCTTCCCAAATTCCTTCCCTTGCTGCACTAATGGCTCCTTTCCCTTGGAGCTGGGGATAACTTTGGACACTGAAGCACTCGTACTACTACTTTCTGGCACGATTTCCTCACCCGGCTCATCACACGAATCCCCTGAAGGGTCAAAATCACTATCCATCATCACCATTGACAATTCCGCTAGTTCATGTTCCACTGCAGAGTCACTTAGTCCTTTCCTGCTTCCCTCACGAGTTTTTCTGGGTGTAGAGGTCACAGGGCCCTTTGCAATGCGCGCAGAAGCGGCAGAAATGGTGGGGCGCGAGTGCGACGTGTTTTGACCACAGCGGAGGACAATGAACTAAATGCCGCGGCTTATCTGACAAGGCAAGGGTTGACAGTGACAATGAGGATGACAGCTGCTAACTTACATGCTAATAAATTATTGGTAGAAAATCTCGGCAATTCATAAAGAAAAAGGTAGTTCCAGGTGAATGTAAATGTCACTTAAGCTTCTCCCTTCCTTTCTGATATATATTTTTATTACAGAAATAGATTACAAGGCATAATTCAGAGGGGAAATTACCGTGATAATGTAGCGAATGAATGCATGTGAGGTGTTGTCAGGTGATAATTAGCCAATTCCTGGTGTATACCACTATCACTTACCTTATTTTTTTCGGTATATATTATTTTGTATAAGTATAGGGCATAGGGCTTATTTCAATGGATGAAATCTGTGGAAAAGTCCGGGGGAGATTTGCTTAGCGCAGCGCGGCCGGGGAGGTGAGAGGACAGGGTAATGGAGGGGAGGTAGGGAGGGGAGTCAGGAAGGGGGGAAAATCGCTAAAATGTCAACAATGGATGGGAGTACTGATGAGATTTGGAGTGCTGACTAGTGTTGGACATTGGCAGTACTGATAGATGATACAAGCCACCACTTGAAAGCCCGGGATAATTCAAATTAACACAGAATCACAAAAGTGATGCCCTGCGGTATGATCCATTGCGCCTGAGCGTCACGAAAGTGACGTCCCGCGGTTAAGGGGTTAAACATTAGTGGGTATACCTGTGCCAGATTTTGTCGGGTTGATAGGTGCAAAAACTGAGTCTCATGCATTAAAGACAACCAGATTATTTTTACTCCAGTTAGAGATACGAGCCAAGTCAGACATTAGGTGTGCCATAGCCTCATCCCATGTTTGTTGAAGCAACTGCTGAGATGGATGTTGCGGAATCGAATGGAGAGGTGAAGGGTGGAATCATCAGCGTATGAGTGGATAGGGTTAGATGTACAACTTAGAAGGTCATTGATGAATAAAAGGAAGAGAGTTGGTGATAGGACAGAGCCCTGAGGAACACCACTGTTAATAGATCTAGGAGAAGAACGATGGCCGTCTACAACAGCGGCTATAGAACGACCAGAAAGGAAGCTAGAGATGAAGGCACAGATAGAAGGATAGAAACCGTAAGAGGGCAGTTTGGAAATTAAAGATTTATGCCAGACTCGATTGAAAGCCTTTGAGATGTCAAGTGCAATGGCAAAGCTTTTGCCAAAGTCCCAAAAGGAGGATGACCAGGAGTCTGAAAGGTAGGTGAGAAGATCACCTGTGGAGCGTCCCTGACGGAACCCATACTGACGATCAGAGAGAAGGTGGTGATAGGAAAGATGCTTTAAAATTTTTCTATTAAGAACAGAGTCGAAAACTTTTGAAATACAGGATGTTAAAGCAATTGGACGATAGTTAGAGGGTTGGGAATGGTCACCCTTCTTTGGGACTGGCTGAATGAGAACAAACTTCCAGCAAGAAGGAAAGGTACAAGTTGATAGACAAAGGCAAAAGAGTTTGCCTAGGCAGTGTGTAAGCACAGAAGCACAGTTCTTGAGAACAACAGGAGGGACTCCATCAGGCCCATATGCTTTATTAGTATTGAGGCCTGTGATGGCAGAAAATACATCAGCTGAAGAAATTTTAATGTCAGCCATGAGGAAGTCAGAGGGGGGAAGTGATGTAGGAACAGCACCGGAATCGTCTAAGGTGGAATTGGAGGAGAAAGTCTGAGCGAAGAGATCTGCTTTATCAGTAGAAGAAATAGCTACAGAACCATCAGAGTAGAAAAGAGGAGGGAAGGATGATGAGGTAAAGTTGTTAGAAAGGTTTTTTCAAGGTTCCAGATGGAGCGGGAAGAATTCAGGTTGGAGAGTTGAGAGCATTTGGTACGGATGAAATTATTTTTAGCCGAGTGAAGAACAGACTTAGCACGATTCCGGGCAGAAACGTATAAAAGATGTGATTCAGGGTGGGTTGGCTCTAGTACCCTTTGTAGGCCCTCTCCTTGTTGCGGACAGCATTAGAACAAACATGATTAAACCAAGGCTTTCATGCATTAGACAAAGGATATGAGAAAGGAATGTATGCTTCCATGCCGGAAAGAATAACGTCCGTAATGTGTAAGGCACACTCAGATGGCTCCCGGCCATGGAAGCAATAATCATTCCAGGGAAAATCAAAGAAGTACTGCCTGAGGGCCTCCTAATCCGCAGCTCCAAAGTGCCACAGATGACGTTTCTTTGGAGGGTCCACAGGCTGTACTAGAGTGATAGGACAGGTTAAGGTGATGAGGTTGTGATTGGAGGAGCCCAACGGAGAGAAAAGATTAACAGTGTAAGCAGAAAGATTAGTTGTAAGGAAAAGATCAAGTATGTTGGAACTCTCTCAAGGCGGTCTGGGATACGGGTAGGGTGCTGTACAAGCTGCTCTAGGTCATTAAGGATAGAAAAGGTGTAGGCTTGTTCACCAGGTGGATCAGTGAAAGGAGAGGAGAGCCTAAGGTGGTGGTGAACATTGAAATATCCTAAAATGGAGATTTCAGAGAAAGAAGAAGTGGATAGAATGTGTTCCATCGTAGAAGTAAGGTAGTCGAAGAATTTTTGATAGTCAGTAGAATTAGGGGATAAGTAAACAGCACAGGTATATTTAATCAGAGAATGACAGGAAAGCTGAAGCCAGAGTGTAGAGAATTCAGATGAATCAAGTTCAGGAACCCGAGAGCAAGATAGGTGGTTGCATATATATACACAATATCCACCTTTGGCTTTGAAATAAGTATAGAGAAGGTAGGAGGATACAGAAAAGGGTTTGCTGTCAGTTGCCTCAGACAGCTGAGTCTCAGTTAGAAAGTGAAGGTGAGGTTTAGAGGAGGAGAGGTGGTGCTCAACAGAGTTAAAGTTAGAGGAACGGCCGCGAATGTTGCAGAAATGAAGAAGTGAGTCAGACAGTGGTTCCTGGCAGCTCAAGTCGTCACCGGGAGAGGGGCGGAAGGTGGGGGCATTTATGGTCCCCCCCCCCCCCCGGGACTCCGAGATTGAGTGTTGCATAGCCATGATTTTTTTTTTTTTTTTTTTTTTTTTTTTTTTATTTTGATAAAAAGAAAGTGCAGTGTGTACTGTGCATGTAGTTTGGTGTAGATAATAAGAGAAATTTGTATTGGAGAGCATGCTGGCCTCCTCTCTGTGTAACTGAGACATTGAAAAAGTTCAGCAAAGGGGGATGGTCAGGAACTTGTCCTGAGGGCTGATGAAATGGGAGCTCCAGCTCTCCCTGTCATCAGCTTTCCATCCACCTCGGGAGTACTGCCCTGCTCGACTGGTGCTACAGTCTACTCCTACAATTCACTGTTTGTTCGCAAAAAAACGAGCACATGTGGCATCCACTGCAATAAGCATCCACCCACGATCGAAGTTAAGCAGTAACTGTTGGAGTCCTGGTGATGGGGAAACAGAGTTGCCAGATCACAATGGTCACATTACCAAACACTTCAATTTTCATTACCAAATTTACCTTTTCATTACGAAATTCATAAAGCTAGCGTTTATTCTTCACTAATTATATATGCAAGTGGAAATATATGTAATCACCCTCCTTATAATTAACAGCATGTTGATTATTATCACGCTATATGGGCTACCAATTTAATCAGAGAGAGCAGACAAGCCACCATCTCCATCCTGTGTATCCTCGTACATGTGAAAAATCCATTTGGTAATGCATTATTCTGATTCATTACCAAATGAATTATTCATTACCAAATTGGCCCACATTTGGTAATGAAAAATACCAAATGGCAACCCTGACAGGGGAGGGGGGAGGAAGGAAGGGGTGAAGGGGTCATGGTGTAAACAGCTGTTCGGTGCTGCTCGGCAATTTCAAATTATGGGAGGGGAAAAAATCAGATTTGGGAGGGGGATTTTTTTTTTTTGGCCATTTTTGGTATCTGAAGGTCCAGGTCCACAATGTCCGTTAAGTGGGGTGTCCGGAAAGTGGGCGTCCGGATAGAATAGGGATTACTGTATATATATGTGTGTGTGTGTGTATGTGTTTTGTCAAATTTACGGGTAGCCATGAACCAACTGGCCAGGTTCTTTTGAAGCCAACAGTACATACATATGTATATGAATATATATACAGTATATATATATATATATATATATATATATATATATATATTTGTGGTAGGTGGGGTGCTCACCATCCACTCACTCTATGTAGTGCTGCTCTCGGGTGTCTGCCCTTTCCCCTCCATCCTTCTTTCCTTCCATTCTCTTCCGTCTTTCTTTCCTTCATTCTTTCCTTGTCCTTCTGCCTACAGGTGACTTTACACTCCCTCTTCTGTCTCTCTTCCCTTCATTCTTTCCTCTTCCTTCAGCCTGTGGGTGACTCTACTCTGAGTGACAAGCCAAATGGTTTCTTGTACACCAGGAAACCATTTTCTACACTGGGTGGTAACTGTCACGTTTTTTTTTTTTTTTTTTTAAATATCACGGGGTTTTTAAAATAAATGCTAAATATTATTTAATTGATAATAATATTCAATAATATTGAAGAGCAGGGACAATGATTGTCTTGCTACATCAAGCAATGATTATTTACGCTGGCTTACTTCGCCGATTTTCTCAGAACAAGAATTTATAAACTTTCTCAACAGTACACAGCAGAGACTAATTACTCACAAATGCTGATTACTAGTACTGTTAGCCTCTGGAGAAAGTTACTTCACCCCTGACAATAAATAACTAATACTAATAATAATATCAGGTTCTTGCTGATGCTTAACTCCTAGGAGGCACAACGGATTTTAAGCTTAATACACAAGACTGGCCTAAGTACCAGTTATGAAAGGCAAACGTTTATGCAAGCTAGGAGCTGTATGGGAAATAATCTTAATTATGGAGAAATGAAACAAGAGTTTACATTACATTAAGCTCAAGAAAAAGATCTGTTAAATTTATTGATTACAAAAATAAATTTAACGTTACACTTCAAATGAATTCAAATAAAGAGATCGTACTCACTCACTCACACAAGAGCTAAATCCTTACGCCTAGGAAAAACACCTTAACTGAACTCTTAAGACTAGGAAAACGAAAAGAAATACTGGTCGATGAATGCTGTGTATCACCCAAATCAAGGGTGGGAACCTGGGGAAACTGTAGAGTGGAGTTTGGGTACTAGCTGACCTCTCACACTGCTGCACAGATCCTTCCTCCGTCAAAGCAAACACTGGACTGCCTATTCAAACGATGCGTGTGGTAGAACACACAGGCCACCGGAAGAAGGCGTGGCTAACGGTTGAGGCAAGCAGGGGCGAACAATAAAGAAACAATAGTATCGCTCAGTAGAGCACTTAGTGACGTGCATTAGATCGGTCACTTTTGAAACAGTGACGAATGTTTTGAAAAGTATACCACCGAAGTGGAGAGGGAAACGGTTAACTGAGCGATACACAGTGAGTTTTCCACTAATAGTTCGTGTTTTTCACAAAAGGGAAATATCGCGAATTTGATTCGTGACATTACGCCTCTACAAAAAGAATTTTTTCCTTATGGGAAAAAATTTGTGGATATATATATATATATGTACACATCCTAACTCAGTCACACAAGATTCACAGTGTGGTGTGTGTGCTATCCTGCTGCAGGAGAAAGTTGCAGTCGCCAGTGAGCGAAAAAACCTCGTATTTACGTTAATAGAAGCAAGCTTGAGGGAAAAACTCCGTGACGACGGTGAAAATCCTGTACTCAGGTCAAACCGAGCGAAAGTTCGCTACATTTACAGTGACAACTAATTGTTGTGTAGCGTGGTGTTTGTAATACACAGTGTAGGTGTGACAGTTGTAGTGTAACTGTACCTACTTGTGAAATGACATAGTAAATAATAACATGGCGATGACGAAGGCAGAGGAGAAGAGGCGGCAGCGTGTGGCAGACGATCAGCTGCCCCGCACAGCAAAACTGCTACACCCATTGCTGTACCTGCAAAACCAATTAAGGTGGAGCATCAAAAGTGTCAATGAGACAAAATTCTTATTACGTTACAATTACTCTCTCTGCCTAGCAATCAGTACATGCTACACAAAATACTCTCTAGCTGAAAAATACAAGTGACAGCCTACGCTTTGTACATTCGAGGTTGCCAATAATTATAGCACACGATTATTGTCGGCAAGCTGAGAATCCTTGCTCAAACTCGGTTCTTCCATAGCCTCGAACTGCACACGGGTCCTCAAGCTGTGCCTTAACCTACAGTACTTATATTAATATCGGGGAGCTGAGAATCCTTGTGCAAACTCGGGTCTTCCATAGCCTCGAGTCGCCTCTGCGGAGTTCTCACTTCCCCCTTTACCTACAGTACTTATATTAATATCGGGGAGCTGAGAATCCTTGTGCAAACTCGGGTCTTCCATAGCCTCGAGTCGCCTCAGCGGAGTTCTCTCTCGAACTTCCCCCTTAACCTACAGTGCTTATATTAGTATTGGGGAGCTGAGAACCCTTGTGCAAACTCGGGTCTTCCATAGCCTCGAGTCGCCTCTGCAGAGTTCTCTCTCGAACTTCCCCCTTAACCTACGGTACATAATATGTATGTACAGGCCCTGGACATGATGTGTCCTGTGGGGCCAATGGGCGAGACATCAGGTCTGCACCCACTTCACCACTACCCTGTCTCTCAACTGTCTCAGAGATTACGGGTGTGGTCACGAACGGCACAGGAAGGACATGTCCCTGATTAATGGTGTTACTTTGACACACACTGCAGGAACGGACAAAACTATCTATGTCTCGTCCCATCCCTGGCCAGAAAATGTCATCTCGTATACGGCCCTGGGTCTTCCTTTTGCCCATGTGACCTCCTGAGGCTGAAAAATGACCCCATTGTAACACTGCTAGGCGGTACTTGGCGGGAACAACAAACTGCAGTCGAACCTCGCCCTCGGGTGTTCGTGACTCACGGTAGAGCCATCCTTGTTTGCGAAGGAACTTGGCTCGACCTCCCCGTGAATACTTAATCACTCGACCCTTTTGTTTGTTCCGCACGGCAGCAAGTGTCGGGTCAGAATGTTGTTCTTGTACAACAAGTTGACTACACATCAGATCTTGCGGCGATTCAATGATCACTGGGGTGACACAGTCTGGAGCCTCAGCCATGGCTCGTGTTACCGCAGCAGCCGAAGTCTGAGTAGCGTCATGTTCGGTGCAACTATCCTTGACACCATAAATATTGCCAATGATGAGGTCAAATAAAGGTTCTGGCATGACAACTGCAAGTGTCGTACCAGTATAAAATGGAGATGCCACCTGGATACATGCCTCAGGAAACAATCTCACTGATCCATCAATAAGGTTTGCATGGATCTGTCGACCTGTATACTGCTCAGGCCGAACTAGACTCTGCTTGACAGAGCAACCCGAGGAACCATTGTCTCTCAGGACCTTCACAGGAATGTCTCCCACAAACCCTTGCTGAACAAGGAAGGTACTGTCACCTGTGGGAGGGCCTGTGGAGGAAGCAGCTAGCCACTCATGAGGCTGCTGAATTGATGCGGCAAACATTGTGCCTTGAGAATTATGAACTTGAGGGGTCGTATTCACTGCCCGGGAAGATGGAACATTGGCCATCTGTGGAGGGGGGTTCACTGTCACTGTGGGACTAGTGAACTGTGGGAGAGTACCCATACTGGTAGGGACGTGACCACCGCACTGCTGCTGAGGAATGAAGGCTGCGTTCACTTCCTGCCTCTTTTGAGCTGGTGGTGAAAAAGTTTGTCCCGACGGTCGGTTGCGTGGCTGATACTGCTGCTGGTTAGGGTACTTGTTCTACCTCTTCCACTCAGGTTTCTGAGTGTTTTGCCCGTGGTCCTTCCACTGCGGTTTTGGACTTTCGCCATTATTCTGAGAATGGCCTTGTTGCTGGGATTCAGTCTGAGACGGCTTCCCAGACTTATCAGGTTTTCTGTTCCAGGTGTTTTGCTTATGAGTTTGATACCTGTATGCAGTAAAGAATGCGTCAGCCTTTTCTGCCATTTGGCTGGCATCTTTCACCTGGCAGATCTTAAGCTGTGCTATGAGCTCAGCAGACCACGACCTCTCTAGCTGTGTACGCAGCATAAGGTCAGTTATCCCCTCACGCGTGGAAGGAGTTTCATCTTTCTCCATCCACTCATTTAAGTAAGCATTGAGACGATCAAGGAACTGAACAGCTGTCTCCTTGTCTTGGAGACGAGCTCACATGAACTGAACTTTGGCGTCGTCTACTGTGAGACCATATGCCTTAATGAGTGCAGCTTTCATCATCTCATTCGTGAGATTGTCTCCACGAATTCTGTGGAGAATATCGAGGGCAGGGTCCTCAAATAAACTAAGAAATTGGATCCGCTTAGCTGCCTCATCCAGTTGATACATGTCTGCCACGTCCTTAAAACGAGCTATGTACGGCTCGATTCGCTCGCCTTTCTTGTATGAAGGAAGCTTGATGCGTGGGGTCGCCACGACATGTGCAGGGAGAACGCTCGTGGAGCTTTGACCAACTGCACCGGATGTGTCTTAAGCCAAGGAATCTCGCTTGAGCTTCAGCATTTCATATTCGTGTTTTTCACGTGCTTCTTGCTCGGCACGTTCGTGCTCTCTTTCTCTCTCGCGTTGTTGTAACTCGAATTGACGTTCTCTCTCTCGTTCCTCACGCTGTTCTCACTCATGTTCTAAGTCGAGTTCGCGCTGTTTTCGCTTGTGTTCGCGCTGTTCTCGCTCGTATTCGCGCTCCTTTTCGCGTTCCTCACGCTGTTCTCGCTCGTGTTCGCGTTGGATTCTACGCTCTTCACGAGCATCTTTCTCACGTTCCTGCTCATAATTAAACCGTGAGAGAACGTAACTCTGGATTTTCTCTGGGTCTGTGAGGCCCATATCTTTGGCTTCCTGTACATAAGCATTGGCTGCCATGGCGCTAATTTATTAAGCAAACGAAACTGAGTACTGACTGCTTCGCAAACGAATGCTAATAACACAAGTAAAGAATACAGACACAAGCTAGTGGTGACCAGTCTTATCTAGTTAACTGGAAAAGAATAAAGCAAAAATGCAAATAACTGAGAAGACTCAATAATTAACACAATGGGTAAGGCGGGTACCCAGGAGCGAATAAAATCATCTGGCGTTACCAAAAATAAAGTACTAAATAGAGTTAAGTGCTCTGTGCATTAATAAAGCAAAAATTCACATGCTAAATTAACGGTAAACACCAGTAAACTCGTGCCTATAAACTTTAATGATAAATTCCTAAATATGAACGAGTGAGTACTATCTCGTGAATAGCTTTAGAGCTAGGAGTTAATATCCTGGCGAGGTCGCCAATTGTCACGGTTTTTTTTTTTTAAATATCACGGGGTTTTTAAAATAAATGCTAAATATTATTTAATTGATAATAATATTCAATAATATTGAAGAGCAGGGACAATGATTGTCTTGCTATATCAAGCAGTGATTATTTACGCTGGCTTACTTTGCCGATTTTCTCAGAACGAGAATTTATAACCTTTCTCAACAGTACACAGCAGAGACTAATTACTCACAGATGCTGATTACTAGTACTGTTAGCCTCTGGAGAAAGTTCACCCCTGACAATAAATAACTAATACTAATAATAATATCAGGTTCTTGCTGATGCTTAGCTCCTAGGAGGCACAACAGATTTTAAGCTTAATACACAAGACTGTGGCCTAAGTACCAGTTATGAAAGGCAAACGTTTATGCAAGCTAGGAGCTGTATGGGAAATAATCTTAATTATGGAGAAATGAAACAAGAGTTTACATTACATTAAGCTCAAGAAAAAGAAGTTAAATTTATTGATTACAAAAATAAATTTAACGTTACACTTCAAATGAATTCAAATAAAGAGATCGTACTCACTCACTCACACAAGAGCTAAATCCTTACGCCTAGGAAAAACACCTTAACTGAACTCTTAAGACTAGGAAAACGAAAAGAAATACTGGTCGATGAATGCTGTGTATCACCCAAATCAAGGGTGGGAGCCTGGGGAAACTGTAGAGTGGAGTTTGGGTACTAGCTGACCTCTCACACTGCTGCACAGATCCTTCCTTCGTCAAAGCAAACACTGGACTGCCTATTCAAACGATGCGTGTGGTAGAACACACAGGCCACCGGAAGAAGGCGTGGCTAACGGTTGAGGCAAGCAGGGGCGAACAATAAAGAAACAATAGTATTGCTCGGTAGAGCACTTAGTGACGTGCATTAGATCGGTCACTTTTGAAACAGTGACGAATGTTTTGAAAAGTATACCACCGAAGTGGAGAGGGAAACGGTTAACTGAGCGATACACAGTGAGTTTTCCACTAATAGTTCGTGTTTTTCACAAAAGGGAAATGTCGCGAATTTGATTCGTGACAGTAACCATATAACCAAATTTTGGCGCCTGGTGGTTTAGTGAGTAATTAGTGCGCTCCAATTGGATTGAGCCAGTGAAGGTTTATATCCAAGGGGTGGTTGGGGGTGATTGCTCATGTAATACTACTCAGGGATGAGTGAGCCTGGTCACTCTCATCTTAAATGTCGGGATCAACTGCCTAGCCCCGGGCTCCTACGCTCCTCATGGGGCAATGTAGGAGTGGATGATGGATGGATATATATATAGGTAGATAGATATATGGATATAGATATATATATATATATATATATATATATATATTTCTGTATATATCTATATATACATATCATCCGCCGTTTGAGTATCGACTGCAGGACTAGCCTATCCTGACCGAAGTTGGGATGATACAGCCAATGTATCTCTACCAAGTAGCTTAGGCTGTCTGGTAGAGATTATATGTAGGGTGAGAAGTGCATGTAAATGTAATTGTAGTGTTGGAGTAGCTTTGTATGTGTGTGTAGTCTGTGAACCAAGTGTAATCTGCCTGCGCAAGCCGACTGGGTGCAATCATACCTTACAATAAGCGACACTGGTTCAACCACAGCACCCCTTGTCTCCGCCAATGCAGTACGTGGCCGGGTGAACACTCCCAAAGTTTATTACCCTGGCGGGGCATAAATCCTGGTTCACCCATGTACAAAACGCACTCTCTACCATTGTACCACAGGTGCATTGGCGGACACAAGGGGTGCTGTGGTTGAACCAGTGTCGCATACTATAAACTATGCTTGCACCCAGTCAGCTTGTGTGGGCCGATTACCCTTGGTTCACAGACTACACACAATCCAAAGCCACTCCAACACTACAATTACATTTACAAGCACTTCTCACTCTACATATAATCTCTACTAGACAGCCTAAGCCACTTGGTAGAGATACATTGGCTGTATCGTCCCGACTTCAGTCGGGATAGGCCGGTCCTGCAGTGGACACTCAAATGGCTGATGATGATATATATATATATATATATATATATATATATATATATGTACGGTATATATATATATATGTGCGCGCGTGTGTGTGTGTGTGTGTAATTCACCAGGTCGGTCAGGATCACTTGATGGTCGTGATCGTCAGCTTTTACCCTCCCGGAAGGGAGCTGAGAGCTCATAGAGTCCGATCTAAGGGCAAGGCTGTGACCTTCACACAAGCACACACCCGTCCCCTTGCTCAAGGGGGACAGTAACCACCCACTTCGTCACTGAAACTTTTCGCAACCTGAGCGAGGTGCGAACTCCCGTCCACCAGTTGGCAAGCGAGAACGTTACCACTGCACCAGCGAGCGTGTGTGTGTGTGTGTGTGTGTGGTCAAATTTACGGGTAGCCATGAACCGATTGCCCAGGTTCTTTTGGAGCCAACTGTACATACTTATGTATATATAGTAATCCCTCCACTATCCGATGTAATAGAGCCAAAGGCATGTCCGGAAAGTTTTCCTGTCCAGATAGTGGGCACCAGCCTCCTGGACTTGTACTTATGGACCCTGACTCAGAAAAACACCTATACAACTCCCTCCGGACATGCATAGCACCTATTTAAGACCCAAATCACACCAATAAGGGACATAAAAGACTGAAATAAATGCAATATAACCATAGAATTAGAGTTTAGAGGTGAGTTTATACAATATTAAACATTCTGGGTACTTACAACAAGTCCCTGGCTCATGGACTGGTACTTATGGACCCTAACTCAGAGAAATACCTCCCTACTGCACATGCATAGCACCTAATACCCTATTCACACCAATAAGGGACATAAAAGAGTGAAATGAGATGTTAGAGACAAGTACAGTATGGAAAATACAGTATAGTACAATATGAAACATTCTGGGTACTTACAGCAAGTCCCTGGCCATCTCGATGAATAACCGCCTCCTCTCAGACTCTGACAGTAAGAAGGATTTCCTGAAGCACTTGCCGTACACTTTTCAGGAAGTCTTGCACTGAACTTAGTCATTTGCACTCAGAATTCCATTCTCTTAACACTGCGCACTCTTGACTTACTTGCGCTTCATTGTACCTTAATGAAATAAGTGTTGCACTCTGCACTTTAAGTCTTTCCACTCTTGAAACCATTTTCTAAACAAAACACACTCAAGTTAATTTACTTTAAATTTACAGTCCATTAAATCTTTGTCTTTTCACTCAGAACTCAAATTCCTTAACACTATGCACTGTTTTTTTTCACTGCACAATACTGTAAATTCCCATGTGGTCTAGTGGAGAAGTTCTTGGCATCTAATCACGGTCAGAGTCAGAGTAGCACATGCAGGTGACCTAGGGGTGCGTTGCTGGGTCACAGTGATGGAGTACTCAGTGCAGACGACTCTGATGATAGGCGCAAACTCACATCGAGTGGTGACTCCACCGTGGCTGATGTGCTGGGCTGTGGCTCGGAGCATGAGGGCCTGTCTTGGGGAGGCAACAGAGTGGAGCCAGGGCTGGGCACAGCGGGGGTCATGGGCCTGAAAAAGCTGTCAATCATTGATTGACGCAAGGAACGACGATTCTGACGATTAATGATGCGCTGCCTGAAAGCATGCACTTCCTCCACAAGTCCCAAGGGCCCCATCTCCCTTTCGCAGTCCAGGTGTTTCAGGTAGTCAAGAATGAACTCTAGGTGTTCCCGGAGTGCTCTCAGCTTGGGGATGGCTGGAGTAGTGTCATGCTGAGAGGAGTCCACATCATCGTCGCCGTCCTCGTCTGAATCTTCAAGCTGGGTACTGACACCTGCAACTAAAGATGCGATCTCGATATCAGACAGGGTCTGATACCCAGGATCGCCCTCGTCGTCATCCAACCACTCACGCTCTTCGTCCACATCAACATCGTCCCCATGCGCACGTAGACGTGCATGGAAGTCAACCACGTCGAAACCTAGGAAATCGTGCTCCACATCCATTCTGAGAAGCAGACGAGACCAACCATTTTCTAGAGTCTTGACAGGGACTTCCATCCATGCACTGGCCCAGTTGTAAATGGCAGACTTGATGTTGTAGCGGCGAAGGTTTTCCAAAGTCCGCTGGCCTCGCGTGTCTGGTCCCTCCCTGCGCTCGTCCTCATCCTTGTCCTCGAGAACAACCATCACCTCGTCCAGGAACTTCTGTCGGTATAAGCGCTTCGTTGCCACGATCACTCCTTGGTCCATTGATTGGATGAGAGCAGTAGTATTAGGTGGCAGAAACATGCACCTAATGCGGCCATTCTCAGCCACCAAGTCCTTTTCGCATGGGTGGGCAGGTGCATTGTCGAGGAGCCACTCTCATGTTGGTCAGTAGCCCATAAGTTCCTCCAGTAATCATGTTTACTGTATATGTTTCTGTGGCGACAGGTTATCCAGTATAGTCACACCAAGGTCCATTTCTTCTTTTGCCATCCATATTATTTCATCTCCCATCTTGTACTCGTACCTTGGTCTCTTATCACTGACTGCCGTTTCCAATACATGACATTTATTAGTATTGAATTTCATTCTTCACGTTTGACTCCACTTGTAGAGTTTATCTACATCTTTTTGCATTTCCATACAACAATATACTCCTTCAGTATGTTAAATAATTTTTGCATCGTGAGCAAATAAACATGAAAGTATTTAAACCTTCAGGCATGTCATTTATATATATCAGAACATGATTAGGGCCAATACTGAACCCTGGGGCACTCAGCTAGTTACCCTTTTCCACTGAAAAAACTTGTCTTTTATTATGGTTCTCATTTGTCTTCCTATCAAATGGTTTTCCATCCAGTTCTACAATATCCCATTTACACCTCCAGAGGTTTTCAATTTCCATGATAATCTTCTGTGTGGCACTGTATCAAAAGCCTTCTTTAAACCCAGGTAAATACAGTCTACCCATCCTTCCCTTTCTTGAACAATGTCTGTCATTCTACTGTAGAAACTCAGCAAGTTCATAACACAAGACCACCCTTCTCTAGATCCAAATTGCCTGGACATTATTATCACATGCCCTTCAAGGAATTTTATCCATCCTTTTCTAATGGCATTTTCGCATAGTTTGCAGACTATATTTGTGAGAGAGACCAATCTTTAGTTAAGCGGGTCCTCCCTGTCACCACCTGTATAAATAGGAACTGTATTTGCTCATTTCCATTCAGTAGGTAGGTCCCCACTTTCTATGGAAAACCTTATTGATAGGCCTCATTAACTGGTCTGGACATTCTTTCAAGATCCAACCAGCTGCTTCATCCAGTCCCATTGCCTTTCTCACATCTGTATCCTTCATCAACTGAAGTATCTCATTTCACTCAACTACTATTGTGTCCAATTTCAGAGGCTGCATCTCTGTTACAGGTTTTAGGAATTCAACTTCTGTTATAAATACTGACTGCAATTTATAATTTATTATATTACTCATATCCTCTTTTTTTTTAAAATATAATACATCACCATCTCTCAGTTTCACTATGCTATTTTTTGTTCTTATTTTACTATTAACAAACCCGTAGAACAGCTTGGCCCCATTCTTGCTTTATTAACGATATCTTTCTCGTATTATTGTTCCCCCTTCCTTCTTTTACATATTTATTTCTTACTTCTATGTACTTATTCCAAGCTTTTTCGATACTGTATATCTTTTTCTTACTTTATCCCATGCTCTGTTCCTAATTTCAGGTGCCTTGCTACATCTTTTATTAAACCAATCCTTCTTTCTGTCTTTGTTTTTTGCAGCAACTTTAGGAACATGGTCGCTGACTCCCTCCTCATATACTTTCATAAAGATATTATATTTCTCCTGGATATTTTTCCCCCTTTCCATTTCATACCAGTCCAGTCCATATTTCTAAAATATTGTCTTAAGGAGTCAAAATACACTCTCCCGTAGTTATATCTATTTTGTCTGTATGTCTCTTCTCTTTCTCCCGTGTCCCCTTCCAATACCTCCATCTCCATAACCAGGTGGTTGCTCTTTCCTTGGGAGCAGGGATACAGTAATTTCTGTATATCATTACAGTTTCTTGTAAAATATCGGATCCAGTCTTGATGGTGTATCCTCTCCCCTGATTCTTGTATTTTCTTTATCCAACTGTATTAACATATTTTCCATTATCACCTCCATCAGTCTATACCCTCAGGTTTCCACATTGTTCCCTGCATCAATTCCTTCCCAATTGACCTCTCTACAATTAAAATCACCCACTAACAACAATCTATTCCTCTGCCCATTTATCTTCTTTAGCTTATGTAGAGACTCACTCATTAACTCTTCACACTCATCCCTATTCCATGCTCTGGCCCATGGTGGCATGTACATCACTACTATATCTAACTTTTTTCCATGTTCTTCCACTATTTACACTCCCAGTATTTCCACTTTCATATTTTCTAAATGTTCCCTTTTTGCGTTTACCTTTTTATCAGCCATAATCATCACTCCTCTGTCTTTCCACCACACATTATAATCTTTCCAAACAAGACATCGAAATCACTCCCTGATTTAGTTTCAGCTAGACACCATTTCTGGCTTCTTTTCACTAATACAGTCACCAAGTTCTACTTTCTTCATTATCAGTCCATGCACACTTGTATACATGACCTTTACCTTATGAGCCTGAGTCTTCTTAATCACTCCCTTATTTGCTTTAACTTTATCTAGGCCTACTAAATAATTTTGTAGTTTTCTCTGTAGTCATTTATATACCACCTTTTGAGTTTCATGTGCTTCACTCTCCAGAAAAAACACTTCTCTTTGCCCCTCTAATCTTTCATCAGTTTTGTTTTTAGCCTCTTCCAACAATGTTTTCAGTTTAGTTCTCTCAGCAGAGTGTAGATCTTTTCGTATCATTATGTTTTTCAGATTTTCATCATCACTCGGCCTGTGTGCTGCTCCCAGCTCTTCTTTTGCCACATTTTCATTTGTAAATTTAACCCGGATGGGCCTAACATTAGGTCCTACTGTTTTATACAGGCCTACTCCTCTTACATTGTCTATCTCTCGTACCCAGTTTCTTCTTTCTTCATTTATCTTAGCAAATAAAAACTGAACTTGGTCATCTCTTCATTCTTCCTGCCCTGCTTTGATTTCTGTTCTTTCCCATCAGCTCCAAAGATGATCACACATTTATTCCTTTCAGCTGTGTTCCTCACAATTGCCTCCTTTTTTTGCAAAACTTTCGCCACATTACTTTCGAAGATGCCTCTTTGTTTGTCTGCTGATTTTCTATTTTCGTCACTTTGTTATTTTATTATTTCTGTAGTTCTAACATCTTGTCATGCCTTTTAACCGCCCATCCTATTTAAAATATTCTTGCACTTGTTCCGAGTTGTACCTACCCTCTTGTTCTTACGTTTGGTTTCACTCAATTTCTTTTTCAGTTCTTTATTTTCCTCTTCAAAATCACTTATTTTCTTCATGAGGGCTCTCTCCTTGGCAGTACTCAGCTCCGGCTCATCTTTTGTTTCACCTTTCTTTGTCTTTAAACCATCACTTGTCATGTTCTTGATTACCGCTTCCATCTTTGAAATTCTAATTATTAATCTATCTGTCTGTCTATTGCCAGATGCCCTAATCCTGTAAGGGGTGGCCACGGACAAATCGCCTTCATGTCGCCCTGTGCAACGCCATTTCACTATCCTGCTTCCAGGCCACACCCCCTTCACTCATATACCTCTCTACTCCATCTCATTCTCGGCCTCCCCTTCCCTCTTCCTCCCTCCACCTCACCCGTGTACACTCTCCTCGTGAGCCTCTTGCCCTCCCTCCTCTCCACATGGCCAAACCACCATAATGTATTTCTCCTAATGCTTTCTATCACATCCACATCCACACCACAACCCTCCTTTACTTCCTCATTTGTCAGTCATTCTGTCTAAGCAACTCCACATGCTCCTCTCAAATAACTCATTTATACTGCTTTAACTGTTTACTTGTGTCCTTCCAACAAGGTCCAAGTTTCACTTCCAAACATTAGAGTTGGTACACCGTATCACAATACTGTCATGCAGCGATTTTTTTTTTTTTTTTTTTTTTTTTTTTAACTTCCATGCTGACTTTCCTCTTCTTTATCACCTCTTTCAAAGAACCAGCAACCTTTTATTAATTCACACATGTTGGTTTGATGGTCAAATCCTTCAAAATACCACATTCGTCAACCATATGCTGCTATGCTCCACCTCCTCCACCTGCCATTTTCTGCTTTCACCAAAGCTTCCCAAAGAGCATCCAAATGTTTCAATTAACCAGATGATATTATTCCCCTTTAACTTTAGTCACAGACAGTTTAGAGACAGGATTTCATCCTATATACTAAAATTATGGCAAATTATCGGGAGCCTTCCAGCAGATGCGTATCATCTGTCTTGTTTACATCCATGTGTGTGTGTGTGTGTATTTACCTAGTTGTGATATACTGTACAGGAAAAGAGCTACGCTCATGGGGTCCCGTCTCCAATTCTTAGTAAGTCAGATTTTGCTTTGAACTCATTTAAGTTTTTAGACTGGACAGTCTCTTTGTCCAGGCTATTCCATAGGTGTGTGCATCTATTTGGAGAACTGTACTGTATTTCTTGAAATCCTCAAGCAACTTGACTTTTTCAATTTCATTCAGTTTCCTCTTGGTACGCTCCCATCCCATACAAACAGATCTTCTCTGTCAATTTTTTCTTCTCCTATCATGGCCCTGAATACTGCAATCATGTCGCCGCTCTGTCTTCTTTCCTCTTAAGGTAGGCAGATCTGAGTTTTCCAGCCATTCCCTGTACGACATCTGCCAGGCTAGGGACCATCTTGGTTGCTGTTCTTTGTATTCTCTCATTCTAGTTGATATCTTTCTTTTTTTGTGGGGATCACACTGCTGCTACATATTCCAGCCTGCGGCAGATCATGGCCACTATCAATTTCTTCGTCATCTCTTCTTCCATGTAATGAAATGCTACTCTTATGTTAGTCAAGAGATTACCATATACGTCTCTCTGTTTTGTCATGTGTTTTTTGGGTAACAAATTATCCTGGACCAGCACTCCCAAGTCCTTCTCTTCTCTCGCTTTTGTGTTTGGTTCATTACTCATCAAATTATTCAATGATGGTCTCTTGGTACTTTTATCCATTTCTAGTACAGTATTTTACATTTTTTTGCGATGAATTTCATTTCCCACATCTGGCTTCACTCATGAATCCAGTCCAGGTCCTCCTGCAGCATTTTACTGTCATCTTCAACTTCTGCTTTCCTCATGATCTTTGCATTGACAGCAAACAGCTTTACATAACTGTTCATTCCATGTACCATATCGTTTATGTAAATCAGGAACATTATGGGTGCTAACACTGAGCCCTGTAGGACTCCACTTGTTACTTCCCTCCGTCCAAGTACACTCGACTCTCGATTTGGCGGATCCCTATTTCCTGGATTTTGGATTTCCAGGACACAGACTGAGGCCGGACAATATTATCAAATGCTGGACAATTGCCTATACAAGTCTGGGATTCTCACAAAAGTCCGGCCATTATTCTCATATAAAACCATAAGCAGTCTGCTGCACAACACTATAATTTTAGCAAGGTTTTGACTCGATAAAGGCCATTTGTAACACACACAAGAAGATACAGTAAAAGTCCTATTATTTGGCAGCTGATTATTCGGTAGATCCGACATTTCGGCTGTTTTGAGAAATAGGCCCATTTACAAAAAGCTTTGATTGTTCGGCAGATGTCCGGAATCATCTCAGCAGTCCAGGAGGTATTATCTGTGACCTGTTGGCCTAATGTTTCATTACACTTCTGTATTTTCACTAATTTCTATATTTTTTCAGATTCAGGTATAGTACTGTATTGATTACAATATTGCACAGTATCATACAGTACAGTAACCACCCCCACCAAATTAGCGAGGGTTATGTTCCAAGCCCCCTTGCCAATTCTTGAAATTCTTTCAGTCTTGATGCGTTACTGAAAATAACATTTACCGGTAATTGTGTAGCCCATGAACCACTGATATTGTAATGCATTACCCATAAATAAATGGTGCCTATTAAATCAGTTTCCTCGTTGTTTTTAGCTGTACGGCTGTGACAGCTCTAGTATTTTTATTCCTCAGCATAATGGCGGAAGGGACTGTCCTGTTTAACTAAACCTAACCAAACCGAGTTTAACTGTACCTAATAATTTAACCAAACCTAACCTAACCTAAAGTCAGAAAAATACTTAAAAATAAACTGGAGGAATATGAATTGCTAAGATCTCTCTGATGAAAGTTAAACGTACATTTAACGCTCATTCTTTTGTTTATTTTTGTGTTTAATGTGAAAGAGAGAGTATTGATTCAAACAGTAATATATCCCATTAACCCCTTAATATCCTCTGGCGTTGAACAACCCTTTACAGTACCGATGTAATTGATGTCAAGTTAATGTGAGCTATAAAGAAAACTGAACAATTATGGGGAGGGAACGAAGGTCACTGGTATGTTTACACGACTCTACGCTACGATTCCAAGCAGTCAGGTGGTCGGTTAATCTCAGATGTTTTCGCCCATTCAGTAAATGCACCGTAACTTTATCATATTTTCCGTGACTCATAGCGAATCATAGCATGGGTTTAGGAAGCTAAATAACATTGCTAGGTGAGCCAGACGATTATCTTCACATCTTTAAGAAAAATAAATTGATTTCAGAAGAATGGAAGAAACTTACTCTACGTACTCAGAGAGGGATGAAATTTCTTCCATTTCCTTAACCCGAGGCGTCCCGTCAACGTATGGGTATGTTGCAACATTATGTAACTGCCAATCCTGTCAACTTACTGGTATGTCACGCAATTGCAAGGTTCATACTTTGCACAGTTTTCAATTTTCGTGCGTGATTTTTGGTACGTATACACGGGACACCTTCCTGTATTCCCCTACAAGATACCAGGCAGGGACAATGCCTTACACTGCATAACTCCCCCCCGCACGCCATTGTCTCGGCAATTCACCTGTTACCAGTGACCTGGCCAATAAAGACATTCAGGGCCAGAGTGATTCCCCAATTGATGACAATGTGGAGGACAAAGTTTACATAGCATTAGAAGAAGAAACAGTCAGAAATGATGATCAGGTAATGTCGCCAAAAGTCAGGTATGAGTGAAACAATGCTTATAATGCCTATGTTACTGTTTGGAAACCAATATTCTCTCGTACTACATATAAATTAGTACCAAATAAATAAATAAATACCGTTTATGAATGGTGTGGAATAGTTATCCTCCCATAGAACTCGTTTTCTTTGGAGCCAGCCTGATAGAAAACCCAGTAAGGAAAGGAGGTACTGCTACCTGTATCGAGTATTTTAAACCTCAGGTGAGTGATTTATCTGAATTTTTGATGTTTCTCACCAAAAGCGGAGGTTTTAGCCAGAAATTTTTTTTTCCAAAATAGCTCGGGATTGGGGGTTATTGGAGGTGCGAAATCAGTCGGGACGTGACGGGTTAAACATGTGAAGATAATCATCTGGCGCACCTAACAATGTGTTATTTAGCTTCCTAAACCCATGCTATGATTCGCTATGATTCACGAGAGAAATTACAAAGTTACAGTGCACTTACCAAATGGGCGAAAACATCTGAGATTAACCGACCCCCTGACTGCTCGGAATCGTAGCGTAGAGTCATGTAAACATACCAGTGACCTTCGTTCCAATCCCATAATTGTTCACAATTTTTTCATAGCTCACTAACTCAACATCACTGCCATCGGTACTGTAAAGGGTTGTTCAATGCCGGAGGTAATTAAGGGGTTAATGGAATACATTACTGTTTCCATCAATACTCTCCCTTTCACATGTAAACAAAAAAACGAACAAAAGAATGAGTGCTAAATGTACGTTTAACTTTCATCAAAAAGACCTTACCAATTCATATTCCTTCAATTAATTTTATGCAATTTTCCGACTATTTTAATTTGTGTCTGGAAAAAGTACTGTATACAGTACTCACTCCAAACATATTTGTAATAATATAAGTAGTAATGACAATGTTCACCAATACAAGTGATGCACTGAGCTGGTAGGTAATATTCCGTATCATTTCGGCCATCCAGGAAGTGTTATCTGACTTGTAGGCCTACTGTGTCATTACACTTTTATCATCATCATCATCTGGGCCTCTTTTCCCACCCAAGGGCAGGGTGAGGAGTAGCAGTGTCCAGACAGCCCAAAATATCCCAATCCAATGGGCCACACTTCCATTCACTCATCATTCAAGCCCCCGGAATCCTGAATCTATCGGATAGGCCAAAAACATTCACCACATTCTGTAGCTTCACACAATCATATCCAACAGAGTCACTCCAGATGCTGCCACGTTAAAAAGGGGTGCCAAAAATCCCTGATCATGCACTTCTCACAAAATTCATCCAGCCAACTCGATCTCCTGTCAGTTCCCTAGCCTCACCGACTTCCAAACCTCTCTTCCTCACACATTCATCCACCATATCTCCCCACCTTCTCCTTGGCCTACCTCGCCTCCTCCCTCCTTCGAATTCGCTCAGTTATACCTTCTTCACCACTCTATTGTTATCCATTCTCTCCACATGACCATACTATCTCAGTACACTCTCTTCAATTCTGGTGTCCACTGGCTTCCTCACTCCGCATCTTTCACTAATCACATTATTTTGTATCCTATCCATCCTCTGTATTCCACATACATTCCTCAGCAGTCCCATCTCCACTGCTCTTACTTTTGACTTTTCATTTTCACGCCACACCCTAGTCTCACATCCATATGTTAAAGTTGGCACTAACACTCCTTCATGTAAGCCTCGTGCAGCTGCAACACTCAAGCCTCTGTTTCTTATCAAGGCCTTCATTGCACCAGCTACTTTTCTTCCTTGTGTCACTCTACTTTCAACTTCTTTTGCACATTTTCCTCTCTTTTCTTTCACTGTACCCAAGTATTTGAACTCTCTCACCAATTCCAGTCTCTCTCCATTCACTGTTACATTGCACTTGGAGTCATCTTCTCTCTCAATAACCATCACTTTACTCTTTTCTACATTTACTCTTAAGGAACGACGCTTACAGACATCAGCAAAACTCTGCACTAGCCTACCAAGTTCTTGTCCGGTACTTGCAAGCAGTACTGCATCATCAGCATACAACAAATTTGAGATATTTCATCTATCACCATTCATTACCAATGCCATCCCTCTCTCCATTACTCGTGTTTTCACTTCTCTCATCACCCCATCCATATATACATTGCACAACCATGGGGACATCACACAGCCTTGTCGCACGCCCACACTGATCGTGAACCATTCACTTAGATGCCCATTAACCCTGACACATGCTTCACTACCATCATAAAAACTCTTGACAGCACCTAGCGGCTTACCCTCTACACCGTAAATGCTGAAAACTTTCCATTAACCTTCTCTGTCCACTTTGTCATATGCTTTTTCCAGATCCATGAATGTCATAAATATTTTATGGTCCTTCTCACAAGCCATCTCTGCTATCTGTCTCACTGCAAATATTTGGTCCACACCTCCTCTGTCACTTCTAGAGCCACCCTGTTCATCACTCACTAGGACTTCTGATATCTCTCTTACTTTCTCTATAATGATTCTTCCATATACCTTCCCTACCACACTCAGTAAGCTTATGTCACGATAATTCTTGCACTCACTTCGTTCACCTTTATTTTTGTACAGGGGTACAATCACAGCCTTTTTCCACCCTGCAGGCATAGTTTCACTTATCCATGCCTTCTTACATGTCTCCAACAAGCACTTCATTCCATTCTCTCCACTACATTTAAGCATCTTTGCATACACCTCATCAACCCCAGCTGCTTTCCCATTTTTCAGCCGTTTCACAGCACTCTTCACCTGTGCGAGTGTCACGTCTCCTGGCACTGCATTCCTTCTCTGCACACCCCCAAAACCAATCATGTTTACAGCTGCTGTGCTCTTTCTATCCCCATTCATCAAACTTTCAAAATATTCTTTCCATCTGGTCCTTACTTCATCTCCATGGGTTAATAATCTACCACCTGCATCCTTCACACCAAATCTTTCCACTTTCACTTCTACATTTCCACACCTCTTTCCAGAATAACTTTCTATTTTCAGAGTAGTTCACATTAATTTTTCTTCCTAGATCCTTATTTACCTCCTCCTTATTCCTCTTCACTAGTCTCTTTATGTGCTTCTTGCTCTCAACATATTCAGTTCTTATTTCAACTGAACCCCTATATTGTAACCACTTTAGCCACTGCTTCCTCTTTTCCTCCACTGCTCTCTTTACCTCCTCATCCCACCATGCCGTACCTTTCTTCTTTGTTGTTACTCTTGCCACACCACACACCACTTTAGCATTCCTAACTAAGCAGTCCCTATATGCATTCCACAGTCTGTCCTGATCCATTTCATTCCAATTCAGTAATTCTAACTCGTCCTCTACTTTGGTCCTGTATTCATCTGCCATTTCTTTGATCTTCAGCTTCTCAACTTTCAGTCTTTCTCCCTGACTGCTCCTCTCTTTCCACTAATTTATATATATACAGTAATCCCCGTAATATCCGGACGCCCAATTTCCGGACATCCCCAATAACTGGACATTTTCATCCTGGGATCCAATATTCCCAAAATGGGCCAAGAACCACAAAAAATTAGAAAAAAATCTGACTTTTTTCCCACTGAAATTGCCGTGTGGCACTGAACAGCTGTTACACCATGGTCCCTTCACCCCTTCCTTCCTCCCCCCTCCCCTGTCAGGGTTGCCATTTGGTATTTTTCATTACCAAATGTGGGACAATTTGGTAATGAAAAATTCATTTGGTAATGAATCAGAATAATACAATACCAAACAGATTTTTCACATGTATGAGGATACACAGGATGGAGATGGTGGATTGTTTGCTCTTTCTGATTAATTTGGTAGCCCATATAGCGTGATAATAATCAACATGCTGTTAATTATAAGAAGAGTGATTACATGTATTTTCACTTGTGTATAAAATTAGTGACAAATGGATGCTAGCTTTATGAATTTGGTAATGAAAATTGAGGAGTTTGGTAATGTGGCCATTGCAATCTGGCAACTCTGTTACCCCGCCATCATCAACAGTCACAGCCTAACTCCGATCGAGAGCAGATGCTTATAGCAATGCAAGCCACAGGTGCTCGTTTTTTGTGAATAAACAGTGAAAAAACTGCAATACCTCGCCCTAAGAACACACGGGAGTTTACAGTGTTGTGCAGTTTTAAGAAATTAGAATTTAGAGTGGAAAGGATTAACTGTGGACTGGAAACTGGCGGTTCAAACCAGTCCAGGAGCCAGGGACTTGTTGTAAGTACCCAGAATGTTTAATATTGTATAAACTCACCTCTAAAACCTCATTTTTTGGTTCTTTTGCATTTATTTCAGTCTTTTATGTCCCTTATAGGTGTGATTTGGGTCTTAAATAGGTGCAATGCATGTCCAGAGGGAGTTGTATAGGTATGTTTCTGAGTTAGGGTCCATAAGTACAAGTCCAGGAGGCTGGGGCCCAATATCCGGACAGGACCACTATCCGGACATGCCTTTGGCTCTATTACATCGGATATTGGAGGGATTACTTCAGATTCAGGTATAATACTGTATTTATTGCAATATTGTACAGTATACAGTACTCTCTCCAAACACAGTTGTAATACCATAAGTGGTGATGACAGTGTTTACCAACATATTTAAGGTACTGAGTGGGTACGTTTTTTATTATTCGGCAGATCCAATTTCTCGGCATCATCCCGGTCCCATAGATGCCGAAGAATGGACTTTTACTGTATTTTCTTACATGAAACCCATCGCCACCAACCTGCGTCACCCCACCAGTTCCTTACTCGTGGCAGTAGCCCATTTGCCACTTACCTTTCTCAAATACCACTATAAACAGTTTATTGCATAACAGTAAAGTTTCAGGAAGGCTTAGACACAATAAAATTCATAAGTAATAAAAAAATATATATTTTCGTACGGACAAAGTCAGTGAGATCCATCCCTACTCACTTAGCTCACCCGACTTGGTGTGACTAAATACCGAATTGGCACTTTTCAATGGAAAAATTTTAATTTTTTTCGCCACAGTACCTCATTCTGTACACACCTGATTATCTGAAATCCGCTATAAAAAGTTGTACTTAATATAACTTAATTTAAAAATTAGGTTTCAGAGCTAAAATGCACCAATTTAACAGGTATTTCCCCCTTCAGATCATCAGGACGCCTTAACAGACTTCTAATTTGCATAAATATTTATTTTGGGTACAAAACAATGTATCTGCATTGTAAATCGATATTAATACAAAACAAATGTCTGTCAAGGTGAGTTGTTAGGCTAGAGGCAAAACACTTCTGCTAACTGAGAAATTTTCGCACTGAATCCTGATTTTCTCATAAAAATTAGATTAAGCACGAACTTTTGACTGAATTTCAACTAATTAGGTATGCAACCCTATATGGTGGTAAAGATTAAAATATTTTGCAATTAAAATTGCCAATTCAGTTCAAGTTTGCATGTTTGTATCTCGGTCAGCTGATTAGCGGTTGGCTGATCTTGTGATGTTCCATTCCTTGTTCATTTTCCTCTTTTTCCTCAACTTTCTGATCTTCTTCTATCTTATCCTCCACATTCTCGTTAACAACTATCTAAACAACCATTCTCAAGGTTGTAGCCTTTTTTTTTTTTTTTTTTTTTTTTTTTTTTTTTAGAATACAGGAATTGAGCAATGCTCGTGTTGCCCTGTCTCCATATCCACATTTATCAAGTCTACCTTTACACACATGAATGTTTTTCTCATGCACCACCTCTTTGTCTAAGTCGTTCCAAATATTTAAGTATTTACCTAATATACCTAATTGTGATATACACGGAATGTACTATGCTTGTGGGTTTCCGTCGCTGTTTCTCAATAAGTCAAATTTGGCTTTAAACTCGTTTAAGTTTTTAGACTGGACAATCTCTTTGTCCAGGCTATTCCATAGGTCTATATTTCTGTAAGGAAAGCTATATTTCTTGATATCCTTCAAGCAGCTTGACTTTTTCAATTTCATTCCGTGTCCTCTTGTTGCTCTCTTATCCCATACAAACAGATCTTCTTTGTCAATTTTATCTACTCCCACCATGGTCCTGAACACTGCAATCATGTTTCCCCTCTTTCGCCATTCCTCTAAGGAAGGCAAATCCAGTTTTTCCAGCCTCTCTCTGTATGACAGGTCTGTCAGACTGGGGACCATCTTGGTTGCTGTTCTTTGTATTCTCTCAATCTTGTTTATATCTTTCTTTTTGTGTGGGGACCACACTACTGCTGCATATTCTAACCTGGGGCGGATCATTGCCACTATCAAAATTTTCATCATCTCCTCATCCATATAATGAAATGCTACTCTTATGTTAGTCAAGAGTTTATAAGTCTCTCCAACTATCTTGTTAATGTGCTTTTCTGGTGACAAACTATCTTGGACCAGCACTCCCAAATCTTTCTCTTCTCTCCTTTTTGTGATTAATTCATTACCCAACAAATAATTCAGTGATGGTCTCCTGGTACTTTTACCCATTTCCAATATTTTACATTTCTTTACATTAAATTTCATTTCCCACGTCCAGCTCCAATTGTGTATCCTATCCAAATCCTCCTGCAGTATTTTACAATCCTCCTCAACCTCTACCTTCCTCAAGATCTTTACATCATCAGCAAACAGACTTGCATTACTGTTCACTCCATCTACCATATCATTTACGTAAATCAAGAACATTACTGGTGCCAACACTGAGCCTTGAGGGACTCCACTTGTTACTTCCCTCCATCCAGACATCCTATCCTTTATTACTGTCCTCATTTGTCTGTCTCTCAAAAAGTCTCTCATCCATTCCAGAAGTTTCCCCTTCAGTCCTCCTATATATTCTAGTTTCCACATTAGTCTTTTATGAGGTACCTTGTCAAAGGCCTTCTCTAAGTCTAAGTACACACAATCCACCCAGCGATCTCTCTCTTGTACCATGTCAATTGCTCTTGAGTAAAAGCTCAACAAGCTAGAAACACATGACCTTCCACTTCTGAATCCAAACGGACATTCAGCCAAAATATTCATCTCTTCCAGATATTTTATCCATCTGGCTTTCGGGATTCTCTCACACAATTTTGCGACCATGCTGGTTAGAGACACTGGTCTATAATTCAGGGGTTCTTCCCTGTTTCCTCCCTTGTAAATTGGTACCACATTTGCCCTCTTCCATTCTTGTGGCACTTTCCCCTCTTCCAGTGAGCATACGATTAAACTGTGAATTTTATCTGTCAGTTGTTCTCTGCATTCCTTCAGTACCCAATTAGAAATTCCATCAGGTCCTGGGGCTTTCCTTACATCTTGAGTTTCCAGTAATTTATACACTTCCTGCACCTCCACTTTTATATCTTTTATCACCGGAACATTTCTAATCACTCCCTCCCCTTCCACAAGCTCCTTTTATTTAGTGAAAACTGACTGGAAACGTTTATTCATTATTTCTGCTTGCATTGCCGCATCCTTATAGATCTCTCCTTCAACATTCAGTTTGGTGATTCCTTCCTTTTGTTTCAGTTTGCCATTAACAAATCTATTAAACAGTTTGAGTTCATCCTTGCATTTGTCTATTATACCTTTTTCAAAATTCCTTTCTTCTTCTCTATTTATTCTTGTGTATTCATTTCTTGTTCTTTTATATTCTTCCTTTGTTCTGTTGTTACCTTTCTTTCTCCAATTGTTTCACGCCTTATCTCTCTCTTTTTTTGCTATCATACACCTTCTATTAAACCACTCCTTTTTCCTGTTTTCTTTCCCTCTTACTCTTGGTACAAATTTTTCCACTCCCAAATTATAGAGGTCTAGAAAGATATCCCACTTCTTCTGTATTTCTCTTGTTTCTCTGAATTTTCTCCAATCCGCATTTTCAAAAAAGTTTCTCAATCCTGTAAAATTTGCTTTCCCAAAGTTGTATCTTCCCTGTCTATGAAGCTCATCTCTTGGCTCGACATTCTCTATTAACATCTGGAACTCAGTGACCACATGATCACTTTTTCCTAAAGGACAGAGATATTTCAATGATTCTATTACATCGGGTTCTTTGGTGAACAGTAAATCTAACCTTGCTGGTGTGTTCTCACCTCGAAACCGTGTCTCTTCTTTGACCCATTGCGTCATCACGTTATTCATTATTATATTTAATAACATAGTGCCCCATGAATCCTCGCTGCCTCCCGAGTACCATTCCTCCCAGTTCACCTCTTTACAGTTAAAGTCACCCACTAAAATTATATTATTGCTTTTCTCAATTATTTTTTGCAAATAGCTAGCCATATCTGACAACATCTCATGGTATTTGTCATCCTTCCATGTTCTCGTCTTTGGGGGAACATACACTACCGCCATATCTCTCTTAACATTCTCTCCAGTTTCTAATTTCATATATATCACTTCAGCCCTGCCTTCTCCCATTTCCACAGTATCTACATTTATGTTGTTCTTCACTGCTATCATCACTCCTCCTCCCTTTTTTTCTTTCCTGTCTTTTCTCCACAGTTTGTATTTTACCATCTCCCAAATGAACATCAATATCTTCTCTTAATTTGGTCTCTACAAAGCACATGACATCAGGTTCATGTTCTCTCAAGAAATCGTTAATTTCGATCCTTGTCGATATGAAACCATCAACATTAGTATATATCACCTTCAAATTATTTTTGACGTTTTTAATACCCTCTTCTCTCCTGCTCTCTATCCGTACCACTTCCTCAACTTCTGATCTTTCCCAGCCATCCCCCTTAGTTTCCTTCACTTCTATTTCCTTAAATACCACTTCCTTACTTTCATATCCAATACTCTCCAAAAAAAAAGTATTACATTCTTCCTCTGTCCTCTTATCATTTTTTCCCTTTACTTCTTCCTTTAATGATTTTAAAACTTCTCTTTCTTCTTCATTCAGATCTTTTCTTATTATAATGTTTTCCATCCCCGCCTCTTTGCTTAATTTCCAGGTCACTTAAGTATCTCATTTATTACACTTTCTGATGTAAACTTGACTCTCATTGGTCTTGTTTCCCCTTTCTTATAAGGCCCTATCCTCCTTACTTCCTCAATTTCTTTTACCCACTTGTCTCCTTCGGGGTCAGTCTTGCCTAATATTCCTTTCACCAGGTTCATGTCTCTCTCGAGTCTTACGAACCTAACCTTTTCTTCCTCTTCCCTGTTTCCAAATATTACTACACATCTGTTCCTTTCTACAGTTTCTCTCACTATTTTCTCTTTTTTCTTCAGTATTTTCACTACATTTTCTTCCATTTTTTTCTTGTTCATTTCCCTTTCTTCTTGGATGATCTCTCTTAAGCTGACCACTTCTTTCTGTTCTTCTTCTGCATGTGCCCACTTTGCCTTATGCTCTTCTAATACATTACTCACCTTCTCCGTTTTATTAGTACTCTCTTCTAGTTTCCTCCTCAATTCAACATTTTCCCGCTTCAAATTTCTAATCTCTTATTCGCTGTTTCATTGGATTAGATCAGACTCTGTATGGTAGTATCTGTATTTTCAGACACATCCTTTATCACTAGATTCTCTACTTTCTTTTCAAGTTCACTAATCCTCATAATTAATGTTTTAACCAGGTCCATGACATTGGTCTATCTATTGCCAGACGCCTCAATCCCGTTTGGGGTGGCCACAAACAAATCGCCTCCAAGTCGCCCTGTCCCCCGCCATTTCACTGCCCTGCTCCCAACTCACACCCCCCTCAATCATCTACCTCTCCACCCCATCTCTCCATCTCATCCTCGGCCTCCCCCTCCCTCTTTCCCCCTCCACCTCACTCACATACACTCTCTTCGTCAGTCTTTCACCCTCCATCCTCTCCACATGGCCAAACATTGGTATTTGTATCAAATCCTTGAAATTCGAGTCCCTCATTGTTTACATTTTCGGCTATGTTTGATGTTGGTTAAGTACAAGAACAGCTGTTACCGAAAAAAACTACAAACGTTCATGTATACTCTAGCCATTAAATCTTACATTTTTGGTAGTCTATTAACTTTCATTATTTTAAATTTAAGACAAGACCTTAGGAGACAGGACAGACAAAATTCCTGAAACTACTTAAGGTTAGCAGCGATGGCTGGGACATCTGCTCTCTCCGGCTGTTCGTTTGTGTGTGTGTGTGTGTGTGTGTGTGTGTGTGTGTGTGTCCGACTCTGGGCATAGGCTTCACAGCTTGCTCCCAAGGCCCAGTAGTCCTCCTATACACCATACACCTCTGCATGTCACCACTTCGGTGCTAACACCCACCGTCCTTATTGAATACATGCTAGGGCTGTCTCATACAGGACTGGTGTATTGGTATTAGCGGGGGTATTTTTGCAACATGTCGGTGGGGCTTCTGGTAGATCAGTAAAGTCTGTTTTTATTAAATTCAAATCCTTACACTGATCCCTGCTCCAGCGGGAATTTGAACCCTGGTCCGGTAGGACTGCAGGCCACCTCTCTACCGACTGAGCCACTGCCTAGCAAAATACAGCTATTGTGTCAGTTATTATTATTGTTATTATGTCAGTTATTATTTTATATACTGTGTATGTTAGTTATGTTGGTATAGGTTGCCTACATTCCAGAATGCTCTAGAATATCGGAATAATTGCCAGACAATATTGGAGACTTCGGACAATGTATGATAATAGTCCGGGGAATGGTATGTGGGTCCGTACTTTTGCGATTCCCGGGTTTATGGGATTCCCGGACTGGTCTCCCCTCCTTTTAGTCCAGCAAATTGAGCATTGATTATATCTGTCCTTTATTACTGTCCTCATTTGTCTGTCTCTCAAGAAGGTCTCATTCACTCCAAGAGGTTCCCCTTCAGTCCTCCTATGTGTTCCAATTTCCATATTAGTCGCTTGTTGGGTACCTTATTGAAGGCTTTCTCCAGATCTAAATACACAACATCCACCCAACTATCTCTCTCTTGTAGCATGTCAATTGCCCTTGAGTAGAAGCTCAACAGTTTAGTAACACATGACCTTCCACTTCTGAATCCAAATTGACTTTCTGCCAAAATATCCATCTCCTCCAGATATTTTATCCATCTCTCTTCCAGGATTCTCATGCACTGTTTTGCGACCATGCTGGTCAGGGACATTGGTCTATAATCCGGGAGTTCTTCCTTGTTCCCTCCCTTATATAATGGTACTGTACCACATTGGCCTACTTCCATTCCTGAGGCACTTTCCCTTCTTCCAGAAAACACACACTTAAACCATGAATCTTATCAGCCTGTTTTTCTGTGCATTCCTTTAGTATCCAATTAGAGATCCCGTCTGGTCCTGGTGCCTTCCTCACATCTTGAGTTTCCAGTAATTTGTACACTTCTTACACTTCAGCTTTTGATTCTTTTAACACTACTGTACATTTCTAGTCACTCCCTCCTCCACAAAATCACTTTCTCAAGCATAGACTGACTGGGAGCATTTGTTCATTATTTCATCTTGCATAACCGCATTATAGACACTTCCTTCTACATTCAGCTTATTGATTCTTTCCTTTTGTTTCAATTTACCATTAATAAACCTCTAAAATAATTTAGGTTCTTCCTTACATTTGTCAGTTATACTTCTTTTGAAGTATCTTTCTTCCTCTCTAAGAATTGTATATTCATTTCTAGTTCTTTTATATTCTCCCTTTGCTCTGTCATTACCTCTCTTTCTCCATTTGTTCCATGCCTTATCCCTTTCTGATTTTGCTGTCATACACCTTTTGTTGAACAAGTCATTTCTCCAGCTCTCTTTCTCACTAACTTTTGGCACATGCTTTTCCACACCCATATTATAGAAGTCTAGAAAGATATCCCACTTCTTTTGTATCTCTCTTGTTTCCCTGAATTCTCACCAGTCTACCTCTTCAAAAAAATTTCTCAATCCTGTAAAGTTTGCTTTCCTAAAGATGTATCTTCCATGCCTGTGTAGCTCATCTCTTGTCTTCTCATTTCCTTCTATCTTTTGAAACTCACTTTTTCCTATAGGACATAGATTTTTCAGGGATTCAGTTGTATCAGGTTCATTAGTTAGAATTAAATCTAGTCTTGTTGGTGTGTTATCACTTCCAAATCTTGTCTCTTCTATGACTCACTGGGTTGTTACATTATCCATTGATATATTTAACAGTATACTGCCCCATGAATCTTCACTAATTTCTGAGTCTCACTCCTCCCAATTTACTTCTTTACAAATGAAGTTACCCATCAGGATTATGTTCTTGCTTGTCTTGATCAGTTTCTGTAGGTGTCTAGCCATGTCCGACAACATCTGATATTCCCCCTCATTCCATGCCCTTGTCTTTGGGGGGGGGGGACATGCTACTGTGATATGTGTCTTGCCTTTCCCTCTGGTTTTTAGTATCATGTTTATCACTTCAGTCCCACCCTCTCCCAGTTCCACATTATCCACATTTATGTTGTTCTTCACTGCTATCATCACTCCTCCTCCCATTTTTTCTTTTCTATCTCTTCTCCATAGTTTGAATTTCCCATCTCCCATTTGGATATCAGTATTCTCCCTTAGCTTGGTCTCTATGAAGCACATAATGTCTGGCTCATTTACCCTCAACAAATCGTCTGTTTCCAGCCATGCTGAAATTAGACCATCTACATTAGTGTGCCACTTTCAATCTTTTTGCGTTTTTTTTTATTACGTCCTTCTCTCTCCCATTCTCCTTCGGTACCACTTCCTCAGTTTCTGATCCATAACCTTCCAATAGAACTCTGGCTTCTCTTCCTCCATTCTGTGGACCTTTTTTTTTTTTTTTTTTTTTTTTTTTTTTTTTTTAACAAGTTCCTCTATTTTAACTCTCTCTTCCTCATTTGCATCTCTCCTTATCCAGATATTTTTGAATCCCTCCCTGTCTGCTAAGTTCCAAGTCTTGTTGATTATTTAATTTATCATGACCTGCAGTTGAAATTTTGCTTTTAATGGCCTTTCCCCTCCCCCCACATATTTTCCCAGCCTAAACGCTTCTTTAATCTCCTCTTGGGGTTCATAGTTTTCTTCCATAACTATTGGCAGTAGGTGTGGGTGCCCAGCATTCACCCACTTAGTGTAGTGGAACTTTTTTTTTTTAAGGTAGCTCAACATTGAGTGGCAAGCCAAATGATCTCTTGTAAACCAGGAAAGCATTTACAACAGTGGGTGGTAACCTTATAATCAACCAACACGTGTTCCCTATGTGGCAGCAAGTGGTTTGGCGGAGGGTTAGTGCCCCTCCCCGGAAAACATCCATCCATATATCATCCAATCCCACATTGCCCCATGAGGAGCGCAGGAACCCGGGGCTAGGCAGTTGGTCCCGACATTTAAGATGAGAGTGACCAGCCTCACTCATCCCTGAGTGGCATTACATGAGCAATCAACCCCAGCCACCACTTGGATATAAACCTTCACTGGCTCAGTCTGGAGTGCAGTAATTACCCGCTAAACCACCAGGCGCCAAAATTTGGTTATATGGTTACCACCCAGCATAGTAAATAGTTTCCTGGCGTTCAGGAAACACCTAACTAAAAATACGAACAAGAAGCCTCGGACCAGGACTGACCAAAAGGTGAAGACTAAGGACTGAACAAAGGACATGGTACGGATTGTGATGTGGAATGTAAGGAGTGCAAATGATGAAGTGAAAGAGAAAGAGAGATTGTCCAGGTGCTTGAGGGTGCGCAAGTGGATGTATGTGGATTAACTGAAACTAAATGGCGAGGTGAGATTTGAGAGAATGGGAATATGGATGGGGTATATGCGCATGAGTAGATGAGAATTAAAGGGAAGAAGAAGAAGTGTGTATTGTTGTGAGTAACATATGGTAGGAGAATATAAGAGAGTATGGATCAGTTGGCTTGAGGATTGTGTGGGTAAGATTGAAAGTTGGACTACAAATGTGGGCAATTGTGTGCATGTATGCGCCAATGCAAGATCGTGCATGCAGAGTGAGAGAAGAGTTCTGGACAGTTGTGGAAGCATGCATGGAAAAGTTTGAAAGGAATGAGAGTTTGTGATTGATGATATGTATGGTATAGTAGGGAAAGTGAAGGTGGATGGAGTAGTTAGTGAGTGGGAATGTACCTTCTGAGATAGATGAGAATGGCAGTGCATTAGTGGACATTTGTGCTGGGAGGGGGTTGGTGTTAGTTAATACCCTCTTCAGGCACAGAATGATCCATAGTTATACATGGCGAGTGATGAAAAAGGTGGGTGGTGAACTGAATGAACAGAAGGCAATGATTGATTATGTGTGTGTGGATGAAAGGATGAGAATGTGTGTAATGGATGCAAGAGCATATAGAGGTTGGGGGAGTGGACTTTCTGACCATCCCTTTGTGGTGGTTAGAATCAAGGTCCTAGTGAAATGGAGAAATAGAAGAAGTGAAGGACAGGAGGAAGTATTATATCCTAGGAGGGTGAAAAGATTACAAGAGGATGACAAAAAGGCAGAATATAAGAGAGAAGTGGAGGAGTGATTGGGTAAAAATGGATTGGAGTAGATGGGGGACATGGAAGGTGTGTGCAAGATGTTAACAGAAGAAATTTGTGCAGCATGTGAGGTGGTGTGTGGGATGAAGAGAAGACAAAGGGGGGCAAGGAACAGCATGGTGGAATGAAGAGGTAAGAGAGGCTGTGGCATAAAAGAAGAAAGCATATAGTGAGTGGATGAGAAAGGGGCTTGGAAGAAGTGGTGAGACAAAAGAGAGAGTTGTATGTAGAGACCAAGAGAGAGGTGAAAAGATTATTAAGAGAGAGTAAGAAGAGAGTGGATGAGGAATTTGGAAAGAATTTGAGTGTGAAGTGGAGGGAATGTAAGAAAAAGTTCTGGAGAGAGGTAAAAAAGTTAGACAGTGTGGCATAGTAGTAAGCCGGGGAGTGAAAGATAAAAATGGTAGATTACTAGTGGAGAAGGGAGAGTTGGTGAGCACATGGAGAGAGCACTTTAAGGAATTGTTGAACATAGAGAATGAAAATAATGTGAGTATAAGTGGCTGGGGAATGGCTGGGAGACTGAGGGATGTGATAAGAGAGGAAGAAATCAGTAGGATGGATGTTGTGGAAGCATTGAAGAAAGTCAAAATGGGGAAAGCCCCAGGAATTGATGGAGTGTGTGGTGAAATGCTGAAGCATGGGGGAAGGATAGTAGTAGATTGGATGTGGAAGATGTGCAGATTGGCCAGGGAGGAAGGTAGTGTCCTGGAGAATGGCAAGTCGGGTATAATTATTAACCTGTATGAAGGAAACGGGGAAAAAGAAATGTGTGGTAATTATAGGGGCATTTGTCTTCTTAGTGTAATAGGAAAGGTATATGGAAGGATCCTTATTGACAGAGTTAGGGAAATAACAGAGGAATTAGTTGAAGAAGAACAGGGAGGTTTTAAGAAGAGAAGAGGTTGTGTAGATCAGATATTCAATCTTAGATCTTTACTAGAAAAGTTTCTAGAGAAGGGAAGGAAGTTGTATGCGGCCTTCATGGATTTGGAGAAAGCATATGACAGAGTGGATAGACAAGGATTGTGGAAAGTATTAAGAATATATGGAGTAGATTGGAAGTTGTTGAATGCTGTGAAGAGTATGTATGAGGGTGCTAAGGCTACAATGCATGTAGATAGTGAACTGAGTGAATTTTTCTATATGAAGGTTGGATTGAAACAGGGATATGTCATATCTCCATGGGCATTCAATCTGTACATGGATGGGATTATAAAAGAGATACAAGGTAGGGCAGTGGATGGTGGAGGGGCCCTAATGAGAGAGGGTAGTGTTTGGAAACTCCCTGTACTGTTGTTTGCAGAATATTGTGTTGTTAAGTGGAGACGAAGGGGAGCTGCAAGGCTTGGTGGATGAGTTGGGGATATTTGTTTGAGTGTAAGAAACAGAATCTAAAGGTAGATGTAGGGAAGAGTAAAGTTATGGTCTTTGAGAGAAGTGAAGTCAGTGAATGTACAGTGAGGTTGGATCACGAGGAAATGAAGAATGGGAGTGCATTTAAGTACTTGGGTAGTGTGATGAGTAAGGATGGAAGTTTAGAGGGTGAAGTCCTTGAAAGAGTATAACAAGGAAAAAAGGTTGCTGGTTCCTTGAAAGCAGTGATAAGAAACAGGAAAGTGAGCATGGTTGTGAAAAAGTTACTACATGACAGTATTGTGATACCAACTCTAACATATGGAAGATGGAAGTGCAGCTTTGCCCTTGTTGGAGGGACAGAAGTCAAGAGTGAAAGCAGCAGAAATGAGTTATTTGGGAAGAGCCTGTGGAGTCACATGGAGACACAGACTGACAAATGAGGATGTGAAGGAGCATTGTGGTGTAGATATGGATGTGATAGGAAGCATTAGTAGAAACACACTGAGGTGGTTTGACCATATGGTGAGGATGGAGAGTGAGACACTGACAAGGAGAGTATGTGAGTAAGGTGGAGGGGGGAAGAGGGAGGGGGAGGCCAAGGATGAGATGGAGGGATGGAGTGGAGAGGTATATGAGAGAGAGGGATGTGAGCTGGGAGCAGGGCAATGAAATGGCAGGGGACAGGGCAACATTGAGGCTATTTGTTTGTGTCCACCCCTTATGGGATTAACCCCTTAACCGCGGGGCGTCACTTTCGTGACGCTTGGGAGCAAGGGATCATACCGCGGGGCGTCGCTTTTGTGATTCTGTGTTATTTTGAATTCACCCGGGCATCCAAGTGGGGGCTTGTATCATCTATCAGTACTGCCAATGTCCAACACTAGTCAGCACTCCTAATCTCATCTGTACTCCCATCCATTGTTGACAATTTAGCCATTTCTCCCCGTTCTTGACTCCCCTCCCTACCCCCCCTCCATTACCCTATCCTCTCGCCTGCCCGGCCGTGCTACGCTAAGTAAATCTTCCCTGGAATTTTTCACTGATTTCATCCATTGAAATAAGCCCTATGTCCTATTCTTATACCAAATAATATATACAAGAAAGAAATAAGGTAAGTGAGAGTGCCAAACACCTGGAATTGGCTAATTATCACCTGACAACACCTCACTTGCACTCGTTCGCTAATTTTCGCTGTTTTTTTCCCCTTGAAATATGCCCTATAATCTATTTTCGTAATAAATATACATGTAAGGAGGGAAGGGAGAAGCCTAAGTGATATTTACATTCACCTGGAACTACCTAATTTATAATGTATTGTCTAGATTTCCTGCCAATCATATCAGTGCTAAACAAAGATGTTTCAAGATCTAACATTGGTAGCTCTGAAAATATATCTCCTAAGTAGGCCTCTAATCTATTTTCGAAATAAATATACATGTAAGGAGGGAAGGGAGAAGCCTAAGTGATATTTACATTCACCTGGAACTACCAAATTTATAATGTATTGTCTAGATTTCCTGCCAATCATATCAGTGCTAGACTTAGCTGTTTCAAGAAGTAATATTGGTAACCCTGAATAACCGCTTAGCAGGCCTCCACGCTAGCCCTCCGTTATCAGGTTACTCTCAACTTCCGAAGTGAGAGTACGTATGTTTCTTCTTGCTGACTTCAAGGCCTTTTTTCACCCCCATGCAAATGGCCCTGTGACCTTTACCCCCTACTAAACCTCGTGTGGAAAGAGGTAAAGGGCTGACAATTGATAAAAGAGTGACTACGATCTTTCTATTGAGTAAAACAGTGCAAGTGGAATTGTAAATAATGTGTAAATAATGTGTAAACAGCAAGTGAAAGTAATGAATGTAAATATACGTGAACAATGGAAAACAGTTTTATAAGTTATTTCAAGTGACAGTGCACAACACAGTGTAAATAAAATAGAAATGTAAATAAAGTAAATAAAATAGAGAACGTAAATAGAAATGTAAATGAGTAGTATTATAAGAATACGAGTATATACCCTAGGAGTAATGAAAGTGAAAGTTTCACTCTAGCATGTCTGAATGCTATGAGTTATGAGAGTGAAGATGAAAGTGACATTCACTCTCAATGCCAGTATACAGGACGAGAAAGTGAATGCTACGTATTTTACTGAAAGAAATTGAATCCCTACAGTGACAATAAACTAATACTACTGAAGGAAACTTATGGATAAAGACTGTAGATATATATAAGTGTTATATAGTAATAGAAATATAAAGTGTGAGGGGTTTTATGAATAATAAATGACAGACTACTAAGAGCGAACTAGTGCCAGTGCGACGATCAGACGCGCTCGTAATTTCCATTGCTTTCACAGTGTTTTTTTTTTTAGTATGGATCCCAAACTACTTGAAAATTGTAGAATAGTGTTTATAGTGTTTGTATCTGGCTGTGGTAATCATATTACGGGTTGTCGGGAAGTGTAAAGTGGAGACTTCGTTACCCTACTTCAGAGGTCTCCACAAGTCCTACGGTAACTGACGAAGGCTCAACAATCATTCCAGGAGAAAGCTGAAGGTATGTGCCATAAGCATATGTAATTTTATTATTCTAGGATTAATAACTGATTTTTGGCAAATATTTTTTGAGAGTCTGTCGGAGCCCAAATAACCCCGCGGCACACGCAAGTCATTGGTAAACAAGCCCGCGGTGTAGGGGTTAAGGTGTCTAGCAATAGATAGATAGAAAGACTATTGACACCATTTCCTTCACCCTTCTAAGTTCTTCCCTTTCTCTTTCTAACCTCACTGACATAGGTTTTTCTTTTGAACCTGAGATAACTACGCATTTTGTTGTGTCAGCTGCATCTCTGAGAAGTGATTCTTTACTTTTTAGTACCTTAACAACTTTCTTCTCTGCCTTTCCTTGGTTTTCTTTCTTCTTTTGTTCTGTAAACTCTTTTAGATTTATGTTCCCTTCCTGAATTTTCTTCCACCCCGTATGCTCATCCTTGATTTCCTTAATGTGTTCATCTTGCATCTTTTTTTTTTTTTTTTTAAACGGAAGAAGGAACCAAAGGTCAGGAGCCTGCAAACCGTTCCCTCCGGGAAAATAAAACAAAAACAATACAAAAGAGAGCCAAATTCAAGATCTGTTTATTTAGAGATTCCTGGACACACTGTGATTGTAAGACTGGGGATCATAGGAAGTGGAAATACAGACAGGGGGAGAGAGTTCCAGAGTTGGCCTGTTGCATAAATGAAAGACTGGGAGTAACAGTTAACTCTTGCATTAGAGAGTATCCCATTCATCCTCCAACCTCGTATTTTCACTTTTAAGCTGTTTTATTTCATTTGAGGCTGAATCATTACTCACTTTTCAATTTCATAATCTCTTTCTCTTGTAGTGTTCGCTCCTGCAACTCTGTGATTACTGACATACCTTTTTTGATTCCTGGGCATGCCTCTCATCCATTTTCTCTACACCTGCTACTCTTGTTTGATTGAGTTTAATACTTCTTCCACTCTGGTCTTCATTGGAGAATCCCACAAATTCACCTGCACTGGATGTAAACAAAGGACTCTCTCTTTCTCCCATTATACGCACGTACGACAATGTTACCCCCTCCCCACTAAATCAGACGGGACCACCACTCACACATTCAGTTCACATAATCATAATAGGCTGGCCCCCTCTTTGCTGCTGCATGTGTGTATTTACCTAATTGTGATATACAGGAAATGAGCTACGCTCGTGGGATCCCGTCTCTGTTTCTCAGTGTCAGATTTTGCTTTAACCCCTTAACCGCGGGGCATCACTTTCGTGACACTTGGGAGCAAGGGATCATACCGTCACTTTTGTGATTCTGTGTTATTTTGAATTCATCCGGGCTTTCAAGTGGTGGCTTGTATTATCTATCAGTTTGGACATGTGGAGAGATTGGAGAATGAAAGACTGACTAAGAGGGTGTATGTAGGTGAGGTGGAGGGAGGGAGAGGGAGGGGTAGACCGAGGATGAGGTGGAGGGATGGAGTTGAGAGGTATATGAGGGAGGGGCGGGGAGTCAAATGGTGGGTGACAGAGTGACTTGGAGGCGTTTTGTCTGCGGCCACCCTTTGCGGGATTAGGGCGTCGGGCTATAGATAGATAGATAGATAGAGACTGCCAATGTCCAACACTAGTCAGCACTCCTAATCTCATCTGTACTCCCATCCATTGTTGACAATTTATCCATTTCTCCCCGTTCTTGACTCCCCTGCCTACCCTCCCTCCATTACCCTATCCTCTCGCCTGCCCGGCTATGCTACGCTAAGTAAATCTTCCCTGGAATTTTTCACTGATTTCATCCATTGAAATAAGCCCTATGCCCCATTCTTATGCCAAATAATATATGCAAGAAAGAAATAAGGTAAGTGAGAGTGCCATACACCTAGAATTGGCTAATTATCACCTAGCAACACCTCACGTGCACTCGTTCGCTAATTTTCGCCGTTTATTTCCCCTTGAGATATGCCCTATAATCTATTTTCGAAATAAAAATATATATGAGAAAGGAATGGAGAAGCCTAAGTGATATTTACATTCACCTGGAACTACCTAATTATTGCAGGCCACCACACTGTATTCTACGCTAAGTAAATCTTCCATGGAATTTTCCACTGATTTCTTACATTGAAATAAGCCCTATGCCCTATTCTTGTACCAAATAATATATACAAAAAAGAAATAAGGTAAGTGATAGTGCCATACACCTGGAATTGGCTAATTATCACCTGACAACACCTCACGTGCACTCGTTCGCTAATTTTCGCTGTTTATTTCCCCTTGAAATATGCCGTATAATCTATTTTCGTAATAAATATACATATAAGGAGGGAAGAGAGAAGCCTAAGTGATATTTACATTCACCTGGAACTACCTAATTTATAATGTATTGTCTAGATTTCCTGCCAATCATTTCACTGCTATATATTAGCAACTGTCAAGAGGCTGACGTTGGCAGTAATGCATTTTCCTAGGTAGGCCACCCCGGCCCACCCCTATCAGTTCACTGTCATCTTCCAATGTGAAGGTACGTCTGTTTGCTCCTGCTAACTTCAGCCACTTTTCACCCCCCATGCAAAGGGCCCTGTGACCTTTACCCCCTACTAAACCTCGTGTGGAAAGAGGTTAAGGGCTGACAATTGATAAAAAGAGTGACTTCGATCTTTCTGTTGAGTAAAACAGTGCAAGTGGAATTGTAAATAATGTGTAAACAGCAAATGAAAGTAATGAATGTAAATATACGTGAACAGTGGAAAATAGTTTTATAAGTTACTTCAAGTGACAGTGCATAACACATTGTAAATAAAATGGAAATGTAAATAACGTAAATAAAATGGAGAACGTAAATAGAAATGTAAATGAGTAGTAGTATAAGAATACGAGTATACACCCTAGAAGTAATGAAAGTGAAAGTTTCACTCTAGCATGAATGAATACTATGCGTTATGAGAGTGAAGGTGAAAGTGACATTCACTCTCAGTGCTAGTATACAGGACGAGAAAGTGAATCCTACGTATTTTACGGAAAGAAATTGAATCCCTACAGTGACAATAAACTACTATTACCGAAGGAAACTTATGGATAAAGATTGTAGATATATATAAGTGTTATATAGTAACAGAAATATAAACTGTGAGTGTTTTTATGAATAATAGACAACACTAGTGGCGAACGATCGGAAGTGGGATGGTCATACGCCCTCGTAATTTTCATTGCTTTCACAGTGTTTTTTTGGGGGGAGTATGGATTCCAAACTATTTGAGAATCATAGATGAGTGTTTCTAGTGATAATATCAGGCTATGGTAATCATATTACGAGTTGTCGGGAAGTGTAAAGTGGAAACTTTGTTACCCAACTTCAGAGGTCTCCACAAGTCCTACTGTACTCGACGAAGGCTCAACAAACACTCAGGGAGAAAGCTGAAGGTATGTGCCATAAGTATATTTGATTTTAATATTCTAGGACTAATAACTCATTTTTGGCAAATATTTTTAGAGAGTCTGTTGGAGCGCGAATATGCCCGTGGGATCCACAAGTCAAAGCAAAACAAGCCCGCGGTGTAAGGGTTAAACTCGTTTAAGTTTTTAGACTTGATGATCCCTTTGTCCATGCTATTCCTCAGGTCTATGCATCTATAAGGAAAACTATATTTCTTGATATCCTTCAAGCAACTTGGCTCCTTCAGTTTCATTCTGTGTCCTCTTGTTACTCTCTTATCCCACACAAACAGATCTTCTCTGTCAGTTTTATCTACTCCCATCATGGTCCTGAACACTGCAATCATGTCACCCCTCTCTCTTTTCCTTTAAGGAAGGCAAAGCCAGCTTTTCCAGCCTCTCTCTGTACGACATCTGCCAGACTGGGGACCATCTTGGTTGCCGTTCTTTGTATTCTCTCTATCTTGTTTATATCTTTCTTTTTGTGTGTGGATCACACTACTGCTGCATATTCTGAACAGGGGTGGAGCATGGCCACTATGAATTTTTTCATCAGCTCCTCATCCATGTAACGAAATGCTACTCTTATGTTAGTCAAGAGTTTATACATCTCTCTAACTGTCTTGTTAATATGTTATTCAGGTGACAAACTATCCTGGACCAGCACTCCCAAATCTTTCTCTTCTCTCGCTTTTGTGATTCATTCTTTACCCATTAAATAATTCAGTGATGGCCTCTTGATACTTTTACCCATTTCCAATATTTTACATTTCTTTGTATTGAATCTCATTTTCCACATCCAGCTCCAGTCCTGTATCCTATCCAGATCCTCCAGCAGCATTTTACAGGCCTCCTCAACCTCTACCTTCCGCAAAATCTTTTTATCATCAGCAGACAGACTTGCATAACTGTTCACTCCATCTACCATATCATTTATGTAAATCAGGAACATTACTGGTGCCAACACCGAGCCCTGTGGGACTCCACTTGTTACTTCCCTCCATCCAGACATCCTGTCCTTTATTACTGTCCTCATTTGTCTCTCTCTCAAAAAGTTCCTCATCCGTTCCTGGAGGTTTCCCTTCTCTAGTTTCTACATTAGTCTTTTATGGGGTACCTTGTTGAAGGCCTTCTCCAAATCTAAATACAAACAATCCACCCAACCATCTCTCTTCTGTAGCAAGTCAATTGCTCTTGAGTAAAAGCTCAACAAGTTGGAAACACATGACCTTCCACTTCTGAATCCAAACTGACTTTCAACCAAAATATCCATCTCTTCTGGATGTTTTATCCATATATCTTCCAGGATTCTCTCACACTATTTTGCGACCATGCTGGTTAGGGACACTGGTCTAAAATTCAGGGGTTCTTTCTTGTTTCCCTCCATATAAATTGGTACCACATTTGTCCTCTTCTTGAGGCACTGTCCTCTCTTTCAGAGAACACATAATTAAACTGTGAATCTAATCCACCAGTTGTTCTCGGCATTCCTTCAGTACCCAATTAATCTAGTCCTGGGGCATTCCTTACATCTTGAGTTTCAAGTAATTTATACACTTTCTGTACTTCTACTTTTATATCTCTTTATCACTACATTTCTAGTCACTCCCTCCCCTTCCACAAACTCCTTTTCATTAGTGAAAACGAATTGGAAACATTTGTTCATTATTTCAGCTTGCATTGCCACATCTTTATAGACCCCTCCTTCTACTTTCAGTTTGGTGATTCCTTCCTCTTGTTTCAGTATGCCATTGACAAATCTATAAAACAGTTTGGGTTCATCTTTACATTTGTCAGTTACCTTTTTCTTAGTTCCTTTCTTTCTCTCTACGTATTCTTGTATATTCATTTCAAGTAGTTCTATATTCCTCCAATGTTCTGTTATTACCTCTTTCTCCAGTTGTTCCATGCCATGTCCCTCCTCTTTTTTTTTTTTTTTTCCCACCTTCTATTAAATCATTCATTTTTCCTGGTTTCTTTCCCCCTTACTCTTGGCACATATATTTCTGCTTCCGTATTATAGAGGTCTAGAAAGATATCCCACTTCCTCTTTATCACTCTTGTTTCTCTGAATTTTCTCCAATCCTCATTTTCGAAAAATTTCTCAATCCTGTAAAGTTTGCATTCCCAAAGTTGTATCTTCCCTGCCTATAAAGCTTGTCTCTTGGCACCACGTTCCCTATTATCATCTGGAATTCAATGCCCACGTGATCACTTTTTCTTATAGGACACAGATGTTTCAAAGATTCAGTTATGTCGGGTTCTTTGGTTAGCAGTAAATTAATCTTGCTGGTATGTCCTCACCTCGGAATCATGTCTCTTCTTTGACCCACTGTGTCATCACATTATTCATTGCTATATTTAACAATATAGTGCCCCACAAATCTTCACTCCGTCCTGAGTCCCATTCCTCCCAGTTCACCGCTTTACAATTAAAGTCACCCACCAAAATTGTATTGTTGCTTTTCTCAGTCACTTTTTGTAGATAACTAGCCATGTCTGACAACAACATCTGGTATTCATCGTCATTCCATCCTCCTGTCTTAGGGGGAACGTACACTACTGCCATATCTCTCTTCCCTTCTCTCCAGTTTGTAATTTCATATTTATCACTTCAGCCCTACCCTCTTCCATTTCCAGAGTATTTACATTTATGTTGTTCTTCACTGCTATCATCATTCCTCCTCCCATTTTTTTCTTTTCTGTCTTTTCTCCACAGTTTGTATTTACCATCTCCCATATGGACATCAATATACTCTCTTAACTTGGTCTCTACAAAGCACGTAACATCAGGTTCATGTACCCTCAAGAAATCATTAATTTCTAACCTTGCCAATATTAAACCATCAGCATTAGTATATGCCACTTTCAAAATTTTTTGTTGTTTTTTATACACTCTTCTCTCATTATCTCCGTCGGTACCACTTCCTCAATTTTTGATCCATAACTCTCCAATAGAACGCTGTCTTCTCTTTCTCCGTTCTCTGTTCGTTTTTTTTGCCATTGCTTCCTTCACTAACTCCATTATTTTAGCTCTTTCTTCCTCATTTGCATCTCTCCTTATCCAAACATTTTTGAACCTTTCTTTGTCTGATAATTTCCATGTTCTATTGATTTCATTTACCATTACCAGGGACTTGAACTTTACCTTCAGTGGCCTCGCCTCTCCTTCCTCATACTTTCCTAACCTAAACACTTCTTCAATCTCTTCTTGAGCTTCGTTGTTACCCTCCATAACTACTGATATTATTTCTTTAACCTTACTCAGTTCTTCTTTCTCATTCCGATTGTGCTGTCATATGTTTTTCTTTTACTTCTGAAATTATTACATATTTTTTCTTCTACATCACTGACTAAAGATTCTTTATTTCTCAGTACCCTAACCACTTCCTTCTCCACCTTTTCCTTGCTTTGTTGTTCTATAATCACATTCAGCTTTACATTTCCTTTCTCCTGAATTTTCTTTCATCCCTTATGTTGCTCCTTCATTTCCTTGATTTGCTCATTTTGTATCCTTGAATTGGATTCATACTCATCCAGTTTACTTTTCATCCTGTCCCTTTCTTCTTCCAACCTCTTATTCTCCCTCTTGAGCTGTTTTATTTCATTTGAGGCAGATTTATTACTCACTTTTAATTCTGTGACTTCTCTTTCTTGTTCATCACTCTGTGTGCAAACTTTTTCCAGTTTATTCTGTAGAACTTTGATCTCTTTCTCCCATTCTAAGGTCCATTCCTGCATCACTGTAATTACTGCCCATACCTTTTTTAACTCCAGGACATTCCTTTCCACTGTTTTCTCTACTCTTTCTACTCTTCTTCGGTTCAGCTAAGTACTTTCATTTCCCACATCATCTTCGGAGAAGCCCGCAAATTCCCCTTCACCGGTTGTAAACAAAGCACTGTCCCTCTCTGCCATGATGCCACCATATAGAAACTTTCTATTTCCACTGTATCTTGCACTCTTTATGACTGAAACCTGTGGTTTTTTTAATTGTTGTCCAATGGGACCACCACTCATGCACTCATTTACATAATCACAATAGGCTGGTCTCCTTTTTGCCGCTGATTCAGCGATTATTTCCCCACGATCCTGGAAGAGCTCCGTCTCTGTCGGCAACCTGTGTGTATGTGTGTGTGTGTGTGTGTGTGTGTGTGTGTGTTTACCTATTTGTATTTACCTATTTGTAGTATACAGGAATTGAGCAATGCTCTTGTTGTCCTGTCTCCATATCCACATTTATCAAGTCTACCTTTACACACATGAATGTTTTTCTCATGCACCACCTCTTTGTCTGAGTCGTTCCAAATATTTAAGTATTTAAGTGTGTGTGTGTGTGTGTGTGTGTGTGTGTGTGTGTGATATCCCTCATCATGATCATCATGATCGCAGGGATAGATTCTGGCGCCAACCCTATTCCTGGTTCATGTTAATCATCTCTTATCTGTCACCCACAATCCCATTCACTCATATGCAGATGACTCAACACTACATAGTTCATTCACACTCAGACATCCATTTACAAAGTCTAATATCTCTACCTCTCAACTCAGTACAGCCATCTCCATAAATCATGATCTATCTACAATCAGTGAATGGGGACAAAACAACCTTGTCTCTTTTAATGCTAGTAAAACTACCCCCCTGGGGGTAGGAGGGATTTCAAGAATACTCCCCCAGTATCCCTGCTTGTCGTACGAGGCGACTAAAAGGGTTGGTGGTGGGTTAGTGCCCCACCCCGTAAAAAGAACTAACTAAAAAAGCAAATAAAGCGCCTCGGACCCGGACGGACCATACGTTGACGACTAAGGAACGGACAAAGGACATTCTGAGGGTAGGAACGTGGAATGTGAGAGGAGTGAATGATGAAGTGAAAGAGAGAGAGATTGTCCAGGTGCTTGAGGATGCAAAAGTGGATATATGTGGATTGACTGAAACTAAATGGAAAGGTGAAAGGATGAGAGAATGGGAATACGGTGTAGGTATATGTGCGGGAGTCAATGAGAGGGCAAGAGAGGGAGCATGTCTGATGATAAGCAAGAAGTGGAAGGAGAATATAAGAGAGTATGGAACACTGGGTGCAAGGATTGTATGGGTGAGGATAAAAGTAGGCATACAAGCATGGGCGATTGTATGTGTGTATGCTCCAACAGAGTATCGAGTGGCAAGAGTGAAAGATGAGTTTTGGGCGAGAGTAGAAGCACGTATGGACAAGTTTGAGAGGAGCGAGAGAGTGCTGTTGATTGGAGACATGAATGGCAAAGTTGGGAATGTACGAGTGGATGGAGTGGTTGGTCAGTGGGGTGTGCCAGCTGAAGTAGATGGGAATGGTAGTGCTTTGGTGGACATCTGTGCTGGTAAGGGGTTGGCAATAGCCAACACCTACTTTCGTCATAAGATGATCCACCGGTATACATGGAGAGTAATGAGGAGGATGGATGGTGAACTTATTGAACGAAAGGCAATGATAGACTACATGTGTGTGGATGAGCGAATGAGAAGACAAGTGTTGGATGCAAGGGTGTGGAGAGGGTGGGGGAATGGAGTCTCGGACCATCACTTAGTGATGGCCAAGGTAGAGCTGCAAAGAAAGTGGTTGAGGAGGCGAAGGGGAAGACAGGATGAAGCAGCTCCTGTGAGAAGAGTGGAGAAATTGCAAGATAGTGAGAAAAGGACAGAGTATAAGAGCATAGTGGAAGAAAGATTGGGAAGGTATGAACTAGAGCAGATGGAAGGGGTGGAAGACATATGTAAAATATTCACGGAAGAGATAAGCGCAGCGTGTGAGGCGGTTTGTGGAGTGAGGAGGAGATGCAAGGGTGTGCAAGGGACAGCATGGTGGAATGATGAGGTGAAACGAGCTGTGGAACAAAAGAAGAAGGCATATGGTGAATGGTTGGCGAGTAGAGGTAGGGGAGAAGATGAGAGAGAGAAGAGAGAGGTATATGTGAGCAGAAGAAGGGAGGTTAAGAGACTGGTGAAGGAGAGTAAGAAGAAAGTGGATGAGGAGTTTGGGAGGAATCTGAGTGTGAAATGGAGGGAGAGTAAGAAATTGTTTTGGAAGGAGGTAAAGAAAGTAAGGCAGTGTGAAAGGGGAAATAGTAGGGGAGTGAAAGATAGGAATAATAGATTGTTGGTGGAGAAGAGAGAGAAATTGAGGAGATGGAAGGAGCACTTTGAGGATTTGTTGAATGTAGAGAGTGAGAGCAGTGTGAGTATGAGTGGTTGGGGAATGGCTGGGAGAAGAAGAGTTGAGAGGAGGGAGGAAGAGATCAGTAGGTCGGAAGTAGTGGAAGCGATGAAGAAGATTAAGCTGGGAAAGGCCCCAGGAATTGATGGAGTGTGTGGTGAAATGCTTAGGTATGGGGGTGAGATTGTTGTGGAGTGGATATGGAAGTTGTGTAGATTGGCTTGGGAAGAGGGAAGGGTTCCAGAGGACCGGAAATCAGGTATAATTGTTCCTCTGTACAAAGGAAAAGGAGAGAGAGAAGTATGTGGTAACCATAGGGGTATTTGCCTTCTTAGTGTGACTGGTAAAATATATGGTAGAATACTCATTGATAGGGTGAGGCATATGACAGAGGAGCTAGTTGGAGAAGAACAAGGGGGATTTAGGAAGAGAAAAGGGTGTGTAGATCAGATATTTGTTCTAAGATGTTTAGTGGAGAAGTATCTAGAGAAGGGAAGGAAAGTGTATGCTGCCTTCATGGACTTGGAGAAAGCTTATGACAGAATAGATAGGCAAGGTATGTGGAAGGTATTAAGAATATATGGAGTGGAGGGGAAATTGTTAAGTGCTGTGAAGAGTATGTACGAGGGAGCTAGGGCTACGGTGCGAGTGGATGGTGAGCTGAGTGAGTTCTTTGATCTCAATGTGGGACTGAAACAGGGGTGTGTGATGTCTCCATGGCTGTTTAATATATATATGGATGGGGTTGTAAAGGAGGTACAAGGTAGGGCAGTGGATGTGAGGGTGGCCCTAATGAACGAGGGTGAGATTTGGAAGTTTCCGGTGTTGCTGTTTGCTGATGATACAGTATTGTTGAGTGAAGATGAATGGGAGTTGCAAGGTTTGGTGAATGAATTTGGGACAGTGTGTAGGAGGAGGAAGCTGAAAGTTAATGTAAACAAAAGTAAAGTTATGGTGTTTGAGAGGAATGAAGTCACAGAGTGTGCAGTGAGGTTGGATGGTGAGGATATGGAGAATGTGAGTGCATTCAAGTACTTGGGTAGTGTGATGAGTAAGGATGGAACTTTGGGGGATGAAGTACGTGAAAGGGTACAGCAGGGAAGAAAGGTTGTTGGTACACTGAAAGCAGTGATGAGAAATAGAGAGGTGAGTATGGAAGTTAAGAAGTCACTGCATGATAGTATTGTGATCCCTACCCTAACGTATGGAAGCGAGGCGTGGACCTTGCAAGAGGGGAACAAGTCAAGAGTGAGAGCAGTGGAAATGAGTTACTTGAGAGGAGCATGTGGAGTGACGTGGAGGGACAGGTTGACGAATGAAGAAGTGAAGGAACGTTGTGGGGTAGATGTGGATGTGGTTGAAAAGATTAGGAGAAATACACTGAGGTGGTTTGGACATGTGGAGAGAATGGAGAATGAAAGACTGACTAAGAGGGTGTATGTAGGTGAGGTGGAGGGAGGGAGAGGGAGGGGTAGACCGAGGATGAGGTGGAGGGATGGAGTTGAGAGGTATATGAGGGAGGGGGGGGTGAGTTGGGGGGAGGGGAGTCAAATGGTGGGTGACAGAGTGACTTGGAGGCGTTTTGTCTGCGGCCACCCTTTGCGGGATTAGGGCGTCGGGCTATAGGTAGATAGATAGATAGATTACTAATAGACAGATATTTCCGGACTCATATATTACCTTCAGTGCTACTATTATTCCCATCTCCAAAAGTATTGAAATTCTTGGCGTCTCACTTAACAGTGCCCTCAACTGGACCTCTCATGTCAGATCACTTGCTAAAACCGCCTCAAAGAAACTTGGATTATTGTACAGAGTACGTAGCTTCTTCGCCGATGAGCAGTTAGCTATAATTTATAAGAATCATGTGCGCTCTCAGCTTGAATATTGCTCACCCTTGTGGAATGGTTGTGGAGAGGTTGCATAAGACAACTAGACAAAATTCAGAACAAGGCTATTAGAATCATTAACAACCCTGCCATTACATGTAAACTACCTCCCCTGCAAGTAAGTAGGAATGTTGGCTCCCTTGCATTATTTTACAGATATTTTTTGGGCAAATGCTCAGACAAAGTTGCATCCATGGTGCCACCTCTCCATGCCTTCCCTCGTGCTACACGGGCATCTGGTAGCGCTCATGACTGGAATGTCACTCAGCCATATTGCAGAACTTTTGCCTATCAGAATTCTTTCATTCCCCGAACTGCATCTCTCTGGAACTCGCTTCCCCAGAGTTGTTTCCCTCCAAATTTCAACCCACACTCTGTTCAAGTCTAACTGTTACAGATATTTTATGAACAGAGGACACCAGTAATCTGGTGTATGGATTATTTTTTTTTTTACTCGTTTGTTTTTCCTTCCTGTGTTCAGTTATTTAAAAAAAAGAAAAAAAAAAATCATCATCATCATCATTATCATCATCATCATCATCATCGTCCATATGTCCAGCTTTGGCAAATGAATACATAGCACAAATCCTTTAAAACTTTTCATAATTATCTCCCCCTTTTATGGATGATGTATTAGGTGCCATCTTAAGATTTTATTCTGTTTAGGAAAGACTTCATGGATTGGAGGTGTTGCATATGCTTTTGCATACTCCTTCAGAACAGGTCTTCTCAAGATAAGCAAAAGCTGGAGATAAAAATAAATAATTTTTCAAGATGTCACTGTAGGGAAAAGGTTTATGACATGAATCACATTGTGGTCTGTCCAAGGAGAAAACTTTTCAAAAAAACAAATTTATTGCTGTACAGTACAGTAATCCCTCCACTATCCGATGTACAGTAATAGAGCCAAAAGAATGTCCGGAAAGTGGGCCCGTCCGGAAAGTGGGCCCCTGCATGCTGGACTGGTACAGTAATCCCGCATTTTTTGCGGATTTTTTGTCTACGGTTTTGCCCTCTCGCGGATTTTCTTAGCATTAATAAGTTCAACAAAAATATCCTTGAATATACAGAAAAAAAAAAAATTGAAACTCCCGCAGCTTCCAATTGTAGCGCGGTAAACTCACGCCACCCTCTGTCCCTTTCCCGTGGCCCCTCTGCCAGTGTTACCATATCTAGCATAATTTTATTCTTTTAGCATAATTTTGATCAAATTTTCGAGTCTGGAATATTTTTTAGCATATTAGAAGTTTTAGAATCATTCTAGCATAATTTAGAATGGAATGGAATATTTTTAGAATAATTTTATAAAAGCTACAAATCAGAGAGAGAGAGAGAGAGAGAGAGAGAGAGAGAGACGAATAAGGTAAGATGTTTGAATAGTTGGTTACTTTCAGTTTGGGCTTGGTTGGGTTGGATTAGGTTAGGTTAGGTTAGGTTGGATTAGGTTAGGTTTTAGGTTAGGTTCGGTTTGGTTCGGTTAGGTTAGGATAAGTTTGAGCTTTGTACTTTACCCATGAAACCTAGGTTTTTCCGATGGATTTTGGTATGATTCATTCGATTTTCAGCTTCATTTCAGTCGGAAATGACCATTTTCTGTGTTTCCCCCCCTTCCTATAACCCCCGATTCCCCAAAGATCCCTCATTATTTCAGGGGGATGGGGGGGGGTCATATCTCAAAATCTGGTTATTTCCGACGGAAATGATGCTCAAAATCGAACGAATCACATCAAAATCCATCAGAAAAACGTTAAGTTTCATGGGAAAAAGCAGTATGGGTAGATACTGATATTTATCCTCTTACTGAATGTAGGTTCATTTTAATATTTTCATAGTAAACAATACATAATTAATATGTTGCACGAATATGTACAGAATTTTATCATTTAGCTTCAAGTTAGCATAATTCATTTTTTACTTGGAACAAATATGCTCAATCTAGCATAATTTTTTCATTGCCCTAGCATAATTTTGTTGTTTGGATATGGCAACACTGCTCTCTGTCCCGCATTCTTCAGTCCACGCCTGACTGCCTTAAGTGGCTGTTGTGGTTGTAACCACACTATGATATGAGCCTCTTGCCTCCCACTTGCTTTCCACATGGCCCCAGGACGTAAGCCAGCCTCACCAAAGGCTAATAATACAATTAGTAAGAACTCCAAAGTGACAAAACGATCAAGTTATGACCTTAGCAGAGAAAATTGTGTTACTGGACAAGCTAAGAAGCGACCGTGCGAGTGTTTGCTATCACCAGTTAATGCATCTTTTTATTTTGTACTGTTTTGTTAATAAATGTGTAGATAATTGTGTATTACAGTACGGTGTTTACGTTTTTCCTTCATAATGGAGTATGTGCTTTCAATCTTGTAAGAAGGTATTTCGGGATGAGTATGGAGGTTTCGGGACAATTCGCAGTCACAACAAACACGAAACAATTCGCCTTCATTAATGAAGATAGCTATGGGTGACGCTAGAATATAATTCAAAGGCGACTATAGCGAGGAAGAAACAAGTTAATTATTGACTAAAGGTGCAACTAATAAATAATATCCAGAACCTATGCTACTGAACATAGACTGCTGGATCCCCCTGAAATATAGTTATTAAAGTATTGATTAACCCCTTAACCGCGGGGCGTCACTTTCGTGACGCTTGGGAGCAAGGGATCATACCGCGGGGCGTCGCTTTTGTGATTCTGTGTTATTTTGAATTCACCCGGGCTTTCAAGTGGGGGCTTGTATCATCTATCAGTACTGACAATGTCCAACACTAGTCAGCACTCCTAATCTCATCTGTACTCCCATCCATTGTTGACAATTTAGCCATTTCTCCCCATTCTTGACTCCCCTCCCTACCCCCCCTCCATTACCCTATCCTCTCGCCTGCCCGGCCATGCTACGCTAAGTAAATCTTCCCTGGAATTTTTCACTGATTTCATCCATTGAAATAAGCCCTATGTCGTATTCTTATACCAAATAATATATACAAGAAAGAAATCAGGTAAGTGAGAGTGCCATACACCTGGAATTGGCTAATTATCACCTGACAACACCTCACGTGCACTCGTTCGCTAATTTTCGCTGTTTTTTTCCACTTGAAATATGCCGTATAATCTATTTTCGTAATAAATATACATGTAAGGAGAGAAGGGAGAGGCCTAAGTGATATTTACATTCACCTGGAACTACCTAATTTATAATGTATTGTCTAGATTTCCTGCCAGTCATATCAGTGCTACACAAAGCTGTTTCAAGATTTAACATTGGTAGCTCTGATTATATATCTCCTAAGTAGGCCTCTAATCTATTTTCGTAATAAATATACCTGTAAGGAGGGAAGGGAGAACCCTAAATGATATTTACATTCACCTGGAACTACCAAATTTATAATGTATTGTCTAGATTTCCTGCCAATCATATCAGTGCTAGACTTAGCTGTTTCAAGAAGTAATATTGGTAACTCTGAATAACCCCTAAAGCAGGCCTCTAGGCTGCCCCTGCGTTATCAGTGTACTGTCATCTTCCGAAGTGAGAGGACGTATGTTTCATCTTGCTGACTTCAAGGCCTTTTTTCACCCCCATGCAAATGGCTCTGTGACCTTTACCCCCTACTAAACCTCGTGTGGAAAGAGGTAAAGGGCTGACAATTGATAAAAGAGTGACTACGATCTTTCTATTGAGTAAAACAGTGCAAGTGGAATTGTAAATAATGTGTAAATAATGTGTAAACAGCAAGTGAAAGTAATGAATGTAAATATACGTGAACAATGGAAAATAGTTTTATAAGTTATTTCAAGTGACAGTGCATAACACTGTAAATAAAATAGAAATGTAAATAACGTAAATAAAATAGAGATCGTAAATAGAAATGTAAATGAGTAGTATTATAAGAATATGAGTATATACCCTAGGAGTAATGAAAGTGAGTTTCACTCTAGCATGTCTGAATGCTATGAGTTATGAGAGTTAAGATGAAAGTGACATTCAGTCTCAATGCCAGTATACTGTACAGGACGAGAAAGTGAATGCTACGTATTTTACTGAAAGAAATTGAATCCCTACAGTGACAATAAACTAATACTACTGAAGGAAACTTATGGATAAAGACTGTAGATATATATAAGTGTTATATAGTAATAGAAATATAAAGTGTGAGGGGTTTTATGAATAATAAATGACAGACTACCATGAGCGAACTAGTGCCAGTGCGACGATCAGACGCGCTCGTAATTTCCATTGCTTTCACAGTGTTTTTTTTTTTTGAGTATGGATCCCAAACTACTTGAAAATTGTAGAATAGTGTTTATAGTGTTTGTATCTGGCTGTGGTAATCATATTACGGGTTGTTGGGAAGTGTAAAGTGGAGACTTCGTTACCCTACTTCAGAGGTCTCCACAAGTCCTACGGTAACCGACGAAGGCTCAACAATCATTCCAGGAGAAAGCTGAAGGTATGTGCCATAAGCATATGTAATTTTATTATTCTAGGACTAATAACTGATTTTTGGCAAATATTTTTTGAGAGTCTGTCGGAGCCCAAATAACCCCGCGGCACACGCAAGTAATTGGTAAACAAGCCCGCGGTGTAGGGGTTAATTAATAATAAGTATATTGATGAAAGTATTGATTAGTATATTTATAGAATGGCGGGGAATCGTCCAGGGTGCGAATTGTTCTGAAGGGGAATCGTCCATGTTTTGACGGGGAATTGTCTGACGGCGAATTGTCTCGCAATCAGTATGGACATGGACTGTGTGATGGGCAGCATGGTGGACACAAGTGCAAGTTTTCAATTGTTAATAGAGTATTCGCGGAATTGACTTTTCGCGGGGGTTACAAGAACGTAACTACCGCGAAATATGCGGGATTACTGTACTTATGGACCCTAACCCAGCCTAACTTTGAAAGCCACCTAAATAACTCCCTACCGGACATGCATAGCACCTTTTTAAGACCCTATTCACACCAGTAATGGACATAAAGCATGAAATATGTGAAAGGGAACCAGAGAATGAGGAATTAGAAGTGAATATGGAAAATACTTAGCGGTGAACAGGGTACTTACAGCACGTCTGTGGCCGCCGCCTTTAAGGCTCTGGTAGTGGTGAAAATGCTCTTGAAGCACGTATAGTAATCCATTGTTGTGCTACACTTAATTCTTTGCACTGTGAGTTATAATTATTTAACACTGCACATTCTGCACTGAGGTGGTTTGGCCATGTGGAGAGGATGGAGGGTGAGAGACTGGCGAAGAGAGTGTATGTGAGTGAGGTGGAGGGGGGAAGAGGAAGGGGGAGGCCGAGGATGAGATGGAGGGATGGGGTGGAGAGGTATATGAGAGAGGGGGGGGTGAGTTGGGAGCAGGGCAGTGAAATGCCGGGGGACAGGGCGATGTGGAGGCGATTTGTTTGTGGCCACCCTAAACGGGATTGAGGCGTCTGGCAATAGATAGATAGGTAGACATTCTGTTCTTAATTGCGCCACGCCAGTTTCAACCGCCACTTTGCACTCCACGCTTAATCCTTTGCACTCTAAATTCTAATTCCTTAACTGCACAACACTGTATATTCCCATGTGGTCTAGTGGCGAGGTATTGCAGTTTATTCACTGTTTATTCACAAAAACAAGCACGTGCTGTATCCATTGCGATGAACATCTACCTTGACGGTGGTTAGGCGGTAACTGGGGACAGGGTTGCCAGATCTGAGCCCGGCCACATTACCAGACTCCTCAATTTTCATTACCAAATTTAACTTTTCATTACCAAATTCTTAAAGGAAGCATTTACTCTTCAGTAATTATATGTACTCCCATTATAATCAGCAGCATGTTTATTTTTGTGCTATGTATGCTAGCAGATTAATCAAAGAGAGCAGACAGTCCACTGTCTCCGGTCTCTATATCTTCATACATGTGAAAAATCTGTTTGGTAATAGATCATGCTGATTCATTACCAAACGATCTTTTCATTACCAAATTGGCCCACATTTGGTAATGAAAAATACCAAATGGCAACCCTGACTGGGGAGGGGGGAGGAAGGAAGGAAGAGGTGAAGGGGCCGTGCATAAACAACAGCTGTTCGATGCCGCACGCCAATTTCAAATTACTGGTGGGAAAAAATTCAGAGTTTGGGGGGATTTTTTCCTTTTTTTGGCCATTTTTGGGTTCCGAAGGTCCAGGCCCACAATGTCTGGTAAGTGGGGAGTCCAGAAAGTGGGCATCCAGATACTACAGGGATTACTCTACTTACAACTTAATCAAACTTGTCCCCTTCAAAATACTCTCCTCTACTGCTCATACAAAGTTCCCAATGTTTTTTTCAAGTTCCAGAATGCATATTGAGGGATGATGCGCAGTTGTAGCACATTTTCTTCTATCTTTTCTCTCATCCTAAATCTGTAGCCTTTCAGCATGGATTTCAAGTTGGGGGGGGGGGGAACAGAGGCCAGATCTGGAGAGTAGGTTGGCTGTGGGATGATATTCGTCTTGTGTTTCGACAAAAAGACACAGATTTGGAACTGTGTGAGCAGGTTCATTGTCATGGTGAAGCATCCAGGTTTGTTTGTCCTTGCCTCAGGCCTTTTCCTTTGCACTTCTTCCCTGAAACACGTCAGGATGTTTATGTAAAACTGTTTATTGCCTTTCTGATCATGTGGAACAAACTCTTGATGAACAACACCCTTCCAATCAATAAAGATGATCAGCATCACCTTCGCATTTGAGCAACTATGGCATCCCCCCACCCCCCTCCTTCCCCCAGGTGGTAATGTTCCAACCCACTATGATGACTGCCACTCCCTCCTTTTCATCACAGCCTTACACCCATATATATCATCACCTGTTATGACATTTTCCAGAAAATTTTCCTCAGTATACAAACAATCAAACGGCTCCTGACTGGCTGTGACACAGTTCTCTTGCTCATCATTCAGCAGATGTGGCACAAACTTTGTGGCAGCACATTGCATCTTCAGTTTTTTGGTTAAAATCATGTGGCACAAACTTTTACAGATGCCTACTTTGGAAACTTCATGGACAGTCAGGCAACGATTTTCACGGATCACAGCATGCACCTTTTCAACCTGATCATCATCTCTTGACATGGAAGGTGATCCATATTTGGGATCGTTTTCAGTGAATGTTCCTGATTTGAACTGCCAGAACCACCTGTGACATTGTGTTTGGCTCAAACAGTCCTCCCAATAAGCCTGTTGCAACATTTGAAATGTCTCTGAAAAAGTTTTTCCCAGTTCAAAACAGTTTCATGGAAACACATTGCTCTTTAAGATCCTTCATTGTTCAACTTGCAACAAATTGCCAAGTGCACTAAACACACGTTCACCCAAGAACATGTACCTCAGTGACAGTGATGTGGCATGTTGCAGCTAGTGTTAGTCTAAAGCTAAAAAGCCACTACAAAGCATACACATCATGAGCATACTACGCTGGCTCGTTGGCATGAGATTTATTTATTTTTATTTATTTATTTATTTTTTTTGACAGACTTCATAGAAATTTTATGGATTTTACATTGCAGCAAATGAGAATCTCAGGAAAAGTAAAGAAGACTTAATTATAAAAGTTCTCATCATGTGAATATTACTGTTGTGCAAATACAGTACATACAATAGTAGATTCATAGATTAACATTTTAAGTGCTTGCAGTTGTATTTAGTTCAATATGAATTTTGTTCTAATGCACTTTTCTTCTTCTAATTTCAGTATCATCAATGGTTTTGCATTACCATTGAAAGAAGAACATAAAGTGTTCTTGCTGAAGGTGTTGTTGCCCCTCCACAAGGTCAAATCCTTGAGTGTGTATCACCCACAGTTGGCATACTGTGTCGTCCAGTTCCTGGAGAAGGATCCGTCTCTCACTGAACCTGTCATCATCACCTTGCTCAAGTTGTGGCCGAAAGTCCATAGTCCCAAGGAGGTATGTCAATTTTAATACTTGCATTATTTTCAGTATGTTTAAATGTGTTACCCTGATACAGTTTTGCTGTGTGGAGGGAATGGAGACTCTAAAAGGGTGCTGTATGTTAGTGAGATGGAGTGGGAGGGGAAGACTGAGGATAAGGTGGAGGGAAGGGTAGAGCAGTATATGAGTGAGAGTGGTGTGAAATGGAGAGAAGGCAGCTGAATGATGGAGGACAGGCATGAGGGACTTTGTTCATGACCTTTCCCCTCTGGATTGAGGTGTCTGGCTGTAGAGAGAGAGACATTTTTAAATCTAGCAGTATAGAACTACTGTAGAATGTTAGACCTTTTTAAATCTAGCAGTGTGGAACTAGATTGTTATCTGGTTTAATAACCTGGATTTGATGATCATCATTCTACAGAGCCCAGTTCCCCTTAAATATGAGGGTGGAAAAGAGCCAAAACAGGAACAGGTAAACAGAAGGTAGGAAGCTACCAACAGAGTGCCAGGTGAAATGGGCCATATATCCATTCACGCATCATTCAAGCCATTAGTGTTGGCAGCTTTACCTCACCGGTTTTAAGTTTCACATATATGTGTGCTCAAAATCCTTGGGAGGTAGATACCCTGACATCAACTGTCAAATCTTAAAAAGGAGTACAGCCTTTGTTGTGTGCAACTCCTTTATATACAGTACTTGTAATTCTTCCATTCATTTCTCTCATGTGTGAGTTCTTTTTCGTCTTCCATGACACTCTTATACACACAAGCTACTACAACACCTCCTTCCCTCAGACTCTGTCTATCTGTTTATCTGTCTATAGCCAGACACCATAATGCCATGAGGGGTGGTCGTTTGTCTTTGACTCACTCATACTTTTTCTTTCTTTCCTTTTAACTGCTAGATTCATAGCCACCTTAGTGTGACCATATCATCCAAGCATACACACACTGCTACATTCTTAATATATATCTCTCTCTCTCTCTCTCCGCTCAGAAATGGGGAGCGGTAGGATTTAGAAACAAGGAAAGAGACAGTACTAAACTGAGAAAACTATCATCGTTATGACCAGGGAAATTGGCTGCACAGTCATTCAAACAACATTCAAGGCCTTTTGGATTCTGATTACACTCAACAAACCTGACCAACAGCACCCACCTCCCTCCAGATACAGTGACCCCTCTGTTTGCATGTGTAAACCGTTAACCTAGGGTTTCAGGCACATGGAGGGCAATACACAAAGATACATTTAGCTGTCAGCATCAGCGTCAATCATCATCATCAGTTATCCAGACCTCCTTTCCCACTCAAGGTGAAGTGAGGTAGGATCCAGAGAACCAGAAAAAACTTGATGAAATGAGATACTAACGAAAGTTTCCTCAGTAATGAGCCACATTCACATTCACTGACAGTTCTAGCCTCTGGAATCTTGGCTCCACCTGATTGACAAAAAAAAAAACATTCGGGATATAGCTTCACACTCACCTGTCCGACAGGGGCAGTCTGATGACTGTTAAGTTAAAGGGAAGTGCCAAACCCAGGTCATACGCCTCTGCACAAAATTCATCCAGCTAACTTAGTCACTTGTCAGTTCCCTAGCCTAGTTATCTCCTGCACCTCTCTTTCTCACACACTAATTTACCACATCTGTTGTTCATGTAAACCTACAATGCCTCCTCCAACCTTCATGTTTGCTCAAATATATCCATGTCACCACTCTTCACACCCATTCTGTCCACATGCCCTTACCATCAACACACACACACACACACACACACACACACACACGAACATGGTGAGAGGAATATTAGACAAGATTGACCCCGAAGGAGACAAGTGGGTAAAAGAAATTGAGGAAGTAAGGAGGATAGGGCCTTATAAGAAAGGGGAAACAAGACCAATGAGAGTCAAGTTTACATCAGAAAGTGTAATAAATGAGATACTTAAAGTGACCTGGAAATTAAGCAACGAGGCGGGGATGGAAAATATTATAATAAGAAAAGATCTGAATGAAGAAGAAAGAGAAGTTTTAAAATCATTAAAGGAAGAAGTAAAGGAAAAAAATGATAAGAGGACAGAGGAAGAACGTAATACTTTTTTTTGGAGAGTATTGGATATGAAAGTAAGGAAATGGTATTTAAGGAAATAGAAGTGAAGGAAACTAGGGGGGATGGTTGTGAAAGATCAGAAGTTGAGGAAGTGGTACGGACAGAGAGTAGGAGAGAAGAAGGTACTAATAATGTCAAAAATAATTTGAAGGTGATATATACTAATGTTGATGGTTTCATATCGACAAGGATCGAAATTAATGATTTCTTGAGAGAACATGAACCTGATGTCATGTGCTTTGTAGAGACCAAATTAAGAGAAGATATTGATGTTCATTTGGGAGATGGTAAATACAAACTGTGGAGAAAAGACAGAAAAGAAAAAAAGGGAGGAGGAGTGATGATAGCAGTGAAGAACAACATAAATGTAGATATTGTGGAAATGGGAGAAGGCAGGGCTGAAGTGATATATATGAAATTAGAAACTGGAGAGAATGTTAAGAGAGATATGGCGGTAGTGTATGTTCCCCCAAAGACGAGAGCATGGAAGGATGACGAATACCATGAGATGTTGTCAGATATGGCTAGCTACTTGCAAAAAATAATTGAGAAAAGCAATAATATAATTTTGGTGGGTGACTTTAATTGTAAAGAGGTGAACTGGGAGGAATGGTACTCGGGAGGCGGCGAGGATTCGTGGGGCACTATGTTATTAAATATAATAATGAATAATGTGATGACGCAATGGGTCAAAGAAGAGACACGGTTTCGAGGTGAGGACACACCAGCAAGGTTAGATTTACTGTTCACCAAAGAACCCGATGTAATAGAATCACTGGAATATCTCTGTCCTTTGGGAAAAAGTGATCACGTGGTCATTGAGTTCCAGATGTTAATAGGAAACGTCGAGCCAAGAGACGAGCTTCATAGACAGGGAAGATACAACTTTGGCAAAGCAAATTTTACAGGCTTGAGAAACTTTTTTGAAAATGCGGATTGGAGAAAATTCAGAGAAACAAGAGAGATACAGAGGAAGTGGGATATCTTTCTAGACCTCTATAATTTGGGAGTGGAAAAATTTGTACCAAGAGTAAGAGGGAAAGAAAACAGTAAAAAGGAGTGGTTTAATAGAAGGTGTATGATAGCCAAAAAAGAGAGAGATAAGGCGTGGAACAATTGGAGAAAGAGAGGTAACGACAGAACAAAGGAAGAATATAAAAGAACAAGAAACGAATACACAAGAATACGTAGGGAAGAAGGAAGGAATTTTGAAAAAGGTATAATTGACAAATGCAAGGATGAATCCAAATTGTTTTATAGATTTGTTAATGGTAAACTGAAACAAAAGGAAGGAATCACCAAGCTGAAAGTAGATGGAGAGGTCTTTAAGGATGCGGCAATGCAAGCAGAAATAATGAACAAACGTTTCCAGTCAGTTTTCACTAAAGAAAAGGAGCTTGTGGAAGGGGAGGGAGTGATTAGAAATGTTCCGGTGATGAAAGATATAAAAGTGGAGGTGCAGGAAGTGTATAAATTACTGGAAACTCAAGATGTAAGGAAAGCCCCAGGACCTGATGGAATTTCTAATTGGGTACTGAAGGAATGCAGAGAACAACTGGCGGATAAAATTCACAGCTTAATTGTATGCTCACTGGAAGAGGAGAAAGTGCCAAAAGAATGGAAGAGGGCAAATGTGGTACCAATTTACAAGGGAGGAAACAGGGAAGAACCCCTGAATTATAGACCAGTGTCTCTAACCAGCATGGTCGCAAAATTGTGTGAGAGAATCCTGAAAGACAGATGGATAAAATATCTGGAAGAGATGAATATTTTGGCTGAATGTCAGTTTGGATTCAGAAGTGGAAGGTCATGTGTTTCAAACTTGTTGAGCTTTTACTCAAGAGCGATTGATGTGGTACAGGAGAGAGATGGTTGGGTGGATTGTGTGTACTTAGACTTAGAGAAGGCCTTTGACAAGGTACCTCATAAGAGACTAATGTGGAAACTAGAATATATAGGAGGACTAAAGGGGAAACTTCTGGAATGGATGAGAGACTTTTGAGAGACAGACAAATGAGGACAGTAATAAAGGAAAAGATGTCTGGATGGAGGGAAGTAACAAGTGGAGTCCCTCAAGGCTCAGTGTTGGCGCCAGTAATGTTCCTGATTTACGTAAATGATATGGTAGATGGAGTGAACAGTTATGCGAGTCTGTTTGCTGATGATGTAAAGATCTTGAGGAAGATAGAGGTTGAGGAGGATTGTAAAATACTGCAGGAGGATTTGGATAGGATACACAATTGGAGCCGGACGTGGGAAATGAAATTTAATGTAAAGAAATGTAAAATATTGGAAATGGGTAAAAGTACCAGGAGACCATCACTGAATTATTTGTTGGGTAATGAATTAATCACAAAAGGAGAGAAGAGAAAGATTTGGGAGTGCTGGTCCAAGATAGTTTGTCACCAGAAAAGCACATTAACAAGATAGTTGGAGAGACTTATAAGCTCTTGACTAACATAAGAGTAGCATTTCATTATATGGATGAGGAAATGATGAAAAAATTGATAGTGGCCATGATCCGCCCCAGGTTAGAATATGCAGCGGTAGTGTGGTGCCCACACAAAAAGAAAGATATAAACAAGATTGAGAGAATACAAAGAACAGCAACCAAGATGGTCCCCAGTCTGACAGACCTGTCATACAGAGAGAGGCTGGAAAAACTGGATTTGCCTTCGTTAGAGGAAAGGAGAAAGAGGGGAGACATGATTGCAGTGTTCAGGACCATGGTGGGAGTAGATAAAATTGACAAAGAAGATCTGTTTGTATGGGATAAGAGAGCAACAAGAGGACATAGAATGAAATTGAAAAAGTCAAGCTGCTTGAAGGATATCAAGAAATATAGCTTTCCTTACAGAAGTATAGACTTATGGAATAGCCTGGACAAAGAGATCGTCCAGTCTAAAAACTTAAACGAGTTTAAAGTTAAATTCGACTTATTGAGAAACAGCGACGGAAACCCACGAGTATAGTACATTCCGTGTATATCACAATTAGGTATATTCTTATATATTTGGAACGACTTAGACAAAGAGGTGGTGCATGAGAAAAACATTCATGTGTGTAAAGGTAGACTTGATAAATGTGGACATGGAGACAGGACAACACGAGCATTGCTCAATTCCTGTATACTACAAATAGGTAAATACACACACACACACACACACACACACACACACCTGATCAACAGTGGTGTTTGTAGACTTTTTACTCTGCATCTTTCACAAAGTATGTTATTCCTTATCCTGTTCACACTCCATAATCTACATGTATTTCTCAGTAGTCGCATCTGCACTGCTGTTATTCTTGACTTCATTTTCATACACATCTTACTCATCATCATCTGTATTATAATAAACCAAATGTTTTATTGGTGATAACCCTCTGGCTAGACCCAAGTTTGCCTACTAAAAACCCTATATGACAGTAGCATAAGTGCAGATATGCTTTCTAAGGACATAGCTTGTGACATAAGACTCGGGAAAAAAAAAAAAAGTCATTTGTTACGTTTGGGATTCCTCTCTCATTAAGAGACAGAGTACCACTATACATTCAGTATGCATTTTTCTTGCTTACCATGGTCCTGGCATTGCTTGTGGTGACAGTGCACTGAATTCCTTGCACACCAAGGCCACACATTTGGAGGGGTCACTTTACACATGTCAGATAATCATTCTGTTATGTCAGGTTAAAGGGAGGGTGCCAAACCCTTAAGCTAGGTCACACATTCACGGATGAAGCCGGAGGACTGGTCCATCATCACCTGTGGAGATCCCTGAGCACCGTATAGAAGCCGGCCTGACATCCAGCTGTATCCTTGGCCATCCTGCATTGTCAAGCCGGACGGGTGAAAAAAAGGAGCGGTGCTCATTTTTTCTTCCCGGATCTCTCGGAAGAAAATGATCCGTGTTGTTGGCGGGAGCCTCCATGAACTCACCAAAAATGTCCGTGTGTGCTGTGTAGAGACTGGGTCCATCTGGGAGTCATCATTTCCATCTTCCAAGGCCTCTTTCAAATCCGTATCACTAAACACTCCTCCATCAGAGCTGCCCCCACTAGCACCAATGTCCACGTAGAGAAACTTGTAATCAGTGTCAACTAAAGCCAACAAGACGATCGAATTGAAGCCTTTGTAGTTGAAGTACACTCATCCCCCTTCTGTCGCCCTTAATTGGTTACAGCGAACGCACGTGATAGCTGAATTTGCGATAACTGAACTGAAGAATCAATGGGAAAATGTCTAATTGATTTTTCGGTGGGCGATTTTTGTAACTTTTAACCACTTTGTGCATAAGATTTCCAGCCAATCTCTCCTCCAACATGAAATAAAGCATTATTAATTTAGAAGGAATTTGAGTGTAAAGTGGAGGGACTGTAAGAAAATGTTCTGGAAAGAGGTGAAGAGAGTAAGACAGGGTGGAAGTGAGGTTAGCAGGGGAGTGAAAGATAAAAATGGTAGATTACTAGTGGAGAAGGGAGAAAAAGTGAGCAGATGGAGAGAACACTTTAAGGAATTGTTGAACATACAGGATGGAAGTAATGTGAGTATAAGTGGCTGGGGAATGGCTGGGAGATGGAGGGAGGTGAGAAGACAGGAAGAAATCAGTAGGATAGAAGTTGTGGAAGCAATGAAGAAAGTTAAATCAGGGAAAGCCCCAGGAATTGATGGAGTGTGTGGTGAAATGCTGAAGCATGGGGGAGAGATAGTAGTAGAATGGATGTGGAAGATTGGCCTGGGAGGAAGGTAGATTCCCGGAGGATTGGAAGTCAGGTATAATTTTTCCCTTGTACAAAGGAAAAAGGGAAAAAGAAGTGTGTGGTAATCATAGGGGCATTTGTCTTCTTAGTATAATAGGAAAAGTGTATGGTAGGATACTTATTAACAGAGTTAGAGAAAGAACAGAGGAATTAGTTGGAGAAGAACAGGGAGGCTTTAGGAAGGGAAGAGGTTGTGTAGATCAGATATTCATTCTTAGATCTTTAGTGGAAAAGTTTCTAGAGAAGGGAAAGAAGTTGTATGCGGCTTTCATGGATTTGGAGAAAGCATATGACAGGGTGGATAGACAAGGATTGTGGAAAGTATTAAGAATATATGGAGTAGATGGGAAGTTGTTGAATGCTGTGAAGAGTATGTATGATGGTGCTAAGGCTGCAGTGCGTGTGGATGGTGAGCTAAGTGAATTTTTATCTTTAGAGGTTGGATTGAAACAGGGATGTGTCATGTCTCCATGGTTGTTCAATCTGTACATGGATGGGGTAATAAAAGAGGTACAAGGTAGGGTAGTGGATGTTGGAGTGGCCCTGGTGAGAGAGGATAGTGTTTGGAAACTCCCTGTACTGTTGTTTGCAGATGATACTGTGTTGTTGAGTGAAGACGAAGGGGAGCTGCAAGGCTTGGTGGATGAGTTTGGGAGAGTGTGTAAGAAACGGAATCTAAAGGTGAATGTAGGGAAGAGTAAAGTGATGGTCTTTGAGAGGTGAAGTCAGTGAATGTACAGCGAGGTTGGATGGTGAAGAATTGGAAAATATGAGTACGTTTAAGTACTTGGGTAGTGTGATGAGTAAGGATGGAGGTTTGGAGGGTGAAGTGCTTGAAAGGGTACAGCAGGGAAGAAAGGTTGCTGATTCTTTGAAAGCAGTGATAAGAAACAGGGAAGTGAGCATGGAAGTGAAAAACTTACTACATGACAGTATTGTGATGCCAGCTCTAACGTATGGAAGTGAAGCTTGGACGTTGTTGGAAGGACACAAGTCAAGAGTGAGAGCAGTGGAAATGTGTTATTGAAGAGGAGCCTGTGGAGTCACATGGAAAAACAGGCTGACGAATGAGGATATAAAGGAGCATTGTAGTGTGGATGTGGATGTGATAGGAAGCATTATGAGGAACACACTGAGGTGGTTTGACCATGTGGAGAGGATGGAGGGTAAAAGACTGACAAAGAGAGTGTATGTGAGTGAAGTGGAGGGGGGAAGAGGGAGGGGGAGGCCGAGGATGAGATGGAGGGGTGGGGTGGAGAGGTATATGAGAGAGGGGGATGTGAGTTGGGAGCAGGGCAGTGAAATGGCGGGGGACAGGGTGACGTGGAGGCGATTTGTTTGTGGCCACCCCAAACGGGATTGAGGCGTCTGGCAGTTGATAGATAGATATTAATAATATTATAATGAATAAATAGATAACATAAAAGGCCATCAAACCTATTTTTATAAGGATTAAGGAAGGCTTGAGTGGTTTGAAGGGGTCCGAGGCTTGGGAGTGGCTTAGTTGCCGCCAGAGCCGTCACAGGCCTGACTCTCTCTCCTCAAAATATTTTTTCTCCTCTGGTCCAGGTTGTCCAAGAAAACATCATAGTCAAAGCCCTCGTAGTCTGCCTCTTGGCTGGAAGGGCCTGGCTGTGGTTCCCGGCCAGGCGTGGGCTGAGGTTGAGGGGACGGTTCGGGTGTAGGTTCAGGGACTGGGTGCTGACGAAAATAATCTGTGCTTCGACGCTAGTGTAAGGCATTCATGTAGGCATGGTACTTATCCTCATAACCTTCAGGGGCTTTATTAATGTAGGATGTGCGCCGTTCGCTGTTGATAGTGGTATCTTGCTCTAGAATGTGACGTGTCTGGCCATCCAACTCAATCAAAGTCTTAATGTCCTTCACGCTCAGCCCCTCCTTAACTTTCTCTTCTGCATCCACCTCTTCTCCTGGGCTGTCCTCAGCTTCCTCAGCATCTTCTAGTAGAATATCTTCAGCAGTAACAGGTGCTGGTCGTAACATATCTCGTATCTCGTCGCCAGTTGTGCCCTCAAACCCACGGCCAGCAATACCTCTTGCCTTGTCAGCTGCAGCCTCCAGCTCTGCCTCCACTGACTGGGGCTCGCCTGGTACCTTAACCTGCCTGTCCTCAGGTAAACCCTTCATGATGTTGTGCCATGCGTGATTTATTGTTGTTGGGGTAATGTTATCCCAACATTCGACCATCTGATCAATCGCCTGCTTTATCGTAAAGCTCTTCCAGTATTTTAACACCTTTTGTTCTGATTCGGTGTCTGCAGCTGTGGCCTCAGCCGCATCTTCTCCCTCACTGTCAACCAGATTTTGTTTGAGTGAGGTGTCCTTAGTAGCCTGCCGCATCAATCGAAATTGTCGCCTAGAATATACAGCCTTCACCACAGAGATAACCTCTTGATCCAGAGGCTGAATGAGAGGGGTAGTGTTGGGCGGCAGGAACTCCATGATCACATTTGGGTTTCTGACCTCAGAAGAAGTGAATGGCCAGGTGCATTGTCTAATAAGAGCAGTATGTTGAACCTAATATTGTTGGGCTTGCAAAACTCCTCAACATCGCCGAGAAAACATTCTTTAAACCAGTCGAGGGATAGTTTGGCCGACATGTACCCTTTCTTAGACGACAACCAGTTCACATTAAGTTTTTTCATGTGATGTCCAGTGTAAGCTCTTGGTTTTTTTGCTCGGTGGACAACTGTAGGCTTGAGGCGGCAGGTACCTGATGCATTCATTGCAGACAAAAGGGTACGTCTCTCTTTTATTGCCTTCCTCCCACGCACTCTAGCAGACTTGGAAGTTATGAAAGTGCAACGGGGCATTGCTTTCCAGTACAGATTTGTCTCATCCATATTGAAGATTTGATCAGGGATATATTGGCCAGCTTCAGTGATTTTCCTGAGTGTTTCTGGGTACATATATGCGCGGCATCCACTTGCATCCTTACCACTTATTTTAACATTTGTCACCTTATGCCTCATCATAAACCTATCTACCCACCCCTTTGAAGCGAGAAACACTGGTGGGGTTTCAATTCGAAGTTTCTCAGCCACGCTTCGATAGATCTATTTGGCTGTCTCCATGGTTTCTTTAGTGTCCACAGCTGAGTTTCGCCTAGCCTGTCTCTCTAGATATCGACTTAATAATTGTTCTGTCTTCAGGAGCACATGTTTGAACTTCTTCTTGCGTTTGAGGCAGCAGCTGAAGGAGCAAGTTTCATGTGTTTCTCAATATGTTCTTTTTTTTTAAATAAATGCCTCTCACAGTAGATTCATTCACTCCAAACTTCTTTGCTACTCCTCTCTTTGTCTTGCCACCATCAATAAGCATGCAGATCTCTAGTTTCTGGGCACATGTCAGGTTTATTCGTGGCTTTATCTCCCGTGAACTTCCTGCCGCCTTCCGCTCGGTGATGGTGGGTGGTTTTTTGTGTGGTCTGTCAGCCATTATATCACACACACAAAAAAAAGTGTAAGGAATTCCTCTTTCACTGTTGGCAGAGAGCTAACACGCATTCAACTGAAATGGCGGAACGGTTGGGGAGCATCAGCCAATCACCAGTTCCATTTGGTACTGAAACCTTCAGCCACAGCCTTCCATGCTTCAGGCATTACAGGGCACTTCATGACTTCAGCAGAATAGTCCTCTGTGATGGCCTTGCAGACTTCTATGATGAGGATGGAAATTGTGTTGGAAGCTACTCTGAATCCACACTGAAAAGACATGTAACTGTTCCCAGTAGCTAGATATCGAAGGGTAATAGCAAGCTTCAGACCTGGTTCCAATGCCTTCCTCCAAAATGTGTCCTGCTTCTCTGTTCTTGGTCCCACTTTGGCAAGAATTTCCTCAGATATTGCAGGGTCCATTCTTAAGAAATTCCTGAAGCCAGTCACATCTTCTGTTGTAAGTTCATTCATTAACTTCTCATATTGGCCATGCAGGGGTCTTCTGAGAAGTCGAGGTTTAACCCGCAGCCATTTCCTCTTTTGTCTTCTTTTTCTTCTCTGTTCTTCTTCTTGGCTCTGTGTTAACACAATCATTTTCTCTGCCAGTAGGTCTATTTCAGCTGTAGCCAACTGCAGTCATAGTAATTCAGCATCCTCTGAAGAAATATACGTCTTGTCTGTTGATGTTCGCTCTCCGAAGTAAGTAGTAGAATGAGGAACAGCCTCTTCGGTGTTCTTTTATGTGCATCGTGAGGCAGCACTGACTGCTGTCTGGCGATGATCAGAAAAGACCGCCTTGGAGATCGTCTGGGTCCTTCTAGGCACCGTGTAAATCCGTCTTCCTCCGTATGTTTCGGCTTTAGTCTGGTGCCATCTGCACATACACTGGGAACATCTCCGGCAAGGACCTGCTAGCGACCGCGGTCTGCTGGGAAGAGACCCTAATTTTCCATTTGCCTGCCATGCTCCGACAGGCTTCAATGACGTCACAGCATCTTGATATGCCGGATCACCACGGATAGCCAAAATGTCTCGTCCGGCTTCATCCGCCGTTTCATCTGTAAATGTGTGACAGAGGCCTTATCGTGTGCATCTCGTCCAGTCAGCATGAACCCATCAATTTCTCAGCCACATCAACTTCCATGTTTCACATCTCACACTAATGTATCATGTCCATGTACCTTGGTTACACTCCTTCCACTCACATTTACTTTTTTCACCACCCTGTTGAAATGACCTGTCTTGTTATGTTACCATGATCTTTTAACTGTAATCAGTCAGTCAGTCACCAACCTGTCTATCTCCATTATCTCCATATGACCATGCCATCTTCTACCATATTATAAACAGACTTCATGATTCCCTAGCTTTACTTTCACAAATTGCTGTCTCTTATCCTGTCCACTGTACACTTAAGAAACACACATTTCTCAGCAGGCCATTTTTATTGCTCTTACCCATTATTTCACTCAGGGCATACCAGTCCGTCGCACAAATATGTGTTATATTGAGCGCTAACACACCTTCATGCAATCCTCATAGAGTCTCTAGAATTGCTCCTGTTTCATATCAAGAGCTTAATAGCATCAGCCACCTTTCCTTCAGAGCTAGTCAGGCATGGGAGGTAGATCCAGAAAACTGGAGGTGTGAATGATGTGTGAATGGTTGTTAGGCCCATTTCACTGGGTATGCTGAGCTGATAAATTCTCCCACTTTTGTATTTTGTCCATGTTTCTTGATCCTGCCCCATCCATCCATAGGAGGGGAAAAAAGTTCAGGATGATAATGAAGATGATTTTAGAGTACTGCACTTCATGGAATTAATACTTTTATAATAGAGGGATTAATTAACATAATTTGAAATTATTGTTTGCCTTGCAGGTGATGTTTTTAAACGAGCTTGAAGAAATCTTAGATGTAATTGAACCCAATGAATTTGTTAAGGTGATGGTTCCATTGTTTCGCCAACTGTCAAAATGTGTTTCATCACCACACTTTCAGGTATGTTGCTGGCAGATATTTAAGAATAATGAAACCTTTTAGAGTACAGGTAAGCCCTAAATTCACGTGAACTTTTTTCACGCGATTTCGGTTATCCACGAATTTTTCGTACAATAATTTAAACAAAATTATAGTATTCAGATAAATAATTTTAATATACGAGAAATAAATAAAATATAAAAATGCCTACCTGCTGCCCGTGTGCATACATATATGTATGTGTGTGTGTGTGTGTGTGTGGGAGGTCAATCTACCACGCACCACACGGTCAGTTTGAATCTGACGGTCGAACCATGCATGACTCGCAAATCATTATTTGTGGCTTATTTTTCTGCCTTCCAGTGATTGCTTGCCTTGTCTGCCAACATGGGGCCTAGCGTAGTGCTAGTGATGCATGTGGTAACACACCAAAATGGACTAGTAAAGTGATGTTGCTGACAGAGAAAGTTAAAGTGTTGGGCAGACTTAAGGGAGGAATGTCGGCGACAATTCTCCGTCAGGACGATTCCCCGTCATTTATTTACATACCAGTTTATTCAGCAAGTACAGTACACTAGTTTTTTACTTATATGAGTTATAAAATCCCCCTGAAAATTAGTTACTAAAGTATTAATTAATCAATAATAAGTATATTTATAGAGTGACAGAAAATCGTCCATGTTTTGATGGTGAATTGACTTCGTGGTGAATTGTCTCTGAACTGTGTGTTTGGGGTGAGTCAACTGTTCCAAACAATAAAGAAGGCAGAACGTAGCATATGGGAGGCAGTGAGGGCTAGTGCACCAGACTGTGCTGAAGTGTCTCCACCCACGCCTGTAAACTGGCTCTGAACCGTATGGTTGGGGTGAATGAGTCAACTGTTTGGACAATAAAGAAGGCAGAATGCAACATATGAGAGGCAGTAAGGGTGCACCAGATTGTTGAAGTGTCTCCACCTACGCCTGTGTTTGTCAGGTTTCAGTGTTAAATTTTTTACATTTTTGTTGTTTTTCATACTTTATGCTAGTTTATAAGGTGTATGTAGTGCATAAACAGTATTATTCAGATGTAATATACGTATAGACGTGTAATTATGTGCACACAAGGGCAGAACATATACGCAAATTTACCACATACGCGAAGGGTCTGGGAACGTAACCCTCGCGTGAATTAAGGGCTTACCTGTAGTTTAATTTAACTTGCAATATTAAAAATGTAACTCACTGCAAAACATAGAATATTAAAAAGTAAAATGTTGAAACTCATTAACACGAAACTAAAATTTGCATTAATTTTTATGACATTATTACATTTTGTGTTATATATAATATATAATAAATGCAGTGATCAGTGTGTAACATATGCTGTATTCTTTGAACAAAGGTTTTATCCAGTATATACTATGTTATTTTGTCTAGCATTGTGGTTATTCGTGAGACTGTATACTCACCATTTACCATTGCCCGGGCTGGAGGGAAGTTATAGTCAGGGCTTCCCATGGGATGAAGACTTGTCTTTGTAGTAGTAGTAGTAATTGTTCCCTAGGCAGTCTGGCCGAACAGTCGAGTCCTTAACCTGCCCCGTCCCGTCGATGTATGGGTACGTTGCAACATTTTGCATTTGTCAGTCCCGGCGACGTAGTGGTACGTCGTGCAATTGCAAGGTCCCTAATTTGCACAATTTTCAATTTTCGCACGTGATTTTTCATACGTATACACGGGACACCTTCCTCTGTTCCTCTTCAAGATGCCAAGCAGGGACAATGCCTTACACCGCAAAACCTCCCCCCTCCCCCCCTCATGCCATTGTCTCGGCAATTCACCTGTTACCAGTGACCTGGCCAGTAAAGATATTCAGGGCCAGAGTGATTCCCCAATCGATGACAATGTGTAGGACAAAGTTTACATAGCATTAGAGGAAGAAACAGTCAGAAATAATGATCAGGTAATGTGGCAAAAAAAGGTCAGCTATGGTGATGAGTTAGTGAGTGAAACAATGCTTATAATGCCTATATTACTGTTTGAAAACCAATATACTCTTGTACTAAATATAAATTCGTACCAAGTAAATAAATAAATGCTGTTTATGAGTGGTGTGAAATAGTTACCCTCCCATAAAACTCGTTTTCTTTGGTGCCAGCCTGTTAGAAAACCCAGTCAGGTAAGGAGGTACTCGTACCTGGATCGAGTATTTTAAACCTCAGGTGAGCGATTTCTCTATGAATTTTCGATGTTTCTCACCAAAAGCGGAGGTTTTAGCCAAAAAAAAAAAAAAATTCAAAAATACCTCGGGATTGGGGGGTGTCAGAGGTGTGAAATAGCTCGGGACGTGACAGGTTAAGGAAGGCCATGGCCAAGACCGGGCTTTCCCACAGAGCTCTCAAGGAGTGTATGTTGTGTTGTTGGTGTAGGTGATTGTGTGCAATGCAGTCTTCCATAATGTGCTTAATAGTATGGGGTGCTGTGTTACATTTTGGACAGACATCAGCAATGGAGTCATCCAGTCTCTACTGGTAACTTAAGAGGGCTGGATGATGCTCACATCTCAGCTTGGCCAGGTGGACCCTGTCCTCACGAGGGAGCTAGGATTCAGAAGGGTGGATTTCAGGAGGCCGTGCATGTAGCTGTGTGTTGTCTTTAAGTGACTGAATGGAGCGGCAAGTGATTTGGGTATGGATATGCTTCTGGAAGCTGGTCTGAGGCGGGCGAGGAGGGGAGAGATGACAGTATTTGTGTATGATATCGTGTGCTGGCTGTTGTTTTGATGTTCCTTGGTGTGTGTAGATGTGCTGCCATGTAGTGTAGTGGATGTTGTGGGTTTGTGGAGGTTGCAGCAAGAATTTGGGTGCCTCTCATGTTTAGGTGGTCCTTGACTTTGAGGACTTTGGTTTCTTGTTGTAGGTGGTCTGTGGGTGTAGTAGCTGTGCAGTCTGTGATTATTATTAGGGCCTTGTTCTGTATGGTCTGTAGAGTGTTGTAGTGTGTTTTAGTGAAGTTAGGAGCCCAAGCAGGGCTTGCATAATTCATCACTGAACGTATGTATTGTTTGTTTACTGTGGTGGTGGTTTCTTTGTTGTGTCCAAATGTTGTATGGGCAAGTGACCTCAAGGCATTGAGTCTTGGTGTTGTTTTATTTTGAATGTTTGTGACGTGTTGTTAAAATGACATTGATGTATGTTACACCAAGGATTTTGTGTGTGTGTGTGGTAGGGGAGTGTTGTTTATGATGAGGTGTGGAATGTGACTGTGTTCTGCTGTCCAGTTTGTGAGAAGAGTCACTGTAGATTTGGCTGGGACTATTTTGAGCCTGTTTGTAGTGAACAATTTGTGTAGTGTGTTGAGGTAAGGTTGGAGGATGTGTGCAGCTGTGTTTGCATTATGGTGTACTTGTAAGTGTTTGTTATTTGCATAAGAAGCTATGTGTATCTGTGGTGTGTGGGGTGTGGGTATGTTGTGCGTATGTTGTGCATGTATAGGTTAAAGTGTGTAGAGGACAAAACAGATCCTTCGTAGTTTGCGACTTTGGCGCTAGACTGCTACTCTTGCAGTATAGCATAGCTTTGAACTACCACCATAATGCCAGATGGCAGATGTTCATTCAACATGAAAGCAAATTATGACTTGTCCCCCAACCAGGAGTGGAAGTGGAAGGTGAGCAAAAAGTAAGGCTCACAAATGTACAAATATTGTACAGTAATTCCTCTCTTAATAATGCTGATGCTTACCCCAGAACTACCCTGTTAAGTGAATGAATATTGCTTTCAGTGATCGTTAAGACTGTGGTGTGTGTGGATGGTGAATTGAGCTAATTTTTCTGTCTGAATGTTGGATTGGAACGGAGATGTGTCGTGTCTCCATGGTTGTTCAATCTGTACATGGAGTTATAAAAGAAATACAAGTTAGGGTAGTGGATGTGGGAGTGGCCCAAATGAGAGAGGACATTGTTTGGAATCTTCGTGTTCTGTTGTTTGTAGATGATACTGTATTATTAAGGGAAGACAAAGGAAAACTGCAAGACTTGGTGGATGAGTTTGGGAGAGTGTGTAAGAAGCAGAATCTAATGGTGAATGTAGGGAAGAGTAAAGTTGTGGTCTTCGAGAGAAGTGAAGTTACTGAATGCACAGTGAGGTCGGTGAGGTTGGATGATGAGGAAATGAGAAATGTGAGTGCATTTAAATACTTGGGTAGTGTGATGAGTAAGGATGGAAGTTAAGAGGATGAAGTACTTGAAAGGGTACAGCAGGGTAGAAAGGTTGCAGGGTCTTTGAAAGCAGTGATAAGAAATAGAGATGTGCGCATTAAAATAAAAAAGTCACTGCATGATAGTATTGTGATACTAACTCTAACATAGAAGCAAAGTTTTGGCCTTGTTGGAAGGACACAAGTAGAGTTATTTGAGAGGAACATGTGGAGCTACATGGAGAGACAGACCGACACATGAAGAAGTGAAGGAACATTGTGGTGTGGATGTGATAAAAAGCATTAGGAGAAATATGTTGAAGTGGTTTGGCCATGTGGAGAAATTGGAGAACGAGAAACTCATGAGGAGAATGTATATGAGTGAGGTGGAGAGGGGGAGACTGAGGATGAGATGGTGAGATGAGGTGGAGAGGTATATGAGAGAGGGGTGTGTGAGCTGGGGGGAGGGCAGCAAAATGATCAGGGGAGTGGGTGACATGGAAGTGATTTGTTTGTGGCCACCCCTTTTTGGATTAAGGCTTCTCACTATAGATAGATAGATAGATAGAAGAAATGTTATAATTTCAGTTATTTAAAAACCTTGGCTGTTGTTAAGTATCAGAATCTTACAAGGTGTATATGTTAAATGGCAGCTTGAAGAAAGAACTAATCATCGTCATCATCATCATCATCATCATCATCATCATCCGGACCTCCTTTCCCACCCAAGGGCAGGGTGAGGAGTAGCAATGTACAGACAGCCTTAATTTCCCCAATCCAATGGGCCACACTTCCATTCAATCATCATTCAAGTCCCCAGAGTCGTGGTGCTCATCGGATACACCAAAAACATTCACCATGTTGTGAAGCTTCACATAAATGTATCCGGTAGAGTCAACTAATACATTAAGAGAAACATATTTGTGAACTGTTGCAACCTGACCCATTACTTGTTATCCTGAATGATTAGTAATGAATAATGGCATGTTAAGTGAAAAGTGTTCCAATGTGAGTGAACAGCTGTATACAGTAGTGAAAAATGTGTTCAGTGGAAGTGTGTTAAACAAGGAATTGCTGTGTTTTGTGTTGACTTGGATCCATATACCATATTTTTCATGACTGTTTCCATTTGCATATCAAGAAAGTATGATCTGATAAAAATTTTACATTTATTAAAAATAAAATTTAAAAAATTTTAAAATAAAATAATTTCACATTAAAAATAGATTGACTCTGTTGGATACATTTATGTGAAGCTACAGAATGATGAATGTTTTTGGCATATTAGATAGAGCCAGGATTCCGGGGGCTTGAATGGTGAGTGAATGGAAGCGTGGCCTTTTGAATTGGGCAAATTTGGGCTGTCTGGACATTGCTACTCCTCACCCTTCATTTGGGTGGGAAAGGAGATCCAGATGATGATGAATGATTAAAAACTGTCTTCTTTTCAACTCTGATATCCATCTCCACTTTTTTTTTTTTTTTTTTTTTTTTTTTTTTTTTTCCCCCCCAGTGTATGAGGGTATACTGTGTATAATTTAGTTCTGATCCATATTGTTTACAGATATGCCTGAAATAACATGTATATTATAAACTGACATTTAACATTTTCAGGTTGCAGAGCGGGCTCTCTACTACTGGAATAATGAATATATACTGTCATTGATAAGTGATAATGCGCAAACCATCCTTCCGATTATGTTCCCGGCTTTGTATAAGAACTCTAAATCACACTGGAACAAGTATGTACAATTATTTTCTAATTTTCTAATACATGTCTATTATTAGACTTTGTACTTTTTATATTACTTTTCAATTTGACACTGAAATAGTAAGTAGAATATCATTTATAGAGCCACCACTAATGGAAGGACATGATACAGAAATCAGATTTATTTGGAAGGAATTTTGAAATTATTTCTAACATTAATTTTTTTATTTCCTCTTGTCCATTAGTATTAATCAAAGTATTTATCTTATTGAGATTACCTAGCCATACAGATACTACAGCAACTGTTTCCAAGTAAAGTGACATTATACATTCTTTCCTTTTTGTCACTTGTTATTATTTACCATTTCTGCAGGACCATACACGGATTGATATATAATGCCCTGAAGCTGTTTATGGAAATGAACCAAAAACTCTTCGATGAGTGTACACAACAGTACAAAGCAGAGCGACAAAAGTGAGTATTGCAGCGTTATGATAATCACCATCCTAGCCCAGTGTCTCTTGTATGCATGAAACTGTTCAGTTGTGTTTTTATTGTAGAAATTTCTTGGTTCTTGTTCTCCTTTTTTTTTTTTTTTTTTTTTTTTTTTTTTTTTTTTTAGCCCTTCCTTTCTATTGATGTTTCTTGTAAAATGTTACTCCTCCTCTTTTCTAATAGCTCTTCCCCCCCACCCCCCCCACCCTGGTATGATGTACCGTGTCCTATTCAGTTATGGTTTTGTTGTAAAAATGTCATAGTTCTTCCTCATCAGTCATGTTTTTTGTGTAGAAATTTCACACAAAGATCTGGTGGCAGGTGGTGGGAACCATCATCCTTTCACTTGATGTAGTTTTGCGTACTTCTTCCTTCACCTTTATCACTCTTTTTCTGTGTTTGCCCTCCTCATTTCTTATTTCCCTCATCTTTCCTGTCACTTTTTAATACTCATCTTTTTCAGGTGGCTTTACATTGAATGACAAGCCAAATGGTTTTCCCTAAGCCAGGAAACCATTTACAGTGTCAGATGGTAACCATATAACTAACCCATACATGTTTTCTGTGTGTCAGCAAGTGGGTTGACAGAGGGATAGTGCCCCTCCATCTAAAACAAGTAAAAGACAAATGGCCTTCCCTCTTACGGGATTATGGCCTCTGGCTATAGATAGAGCAGTTTGTTTCATTTCGTTTTTGAAGACTCCAACATGTTTGCATGTGTTGACCTTCGTCACATGATGGCGTCTCTCCATGCTGCTCGATGTCTGGCAACTTCCCTATTCAGTCTCGTATCCATGAGGTCACACTTAGTTACCTCGTCCCAGGTCTTTTTCGGTCTTCCTTTCACAACCCTACCCCTAACATTAACACTTCTCACTTTCTGCACCCAATTCTCATCCCCCGTCTTTTCCACATGCCCAAACCATCTAAGCCTACCTTTCCTTATCAGAACACCAATACACTCCAGTCCCATCCTACCTCTCAACTCCTCCATTGTAAACCTAGCATCCCCTGGCCTCGCACACAGGGATGCTCCATACATGCACCTATCATTGTCATATCTGTATGTTTGAACTTGCGAATATTCTCTTCCTTTACTGCCCAGGTCACACTACCATACAGCATTACACCCCTAATGCATGCCACATACAAATATCCCTTAGCACGTAGGGAGAACTCTCAATGTCAGGAGAGGCAACAGCTCCCTGAACTTCTTCCAACCACTCCTTACCCTAGCCACAGAGCTAGCTCCAGCCCCACCTCCAGCATATAACATGTCTCCCAAATATAGAAACTCTTCCACACACTCAGGAGACTTACCAGCAAGTTCAGTCCGTCTATCTCCACATGCTCTCCCCGACACACCATACACATGAAATCAGCATTATCTCACATTCTACCTCTAATGTTACTACATCTCTTAGCACCCACTTATCACTAACGCTGCACAAGATGGAATTACTTCCCATGTCCTTGTGGCAAATCACACATGGCCACTCTCCTTCTTCTTTGACAGTACTGTCACCAGCCGCAGATACTATCACTTTTGTTGTATCTGCATTTACTCCTAAGCCCTTGTGCCCCATACCATCTCTCCACTTCCCAAATCATTCCTCTGCCTTCCTTTCATTCTGTGCAGTCAACACCAAATCATCAGCATATAACATCTCCCACGTGAATCCATTTCTTAAGTCGCATGAGAGGGCTCCAAGTACCATGATAAACAACAAGGGACTCATGACTGACCCCTGATGCACACCAATATTCACAGAAAACTCATCACTCAAATCTCTATTCGCCCTTACCTGGGTTTAAGCACCCACAAACATGGCCATAATGACCCTAACCAGCCACTCCTTAATCCCAAGCCTTCTCATTGTCCACTTCACCACCACTCTAGGGACTCTCTCAAAATCTTGTGTTCCATATAGGATCAGATATTGTTCATCCTCTCTCTTCATGCAGAGAGAAAATCAGTATTTTTTCCTTAGCCATCCATAATAAATGAAAATCATCGTCATCATCATCATCATCATCTAATCATGTGTTGCCCCACGAGGAGCAGGGGAGCCTGGGGCTAGACAAGTTGGTCCTGACATTTGAGATGAGAGTGACCAGCCTCACTCATCCCTGAGTGGCATTACATGAGCAGTAAGCCCCAGCCACCCCTTGGATGTAAACACACATGGGTTCAATCCAATTGGAGCACCCTAATTACCTTCTAAACCACCAGACACCATAATTAGGTTATGTGGTTACCACCTAGTGCAGTAAATGATTTCTTGGTGTATAGGAAACCATTTGGCTTGTCACTCAGTGTAGAGTCACCCATAGACAGAGGGAAGAGGAAAGAATGAAGGAAAGAACGACTTTGGCGGAAGGAAAGAAAGAAGGAAGAAAGAGAAGAAGGGCAGTCACCCAAGAGCAGAACTACATTGAGTGAGTGGATGGTGAGTGCCCCCACCTACCACCAAATAAATGAAAATACTGTAAATATACACTCAGTCCATGAGTAACTCATGATTGAGTAAAATGTTTTTGTTCTAATGCAGTGAACATAATGCGATGGGTCATATCGTCATGCAGAAAAACTTGAGATCATGCGGGAAGGTAGCTGGCCTGGCAGCGAATTTGAAGGTTGTATGCATTGATGTCAGCCGCCAGACTCGCCATGATTGGCCTGCTTGCATCCGGGTACCTGTTAAACAAAAATTTATGGGTTTCGCAATTTTAGGGGAAGAAAAGCATGGGATCAAGGAGTGGCTGATTAGGGTCGTCATGGTCATGTGTGTGGGTGCTCACACCCAGGTACAGGTGAATGGAGATTTGAGTGATAAGTTTTCCGTGAATGTTGGTGTGCATCAGGGGTCAGTCTTGATCCCCTTGTTGTTTATCATGGCACATGAAGCCCTCTTGCCTGACTTCAGAAATGGACTCACATGGCAGATGTTCAATGCTGATGATGTGGTGTTGGTAGGAGAGAATGAAAAGGGGGCAGTGGAAAGATTTAGGAAGTGGAGAGATGGTTTGGGGCACAAGGCCCTAAGAGTAAATGCAGATAAAACTATTGTGATGGTATCTAGTGCTGGGGGTGGTACTATCACAGAAGAGGGAGAGTGGCCATGTGTAGTTTGTCACAAGGCCATGTGCAGTGTTTGTGATAAGTGGGTGCATAAGAGAGTTAGTGGTATTTGAGGTAGATTGCAAGATAATGCTGATTTCCCTGAGATGTGTCGGGGAGAGCATGTGAAAGGATTGAACTTGCTGGTGAGTCTCTTGAGTGTGTGGAAGATTTTTATTATTTGGGAGATATGTTACATGCTGGAGGTGGGGCAAGAACTAGCTCTGTGGCTAGAGTGAGGAGTGGTTGGAAGTTCAGAGAGCTGTTGCCTCTTCTGACATTGAGAGGGTTCTCCCTAGGTGTTAAGGTATGTGGCATGTGGAGTGTAATGCTGCATGGTAGTGAGACCTGGGCAGTAAAGGAAGAAGATATTCGTGGGCTGAAACGTTAAAAAATGACAATGATTAGGTGGATGTGCAGTGTCTCCTTGAGTGCAAGGCCTGGGGGGACTACTTGTACAGTGGAAGAGTTGAGAGGTAGGATGGGACTGGAGTGTATTGGTGTTCTGATGAGCAAAGGTAGATTGAGATGGTTTGGGCATGTGCAGAGGATGGGGGATGATAATTGGGTGCAGAAAGTGAGAAGGGTTAATGTTGGAGGTACTGTAGGGCGGTGAGAGGTAGACCGAAAAAGATGTGGGATGAGGTCATTGAGTGTGACCTCAGGGTTAAGGGACTAAATAGGGAAGCTGCCAGAGATTAAGCAGCATGGAGAGCCACCATTAGGTGACCAAGGCCAATGCATGCAAGCATGTTGGAGCCTTCAAAAAATGAAAACAAAATGTAACATCAGAAAAAATTTACTTTCATCCATGTGTTCTTCTAAATTAGCATTCAGCTCCACAGTCTTCATTTTAGACTGACTGAGTATACAGCTCCTTTCTCGCACCTCACCGAGTTCTACCCCTTACTCATATTATGGATTTTGCAATTGTAGGGGATGAAATGGAATGAAAATGTTTGGTAATCAGAGGGGGGGGGGGAATTTATCCATGTGTTCTCATAAGTTAGCATTCAGTTCCACATTCTTCTTTGGATTTTGCACATCCCAACTCATCTCAGACTGACTGAGCATACGGCTAGCAGCCCTTTCTTGGTCGCACTGAGTTCTGCCTGCACTGTGCAGCAAGATTTTTTTTGTGTCTGAGTGTTGAGCGAGGACACTGACATGTGATCTGCCCCAGCCACCCAGAAAGCTGCGCATCTTCACATATGCCCAGAAGTATGAGATAGTAAAGGAGTTAGAGCGGGGAAAGAGGCAAGTAGAAATTATGCCCAGAAGTCTGAGTTAGTAAGGAATTAGGGCAGGGAAAGTGGCAAATGAAAATTATGCCTGGAAGTATGAGATAGTAAATGTTTAGAGCAGGGAAAGAGGCAGGTAGAAATAGCAAAAAAGCATGGCATGAATAAAAGCATCATCAAAACGATTTGGAAGGACCAGGAGAAGATAAAGAAGATCGTGCATGGGAACCCTGGTGATGTGAACCTGGCAGCAGTGAAAGTTCATAATGTTGTCCTGAATCTGACCGAGAAACTCACAGGGCATCACGTGGAGCATCAGAGAAAGAATCAGACATATGCCCAGTCAGTCCGAAATGTGTTGGGAATCTTGAAATCAAATGAAGAATGTGAAACTGAACACTATCTTATGAGAACATATGGATGAAAGAGTAATTTTTTTCTGGTTAGCAAACATTTTTGTTCAATTTTGTCCCCAAAAGCTGCAAAATCCATAAATTTTCATATAAGCATACAGCCTAATGTCCCTACCAAAGGTTGCATGATACAAGAGAAGGCGAAACTTTATGACAACAACATTGCGGGTGGGGGTTGGAGGGAGAGTGCCAGGGAGCTACACATCAGTAACACAAGGGTACCCAGCCAAACTTTTGTTTTTGTTAATGCTATTTTTAAGACTCCTAACCCCCACTATTCAACAGGGATGTGTTCCATAAAAAGTGGTTGAACAACGAATTGGTCAAATAACGATCAAATAACAAACCAATTTTTCCCTTAAGATTGTTGAGAAATAGTGGGGTTATGTTCCTGACCACCCTCGTCACTCAAAAGGTATTCAATAAAGATGGAAAAAATAGCAGTATATATGAATGAAAGTGACAATGGGATTTGAGGTGTTTTCTTATAGACCAACGTTCTCAAGGAAAATTAGTACTACATAGTATTATCTCAGATGATTGACATTTGATTTTTGATCAAAAAAATATTGGAGAACAAACGAAATATGCCTACTTAGCGATATTAAAGAAAGCCACCAGAATGCCTTCGATTGCATGTTTATAGACAATCTCGCCGAGTGGACGTGACATCGCCACACCAAACAGACTCAAATGTATTCAATTTAAAACCATAAATAGCAGTGGAAGCCTAACTGGAAGTGCTGAAACCTAACGGGGGCTTTGTCCCCAGAACCTCCCAATGATAATAACCTACCTAACCTAATGCAGACTAAGATGTGCATTCCGTAAAACTGGTGGAAAAACAGTATCGTGCATTAAGAGCGTTCGACGCAATCGTCACCGGGGTTGCCATTTGGTATTTTTCATTTCCAAATGTGGGCCAATTTGGTATTGAAAAATTCATTTGGTAATGAATCAGCATGATCCAGTACCAAACAGATCCTTCACATGTATGAAGATACAGAGGATGGAGACGTTGGATTGTCTGCTGTCTTTGATTAATCTGCTAGCCTACATAGCTTGAACATAATCAGCGTGCTGTTAATTATAAGGAGAGTGCCTATTTCAATATGTAAATATAATTAATGAAGAATAAATGCCTGCTTTAAGAATTTGGTAATGAAAATTCAGGAGTTTGGTAATGTGGCTTAGGTCAGATCTGACAACCCTGATTGTCTCCCGACCATGTGGTGGGGAAACACTCACTCAGGTTGGTGAGCAGATGACTGCGCTTGACAGGGGTAGGATGGAACTGTGGTGGTGATGTAATATTCCACAAGGCCAAAAAGAAATGCAGACGGATGAAGAGGCAACAGGTCAGCAGGGCAGAGCACAGGAGACAGGCAGCTCAGCCAGTCTGTCTGGTGGTGTAGGGTTTGAATTGTCAAAATGGCGGGGATAACCATGTCAGACAATGAAAAGGGTATAGATTTATAAATGTCAAAAAAATGAATTGTCGAATAACGATTGGTTGAAAAACGAGGGTTTGGTGTACATTCATGTTCTTAATTGCAATAATTATATCTTACCTGATGGTGGGTATATGTAGGGGTAATTTATGTGGGGTAGGTGGTAAGAACGGGTACCATTATACACGCAAAAATATTTGCTTGAGTGACGTGAGTTTGAGTAGCACGATCCTTGTCCAGTCCCTATTGTCCACAGTACTCGAGGATTGAGTGTACTACTTAGCAACTCACATTTGAAAATCTAAATCACCAGTTTGATATCAAATGATTAGTTTTCAAACATTAGCATGCCGTGTCCGAGAGCCACATTAACCCTTGCTGCAACAGAGTACACCATTTTGCATCACCGGACGCTTGTTTCACTTTTGACATACATTATTTGCTGTAGGAAATAGCTACCCAGGAAAGGGGATGGGGGAGATGCACACAGTCATATGAAGTACAGTACATCCCCCAAGTATGCGCCTATATGGGCGGTAGAGGACGTCGCGCACTAGGAATTCGCGTACTTCATGGGCAACCCTTGAGACGCCTTTCAGACCTAAGTATTGTGCTGTACAGGGAAACTTATCTAAGACGTATTACCTAAGATAAAGTAAACCAACAAGATTATGGCTTTACAAAATCAACAAGGATATGGCTTAACTAAACCAACAAGAATATGGCTGCTCACCTTAACCCAAGAGGACAACAGGCTTGGTGGAGGTAAGAAGAGGATCCAAGGCAGGATGAGGCTTGTAGCAATCATCTCCTGCATCACCCACCAGACCACCCAACACACCACCTTCCTCACTACTTTCGTCACAAGCACTTTCGACACTTTCACTACCTAATGCACTCACTTCATTCATAAACCTTTCAAAGTCTATTTGTGACGCCTCAGACATTGCATCATCCTCTTGATCCTCCCCAGGATATGGCTCTTCTGATGCTGAAGGGAGTGATTCCTCACTTTGTTCAATCCAAAGGAAATGGGTGATGAGTGTTTGCTTCTGTTTGTTTACTTCCTGGTTATACTTGTCGGTGTAGTAGCGGAAGGTTCTGTCTAGTGAAGACATCACCTTCTCCACCCGCAACTGAGAGCATTCGATGTCCTTGAATTCTTCCTTGAATATATCAAGGGCACACAGTACCCTGCTGATCTCCATCATGGTCAAATCTTCACTCTTCATCACTGGTGTTGCTGCCTTTTCTGCTGCTATCTCCTGCTCTGCGTCGGCCTCGTCCACTCGTTGCACAAGGTGGGCAGAGCGTAGGCACCCATTATCACTTCTTGGGGGGGGGGGGGAAACGTTGCGTACTCGGGGTAGCCCTGGATTTGGTCCACCTTCGCTGCCCGTCTCACTTACAAGGAGTTCAGTTCACATACTAATAAAAAGTACATTAAAATAAAAAATAAACAAAATAAGTCCTCATGTACAAGGGGGATTGCATACTTGGAACTCACGTACTGTGGGGATGTACTGTATTATTTTTTTTAAATGTCTGGGTGCCAGACATAGCATTTTAGACAACTTTGGCATATTGTTATGTAATGTTTCTGTTAGTTGAAGTATTCTGTCTCATTGCATGATTTGTATTAATGTATACTTGCAGCTGAACAAAGAATTCCATGCATTAATTCATCTCAGTAAGTCACCTTTAAGGTCAATGCTTTTAAGTCATTAGAAGCTCTTAGTACTGTACCATATTTTCTGTGTTGGAATATTCGTCAACATTTATGTTGAAAGGAGATAGTGTTTAGTTACATAATTGTGTAGTTTACAGGGGTATCAGTTGGCTGGTTTCTGTGTGTAGGAGAAAAAATTATGGCTTGATTAAAGGAGATAATTATTCATTATTGACTGGAAAGGTCTAGAAGTTCCTTGAAGCAGCCCCCCCTCCCCTTTATTTATGTTTATTTATTTATTTATTCATCTATCTATCTATCTATCTATTGCCAGACGCCTCAATCCCGTTTGGGGTGGCCACAAACAAATCGCCTCCAAGTCGCCCTGTCCCTCGCCATTTCACTGCCCTGCTCCCAACTCACACCCCCCTCTCTCATATACCTCTCCACCCCATCCCTCCATCTCATCCTCGGCCTCCCCCTCCCTCTTCCCCCCTCCACCTCACTCACATACACTGTCTTCGTCAGTCTTTCACCTTCCATCCTCTCGACATGGCCAAACCACCTCAGTATGGTTCATTAATTTTTATTATTTTATTTTATTGTGCCTGATTTCTCACAGTTAATATTGTAGAGATTATTGGGCCTGTATTCTTTCTTCCCTATCCAAGGGATTGGTTTTAATGTTACCATCCAGCAAAATACTGTAAATGGTTTCCTGGGATACAGGCTTGTCAGTGTCGAGTCACATGAAGGTAGTACGACATTGAGCAAATGGATGAATGGTGGCCCTATCTGCCTACCTCACCCTATTCATAAGTGGGAAAAAGAGCCAAGATGATGATGGTCATATGGCAGGCAATGATTCATGTTAAGTAGACAGAGGAAATAATAAGTATGTCATGTGCTAACGACCAGTCTGCACTATGATTAGTAGCGATGCACCCGAGATAAATCCTCTGCAAGCACAAATTGATCGATATCTGTGCCAGCGATAGATGACAGCCTGCTGTGCTGAGGATGGATTCTTTATATTTCCATCAGTTAACAAACAACTTCCATGCTTGTCCTGCCCCTCTTTTTTCACAGCTTTTCATTAAGCAGGTAATGTTATTTGTCCTTTAATAAGAGAACATTTTTAGGTTGATAACTCTCTTGTTAGGATTTAAGAGAGAGAGAGAAAGAAATGGAAAAAGCTGAGAAAGGTGAAACCAGCTTGCTTATGGAACGTATAGAAAACAGCAAAATTGCAAATCAAGGAAATGAAATAGAAAAATTGAGGAGAGAAATGATGAGAAGAAGAAGAAACTGAGGAACTATGAGGAAAGGCAGATATAGTAGTTGCAATACAGGAGGAAAAGTGAGTTCAAGTGGAGTGGCAGAATGAGGAAAAGAAAGAATTAATAAGCTTTAGACAAATTACGGAAGAGCAGAAGTGAGAAAATAAGAAGAAAATAAGAATAGAGCAAGAAGGTGAAGTAACTATGATTGTACAGAAGAAAAAAAATTTGGTGAGACAGTGGGAAGAATTAGGTATGTGATCATATTTGGCGACAATGAGAGAGAACAGAAAATTAAATGGACTAGGGTGAAAGTGGAGGTGGAAAGAGTTAGACAAGTGTTGAATGGCATTAATAATGAGGGCGGAGACTGGGAAAGAGAGATTAATGAAGTGAGATTAGGCCAGTACAGGAAGAGGGAGACCACATCAATAAGAGTGAAACTGAAAATGAAATGTGTTGCCAATGGAATTTTAGATGTTTCATGGAGACTCCGTAGTATAGAAGTTTTTATGAGGAACCATTTAAAAGAGGACAAAAGGGAGAAGTTAAAGTCGCTGCAGGCAGAAACTTATAAGAAACTGGATAAATAAAAAGTGATGAGAGAAGAAGGAACAAAAGTTTTTTGGAGAGTGATCAGTATCAGGGTTGTGTTATATAAAAACAAGGGAGTAATGGGATAAAGGAAGTGGATAGGACAAAAAAAACTAATAAGGAAGTGGGGAAGGTATATGAGAATGCAACTTTGAGACTATGTATAGTAATGTAGGTGGGTTGGGTAATTATATAAAACAGAAGAAACTGGGCATATACTGTATGTCTAACCAAAACCAAGTTGAACAGTGACATTGATACAAAAGTGCTAGGATCAAGTGAAGATATGCAGGTAGGATAGGGGAAAACACTTTGGTGGAATGTGCTGGTTCTATCTATCTATCTATCTATTGCCAGACACCACAATCCCGCAAAGGGTGGCCATTTGACACTGAGTTAGTTGTTTGACAGGGAGGGGCACCAACCCTCCACCAACCCACTTGTTGACACGTAGGGAGCACGTATGGTTTGGTTATATGGTTACCACCCAGCGTTGTAAATGGTTTCTTGGCTTACAGGAAACCATTTGGCTTGTCACTCAATGTAAAGCCACCTGTAAAGGAAAGAAGAGGAATAAGAAGTGACAGGAAAGATAGGAGAAATAGGAAGAGAGGAGGGCAGGCACAGAAAAAGAATGATAAAAGCTAAAGAAAAAACAGCAAGAAGGATAGATCTTCGAAATAACATTGTAGAGGCAATAGTGGTGGAAATACAAGAAGATCAGAGTTCTTTGAAAGCAGTGATAAGAAACAGGGAAATGAACATGGAAGTAAAAAAGTTGCTGCATGATAGTATTGTGATACCAAATCTAATATATGGAAGTGAAACTTGGACCTTGTTGGAAGGGCACAAGTCAAGAATTAGAGCAGTGGATATGAGTTATCTGAAAGGAGCATGTGGAGTTACATGGAGAGACAGGCTAACAAATGAGGAAGCTAAGGAGCGTTTTGGTGTGGATGTGGATGTGATAGAAAGTGTTTGGAGAAATACATTGAGGTGGTTTGGCAATGTGGAGAGGATGGAGAGCAAGAGACTAGCGAGGACAGTGTATGTGAGTGAAGTGGAGGTGGGGAGAGGAAGAGGGAGGTCACTGCAGGGTATGGCCCTGCAGTGTGATTGTCTGTGGTTGATGGGTGTGCTTGACCATGGTAATTGCTCGGCTGTGGTTTATAGGTCTGCATGACCAGATAGAGTGGTGTAAAACAGCAGGAATAAGTGTTATACGAAGTATTGTAGTGGCCATTCACAATGGCTTTCAAAGTTAGGGTATGTATGAAAGGGGGGCGAGGGGAGAAGTCCATTATCTAGACAGATCCACTATCCAGACATGCATTTGGCTCTGTTACATCGAATAATTGAGGGAAAAATGTTCCTTTACTTGACGCAACTTATTCGAAAATTGAGGACTGATAGTACTGTACTGAACAGTGCTCCCTTAACATCCATAGGGGTTAGGTAACAGAGACATCCGCATATGTTAAAAATCCACGGATATCTGCTGTTCCCCCAAAAAACACCCCTGGACCCCCCTTAACCCTTTGGCTGCGGCAGCTGTGATGACAGCGTACTGACTGTGCTTGCAGTGGAGAAATAGGAAAAAAATTGTGTGTTTTCAACTTGTGTTTTAACCCACTTATCGTTAATTTTGAGAGCTAAAATTTTTGTGAGATAAACGTCAATCTTTCTACTATTGTTTGCAACAAACTGTATGTCCGTAGGCACTCCAAACACAGAGAATGATTTGAGGGAATACAAGGTATGTTTTGACTGTCCGATGCAAGAAATAGCCCAGGGAGGTAAAAATTTCCACCAAACCACAAGATTTTTTCCATACAAATTAGAGTTACAGCCGCATTACGTCATCACAGTAATTGCAATAATAATAAAACACTTCTCGTCAGTCTCCTATGATTTTGTTGTGATATTCCAGTGTTTATGTTAGACTTTAGTGAAACTAACGATGCGAGGAAAATCATTACAAACTTTATCAGACTTCATGAGTGACTTTTATTACCACTTACTGTTATAAAGCATATTGATATAATGTCATGTCGTTTCATAGCATTGCCGCACAGTCTGCAACTGCAGAAATGGTCACTAGCTAATGTTCTTAGCATCATGACTTCTCTGATTATTGCAAAAATATCATTAAATCACTTGTATTTTATCACAGTAAGTCACAGTATAATATAAAATAACACTTTCAGCCATGCTCGTTTGATTTCAGTGTGATTTGGGTGTGTATTGTTTATTGCTTCGTATTATGAGAGAGAGCAGGGGGGGGGGGAGCACACTGGTTTAGACCAGCTCATCGAGGGGTATGAGAGAGAGGAGGGGGGGGGGAGGCAGCAAACTGGTTTAGGCCAGCTTATCAAGGGTACATGAAAGAAAAGAAATACTCCCAGCCTGTCCTAACTTTTCCCCTGATGAATAATGGCATTAATAAATGAAGTGGCCAAAAGGAAGAGTGTTATATTTGATTCACTGGATAATGCCATCACTAAAATAGCCATAAACTCTGCCTAGGATAATGTTACATTTGCAGTGAACAGTGTCAGCAGAGTTCGAGATAAAATGCTTTAGTGACTCCGGTCCCGATACTGTATCCACCTGCGGATATTTAAGACTGTTTATATTATATCCACCCGTTGACATTTAAAACTGTGTATGCTAAAAAACATGGATGTTAAGGGATGACCGTACTGCACAGTACACATAATCCCACGTGGTCTGGTGGTGAATGTCTCCCTCTATGTTCACTCCAGCTTCACCACCTCAGGCTTAATCTCTGCCAAAGATGCTGGAGTAGGTAGTGGAGATGGAGTGGCAGAGGGAGTCAGGTAGACATCCAGTGAGGCCTCTTGTTGAGGGGAGACCTCAGATGGTGGTGCCATGGCCAAGATGCATGGCTGAGATGAAGAAGTAGCTGTGGTAGTGCCTGGCTGGGGTAAACAATGAGAATGTGAGGAAGTAGAAGGCTGGCATGACAGAGGCCAGTACAAGGAGGTCATTGGCTGGGGCGACAGAGGATGACGTGAAGAGGTTGAGGGCTATGGGGACAGAGTGATAGCTTTTACAGGACGAGAAAATGACATGATGGAGGACTACCTGGGGATCCTTCTCAACTGAAGCTTTATCTTACTTGCACAGCCCTGTCGCAGGTAAGTGGCCGTGGCATTGGCAAAGATGGGTCACCAATTAGGATGCTCACAGTAGTTAATAAGGACATCTGCTGCATCACGAACCTGCTGGAGCCACAGGATTTCTGCCATTTCGTCGTCATCATTTTCCTCCTCTTCTTCCTCCACTTCAGGCTCTGTGCTCCCTACATTCATGGACTCCACAGTTTCCCTGTTGGACAGAGCCTGGTACCCATTACCTCCCTCATCTGCTTCCAGCCAGTTGTGGATCGTGTTCTCAGTCACCTGTTCTCCTGTTGCTTCCATGCACCGGATGAAGTCCTGAGCTTTGAAGCTGGTAAAGTCAGTAGTGGCCTCTTCACCCTTGAGGAGCTTGTTCCAACCATGCTCAAGTGTCAGTGCAGAGAGTTTCCTCCAGGCCTGCACCCAGTTGTAGATACAAATTTAAGGGAAAAGCTGGTGATAGGGAGAGCTGGAGCTCCTGTTTCCCTAGCCATGAAACTTATCTTGACCATCCCCTTTGGTGATGCTTTTCCAGTGTACCACCAACATGGAGAGTAGGCCAGCATGCAACCGGAAACGTTTCTCTAACCGTCTCATGCACTACACTACATGCACTTTATATATCACACACCATACCCAATTTCTTCAGTTGATGTATTTTCTGCCATCACTGGCCTCAGTACTAACAAGGCATATAGGCCTGATGGGGTCCCTCCTGTTGTTCTCAAGAACTGTGCTTCTGTGCTTACACCCTGTCTAGGCAAACTCTTTCGCCTTTGTCTGTCAACTTGTACCTTTCCTTCTTGCTGGAAGTTTGCTCTCATTCAGCCAGTCCCAAAGAAGGGTGACCACTCCCAACCCTCCAGCTATCGTCCAATTGCTTTAACGTCCTGTATTTCAAAAGTTTTCGAGTCAATTCTCAATAGAAAAATTTTAAGGCACCTTTCCTATCACAACCTTCTTTCCGATTGTCAGTATGGGTTCCGTCAGGGACGCTCCACTGGCGATCTTCTCACCTACCTTTCAGACTCCTGGTCATCCTCATTTTGGGACTTTGGTGAAAGCTTTGCCACTGCACTTGGCATCTCAAAGGCTTTCGATCGAATCTGGCATAAATCTTTAATTTCCAAACTGCCCTCCTATGGTTTCAATCCTTCTATCTGTGCCTTCATTGCCAGCTTCCTTTCTGGTCGTTCTATAGCCGCTATTGTAGATGGCCATTGTTCTTCTCCTAGATCTATCAACAGTGGTGTTTCTCAGGGCTCTGTCCTATCACCAACTCACTTCCTCTTATTCATCAATGACCTTCTGAGCTGTACATCTAACCCTATCCACTCATACGCTGATGACTCCACCCTTCACCTTTCCATTCGGTTCCCGCAACGCCCATCTCAACAGTTACTTCAACAAACAAGGGATAAGGCTATGGCACACCTAATGTCTGACTTGGCTCGTATCACTGACTGGGATAAAAATAATATGGTTGTTTTTAATGCATCTAAGACTCAGTTCTTACACCTATCAACCCCACAAAATCTTCCACAGGTATACCCACTAATGTTTAATAATAATCAGCTTAATCCTGCATCATCCTTGAACATGCTTGGGGTTTCATTTACTTGGGACTTATCTTGGAAAGATCATATTACATCTCTTGTAAAATCTGCTTCCAGGAGATAGGGTGTGCTAAACCGACTCCGCTCTTTCTTTACCCCTGCACAATTGTTGACTCTATACAGGAGTTTTATCCACCCCTGTGTGGAGTACAACTCTCATGTGTGGGGAGGCTCCCCACATACAGCTCTTCTCAATAGGGTGGAGTCAAAGGCTTTTCGTCTCATTAACTCTCCTCCTCTTACTGACTCCTCTCTCTTCACCGCACTGTTACATCTTTATCTCTTTTCTATCGCTACTTTAATGGTCACTGCTCCTTTAAACTGTCTGCTTGCATTCCTTCACCTCTACGACGGGCGCGTAGCACCGGTCTGGCAGCAAACTCTCATCCCTTTTCTGTCCAACTCTCTAATGCAAGAGTTAACCGTTACTCCCAGTCTTTCATTTATGCAACAGGTCAGCTCTGGAACTGTCTCCCTCTGTCTGTATTTCCTGCTGCCTATGATCTCCAGTCTTTCAAACGCAGTGTGTCCAGGCATCTCAAAATGATCGGATCTTGAATTTGGCTCTCTATTGTATTTTGTTTTTCTCTTGGAGGGAACTGTTACTGCGGGCTCATGGCCTTTGGTTCCTTCTTCCTCGCATAAAAAAAAAAAAAAATTACATCACAGGGGTTGGCAACAGCTAGGGCATGCAGCCAGAAGAGCTTTGCCCCCAGTACCTGGTGACAGTGTCGTGGGGAGGCATGTCGTGCATTCCATAGGTGCGGTTTTGAGGCCTGGATGGGATGGAGCTTAGATCTGTGCCAGAGGGTATAGGGCATTGCAGTTTTTAGGCTGCCACTTCCACCAACTGCAATAGTGAGAGTCCAGATCAGGGTTTAGCTCCCCAGGAGGCTGCTTTATCATCAAGTTCATATTGGTGGGATAGTTATAGTGCCAAGGCACACTTGGAGGGTGTCCCTGTAGCTGTTGTGGCAGAATACTCTGAGGCCACTGCCACAACCACTGGCACAGCAAGTGGGCTTTGGGTCCTTGATCCCTAACCTGGACTTGAAGCTCGCAGGTGGGCAGGGACTGTGGTCGGTGTCATTTTCTTTACTGACTATTATTAAAACGAAGCCAAGTGTGAAAAGCAAGCCTGAGAAAACAAACCACCCAAGGGGTTGTAAACAGCATCTTGGAAAGTGGGTAGCTTGAACAGAGGAAGGGAATAGTGGATACCATGAGCAGGAGGTGAGTGGATGTTTGCTACTTACAGGAATTTGGTTTATAGGAAAATCAGCAAGGATGATTGTTGGGAAGGAGTGTAGGTATTAATTCTTTTGGAACATAAGTGTGGATGGATATGGAAGTGTGGGCATGCATCCTTGTCAAAGAGAAATGGGTACAATGTGTTAAGGATTTTGAGAGTAAGTGAAAGGATTATAGAATAGAAAATATTGTTTTTAAAACTCCTGGCTACAGTAATATTGACATATGCTCCACAAGTTGACTTCCATGATGAAAAACAGGACAGATTCTGGGATGGTTTGATATGTGTCGTTGATGGTGTAGGGGATGATGTAATTGTAGTTTTGGGTGGGGAATTAGATGGTCGTGGGGCGCAAGCAACGCAAGGATATGAGGGGTGCATGGGGGATGTGCATATGGTACGAGGAATGCAGAAGTGGAAAGGATTCTGGAGTTCGGAGAGGCAGTGAACATGATTGTGTGCAACTCGCTTTGTAAAAAGAGAGAGTAGGCTGATTACCTATGAGTCTGGGAGTAATAGTAGTCATTTTGAGTATTTCATGGTCAGGAATGATGATAGGAGATTGGTGAAGGATGTTAAAGTTACAGGGAGTGAAGAGTGTATGCAGCTGCACAAATTGCTGATAAGTGACATGATACTTAAGCAGTGGGTAGACATTATACTAATGCAGTGAGTAGTGAAGAAAAGGACCTCTGCACCCTGGAGATAAAAATATGGCAGTGGAAAAAACAGACAGTACGGGATGCCTTCTATACAGAGATGAGTAGAGTTGTGGCTAAACTGAGAGCTGTAGACAGGAGTGTACACTGTATAAGCAGTACAGAGTTTTCATGAACAATCTCATGAGATTTAGCAATTCAGTGTGTGGTTGTACAAGGAGCTCACCAAGACATAAGGTAACATGGTGGTGGGATGAGGGTGTAGAAGCTGCAGTTAAGGAGAAAAGAAGCCTTTTCCAGGTTTGGAAATTGGGTGGTATCAGAGAGGAATACTTGACTGCCAAGCATTGAGTCAGAAAGGAGGTATACAGGGCAAATCTGAGTCTCAGAGACTTACTGGGTAACCAAAATACCATTGAAAGGAAGAATATGCAATTTAAGGTGGCACATCAGATGAAGAGAGAAAACAGGGATATCATAGTTGAGCAGTGTGTAAAGAATGATGAAGGAAAGGTTGTGGTGGTGGACAGTGAGGATATTAAAGATGCCTAGAGAGAGGATTATATCTCTGTGCTGAATGAGCAGTTTGACTGGAACATGGAAGGTTTGAAGTAGGCAGATCCAGTGTTTGGCCCTTGTCCTTGGGTTCTGTTACTGTGAGCAGAGCAGTAGGCAGGATGCAGTTGGGGAAATGTTGGGTGTGTCTGGGTTGACTGGTGATAAGCTGAAAGCCTCAGGAGATGTAGGAGTGGGTTTAATTACTGATTTGATAATTTTGATTATATATGAGTGTGTTGTCCCAGATGACTGGCTGAAGAGTATGATTGTAAATGTGTACAAGGGGAAGGGTGATGCTCTGGAATGATGAAATTATAGAGGCATAAATCATTTTTCAGACACAAAGACGCACATAAGTATACGTAGTATAGAGGGAACGGGGATCGTGTTGAAAGGAGCCTGATTGATTATGTGCTCGTAGAGAGGTCAGTGCTGGGAATGGTTGTTTATATGAGGGCTGAGAGAAGACGATGTGGAGGTCTGTCAGATCATATGGTTGTGGTATAGGCAAGATCAGGCTGAGAGGAGAGAGGTGGACCAGGAGAGAGAGGAGCAGTCAGGGAGAAAGACTGAAAGTCGAGAATCTGAGGATCAAAGAAATGGCAGATGAAAACAGGACCAAAGTAGGGGAGGAGTAGGAATCAGTGAATTGGAATGAAGTGGATCTGGACAGCCTGTGGAATGCATATAGTGATTGCATAGTTAGGAATGCTAAAGTGGTGTGTAGTGCGGTAAGAGTAACAACAAAGAAGAAAAGTACGGCATGGTGGGATAAAGAGGTTAAGAGAGCAGTGGAGGAAAAGAGGAAGAAGTGGCTAGAGTGGTTGCAGAACAGGGGTTCAGTTCAATTAAGAACTGAATATATTGAGAGCAAGAAGCACATAGACTAGTGAAGAGGAAAAAGGAGGAGGTAAATGAGGATCTAGGAAGAAAAATGAATGCAAACTACTTTGAAATTAGGAAGTTAATCTGGAAGGAGGTGGGGAAATGTAAATGTGAAAGCGGAAAGAAAAAGTGTGAAAGACGTAAGTGGTAGATTATTAACCCATGGGGATTAAGTAAGAACCAGATGGAATGAATATTTTGAAAGCCCAATGAATGGGAATAGAGAGGGCAGAATGGCTGTAAACATGATTGGTTTTGGGGGTGTGCAGAGGAATGCAGTGCCATGAAACATGACACTTGCACAGGTGAAGAATGCTGGGAAATGGCTAAAAAATGGGAAAGCAGAAGGGGTTGATGAGATGTATACAGAGATGATTTAAGTGTAGTGGAGAAAGTGGAGTGAAGTGCTTGTTGGAGAAATGTAAGAATGCATGGATGAGTGAAACTGTGCCAGCAGAGTGGAATAAAGGCTTTGATTCTACCCCTGTACAAAAATAAAGGTGATCGAAGTGAGTGCAAGAATTATCGTGCCGTAAGTTTATTTAGTGTTGTACGGAAGGTATATGGTATAGAGAATGTAAGAGAGATATCAGAAGTCCTAGTGAGTGAACAGGATGACTTTAGGAGTGGCAGAGGATATGTGGCTCAGGTATTTGCAGTGAGACAGATAGTGGAGAAGGCTTGTATGACGGACTGACTGTAAGGTGTTTATGGCATTTATTGATCTGGAAAAAACATATGACAAAGTAGACAGAGAAGGATTGTGGAAGGTTTTGCGCATGTACAGTATAGATGGTAAGCTGTTAGGTGCCGTCAAAGAGTTTTTATGATGGTAGTGAAGCATGTGCAAGGATAAATGGACATCTGAGTGAATGGTTCGCAATCAGTGTGGGTGTGCAACAAGGTTGTGTGATGTCAGTGTGGTTGTTCTGTATATCTATATCTATTTATCTATCTATCTATCTATCTGTATATACATACATACAGTGGAATCTCAAATTTTGACAGTTTAGAGTTCGATGAATCAATTTTCAATGCATTTTGGAGTGGTCTGCCTACCTTACTTTTTTATGCAAAGTCACGTATTTCGATGCTCTCAGGGCCAGACTCCAACCGAAACAAGCAAAGATAATATTGTTATGAAAGGAGATTTGCCAGTTAGGTAGTCTCGTACCTTTTCGGAGTTTGTGTACAGTAGTTCCCGTATCGGTATGATTCAGAGTTGAAGTTAGCCGGCAGTTTGTGAGAGTAGTTATTTTGTAAATTATGCATTAATTTAATGTGCTTTTTCTCAAATATGTTTTATTTAAATGACCGCCTGTTAAATTATGTAGTTTAAGTTCATATGGTAAATGATTTAGAGTGTTATGTAATATGAGACAACTCTTCATGTTTTGATGTGTGTGAGTTGGCAGCTGTTGCCCCGTCGAGAGTATACTCGGTAAATGTACACGTTTCGAGAGTAATGCAAGCTTATATAAGATGGAGTAGAGATTATTACAAGTTTAGTCGGGTGTCAGGTCAGTTTGAGTGAAGTGCAGTTGGTTTTGGTTTGAGTGTAGTGTAGTGTAATGTCAGTGAAGATTGTATACTTTCGGTACTTGTGAAAACAGTGGCAAACAATGATGGGTTATTGAAGTTTGTATATCATTAGAACTTGAGAAGACAGTGAAGTGTATGAAGTGTAATTACTGTCAGTTTTCATTTTCGTTTTCGTTTTTAAAGGCTCCAACATGCTTGCATGTGTTGGCCTTGGTCACCTAATGGCAGCTCTCCACGCTGCACAATCCATTGCAGCTTCCCTGTTCAGTCCCTTAACCCTGAGGTCACACTTAATGACCTTGTCCCATGTCTTTCTCAGTCTACCCCTCATAACCCCACCCCCAGTGTTAACACCTCTTGCCTTCCTCACCCAATTATCATCCCCCATCCTCTCCACATGTCCAAACTACCTCAATCTACCTCTCCTCATCACAACACCAATACACTCCAGTCCCATCCTACCTCTCAACTCTTCCATCATAAACCCAGCCCCTCCAGGCCTTGGACACAGGGACGCACTGCACATCCACCTGATCATTGTCATTTCTGTACGTCTGAGCTGGCGAATATCTTCCTCCTTCACTGCCCAGGTCTCACTACCATACAGCATTACACTCCTAACACATGCTGCATACAAAGACCCCTTTGCACGTAGGGAAAGTCCTGTCAGTATCAGGAGAGGCAAGAGCTCCCTGAACTTCTTCCAACCACTTCTCACCCTAGCCACAGAGCTAGCTCTAGCCCCACCTCCAGCACACAACATGTCTCCCAAATAACAAAACTCTTCCACACACTCAAGTGATTCACCAGCAAGTTCAATCCTTTCACTTCTGATAATCTCCACCTGCTCACCCCGACACGCCGTACACATAAAATCAGCATTATCTCGCAGTCTACCTCTGATACCACTACATCTCTTATGCACCCATTTATCACACACACCGCACAAGATGGAATTACACTTCCCACACCCTTGTGGCAAACTGCACGTGGCCACTCTCCCTCGTCTTTGACAGTACCGCCACCAACCCTAGATATCATCGCTTTTGTTTTATCTGCCTTTACCCTTAAACCCTTGTGCCCCATACCTTCTCTCCACTTCCTAAACCTTTCCTCCGCCTCCCTTTCGTTCTCTGCAATCAACACCAAATCATCAGCATACAACAACTCCCACAGGAGTCTGTTTCTAAAGTCACGTGAAAGGGCTTCAAGTACCATGGTAAACAACATGGGACTCAAGACTGACCCCTGATGCACACCAACATTCACGAAAAACTCATCACTCAATCTCCATTCACTCTTACCTGGGTATGAACACCCACATACATAGCCATAACCACCCTAACCAGCCACTTCTCCAAGCCAAGCTTTCTCATTGCCCACTTCACCACCTCTCTAGGGACTCTGTCAAAGGCCTTTTCCAAATCAACAAAAACAAAATAAAGATCCCTTCTCCTACTAATATATTTTTCCTGAAGCTGTCGAACAATGAATATAGCATCAGTGGTCCCCCTACCTGGCATAAACCCAAACTGCATCTCATCAATATTCACTCTTTCTCTAACCATACCTTCTAAAACTCCATTACCTTCATTATCTGATCTAAAAGCTTTATACCTCTATAATTTCCTCTTTCCAGGGCATCACCCTTCCCTTTATACACATTTACAATTACACTCTTCAGCCGATCATCTGGGACAACAGACTCATAAATAATCCTATTTATCAGGTCAGTGACTAAACTCATCCCTATATCGCCTGAGACCTTCAACATTTCAGCAGTCAACCCAGATACACCTGCTGCCTTCCCCACCCTCATCCTCTCTATTGCCTCACTCACAGTAGCAGTATCAATCAAAGGCCAAGGGCCAGACACTGGATCTGCGGGCTCCAAACCTTCCCTGTCCCAGTCAGACTCCTCATTCAACAACCGGTTATGATGCTTTCTCCATGCATCTTTAATATCCTCACTGTTCACCACTACCCTTCCTTCATCATTCTTCAGACACTGCTCACGTATAATATCCCGATTATCCCTCTTCACTTGCCCTGCCACCCTAAATATCATATTTTTCCTTTCCCCATGATTTAGGTTATCAAGTAATAGTCTCTGTGACTCAGACTTTGCCCTGTATACCTCTCTTCTAGCCCCACATTTGGCAGCCAAATATTCCTCTTTGCTACCACCCTTCTTCCATTCCCTGAAAAGCCTTCTTTTCTCCTTAACTGCAGCTTCTACACTCTCATCCCACCACCAAGTTACTTTATGTCTTGGTGGTCCTCTTGTCCAACTGCATGTTACATCAGTAACTCTCAAGAATTTGTTCTTGAGGGCTCTGTACTGTTCATTAACGCCTCTGTCTGCAGCTCCCTGTACGGCCACCACTCTCCTCAACTCGCTATAGAAGGCATCCCTTACTACTTGGTTTTTCAGCTTCCATATTTTCCTCCTAGGTACATAAGTCCTCTTTTTCGTCACTTGTTCTTTAAGCACCGTATCACAAATCAATAGTTTGTGCTGCTGCACACACTCCTCACTTCCTATAACTTTAACATCCCTCACTAACCTCCTATCGGCCCTCCTAACCAGAAAATAATCTATCTGACTGCTATTTTCCCCAGACTCATGCGTAATTAACCTACTGTCTCTTTTCCTAAAATATGTGTTGCACACAATCATGTCCATTGCCTCCCCAATCTCGAGTATCCTTTCCCCTTCTGCATTCCTGAGACCATATGCACATCCCCCATGCACCCCTTCATAACCTTGTGCTGCTTCACCTACATCACCATTTAAGTCTCCTTCCAAAACCACTATCTCATCATCCCGCATACCATCCACTACATGTATTAAATCATCCCAAAATCTATCTTTCTCTGCTTCATCCAATCCTGCCTGTGGAGCATATTCCGATATAATCGCAGGTATCTTTCTACCCAACAGAATTTTCACTACCAATATCCTATCGCTTACTCTCAAAAAATTCATAACATATTCCACCCATTTCTCCGCAACCATCACACCAACACCTCCATATCCGTCTGTCCCCCCCTGCCAAAACAACTTATAGCAACAGTCCTTTCCAACAATCTTTCTGGCTGATCCACCTCTGTACCGGACTTCCTGCAAACACGCCACATCCACCCACCTCCTACTGAATGCCTCAACAACTTCCCCGGCTCTTCCCCTCAAACTTCCCACATTCCATGAACCCACCCTCATCCCCATGGGTGATTTACTGTCCTCAGGCTTGCTTTGAAACTTATTTTGTTTTGTCATCTTCAGTATTAATAAAGGGGGACAGACATAGCACAGGTCCCACTCGCTGCACAGTCCCAGGTCCAGGCAATGGATCTGGGACCCCTAGCCACCAGCTTACCAGTGGCTGTGGTAGTGGCCTCAGGGCACCCTGCCAGGACAGCTGCAGTGCAGTGCAACTATCCCACCATTATACACCCACTGATAGGGCAGCCTCCTGGGGCGCTACTCCCAGGTTCGGGCCCCTCTCTATTGGGCGGAAGCGGCAGCCTGGGAACCGCAATGCCCTATACCCTCTAGCACAGGCCCGAGCCCCATCTCGCCCTGGACCCATGATCTATGCCGGCGGAACCCCAGCCACGCCTCCCCCGAGAAGTCCCCCACTAGATAGCGGGGGCAAAGTTTTCTGGCCACATGCCCTTGCTGGCGCCAACCCCTGTAACGTAGTGGGATACGTTGTGTGAAATGCAAAGTGCATGTGGTGTAGTGCATAGATAGTTAGAGGAAATGTTTGGGAGAGTATGCTGGTCTACTCTCCATGTTACTGTCACACTGAAAAGGTCAACAAAGGGGGATGGTAAGATAGTGAAACAGGAGCTCCAGCTCTCCCTATCACCAGCATTCCCATTCCCCTCGGGAGTACTACCCTTGTGTAATAAGTGAAGTGTTAGCAAGCATTAAGTGTACTAATTGTGAAGTGTTGTTAAACATTAATTGTAACTGCAATCAGTAAAGTGTGAGAACATTGAAGAGAAGCTGAAAAGCATTAAGTGGAATTACTTGGAAAATAAAGACAGTGAACTTTAAGAAACCAGTATGTATTTTCACCTCAGCTGATCTTGTGTACTGTACACCTAAAGGCTGACCATAGGAAGAACAACTCGCTGGGCAACGTCCTTCCTGTACTGTACTACTGCTGTTGGAGCCTGTGGCAGTGTGGGGACTGGGATGTAACAATAATGTTTTATTTAAATGACTGCTTGTTAAATTATGTAGTTTAAGTTCGTATGGTAAATGATTTAGTGTCATGTAATGTGAGACAACTCTTCATGTTTTGATGTGTCTGAGTTGGCAACTGTTGCCCGTCGAGAGTATACTCGTAAAATGTAGACATTTCGAGAGTAATGCAAGCTTATATAAGATGGAGTAGAGATTATTATAAGTTTAAAATGCTAGAAGTGAAGGAAAATTATAAGAAAAAGTATGAACCTAACCTAATATCATATGTGACATATGCTGTCAGGGCTAGACTCTAACCAAAACAAGAAAAAGATAATATTTTTGATGTGAACCAAAATGCTATGGTAGGACAAATCTAAACTTGCGGCTAGGGTGGGGCACGACCCTCTGTACAGTGGTGCTATGTTTCCCAAACCTGCTATGTGAAACGTCTGTTATATATGTAAAAGGCATCACAAATACGATAAACACATATGAATACAATGTTAACGTGTGTATTATAATATATGAAAGAACAGTAAACGTATTATGCATGAAATATTTATACGGCAATACAGAAACGTGGCATAAATATTTTATAGTGTTGCAAAAAAAAAAAAAAATAGTCACTTTTATTGGCTTTTACCGTATTTCTGGGGTGGGTAATAATGTCACAATTGTGGTTATAAGATAATGTGCGGGAATATAAGTAAAAATATGTCAATTTCTTAGTAAAAGAAAAAATAATACATTAAACCCTCGTGAGCGGCAACACTCACACAGACCCAGACTAACCCGAAAGCCTCCTAGTGTCACTTTACTGTGTTGTTACCTCCTGGGAGGTGTGAAAATAAAGTCAAATTTACAATATGTACAATATAATGTTAAAGAAAATAACCAAAATGTATCCTAAAACACCATAGATGAGAGAGAGAAAGGGGGGGGGGAAGAAGGCAGGCCAGAGGAGGTGTTGAGGGATGGAGGAAGGGAGGGAAGGAAGGAGGGAGAGGGTGATTGAATGAAAAATCATGACACCGCACCAGCGAGGTCATCTGGCGACATATGCAAAACAATAATAAATATTTTTAAAAATAATTAGATATAATAAAAAAAAAAAAAAAGGAAAGTCACTCATAAAAGAAACAAAATTCCCCAGGGTGATGCACATCTCCCCCAGGAGAGAGAGAGAGAGGGGGGAGGGTGGCATCGCGCTATGGAAAACGTGGCAACACTGTAGAAAGCTTCGTGCCCCACCCTAGCCGTAAGTTTAGATTTGTCCTACTATAGAAGTGAAGGAAAATTATAAGAAAAAGTATGAGCTTAACCTAATATCGTATGTGACGTGTCAAGAAGAGAATGAAAATCAACATCACTTATTCATATAGTATATGAAGCATACAATGATATGGTTCCGAGACAATTCACCGTCAAGTCCTTTCGCCCGTCAGATAATTCCCCGTCAAAACATGGACGATTTCCCGTCAGGACAATTCGCACCCTGGACGATTCCCCGTCATTCTATAAATATACTTATTATTAATTAATCAGTACTTTAATAACTCAAAGATATAGCAAGAGAAATTAAAGGAAGAGAATCAGTATTAGAAATACTAAAAGTAAATGAATTACAGGTGTTAACAAATACAATAGGCAGAATACTGAAACGAAGAGAAGTATGGTAATTATGAATATAAGGCGCAACATAGAAATGAACAATAGAGACTGAGAAAAAAAATAGTCATGTTGTTTAAGGACAAGAGCTCCCGGATGGGAGTAGGCATCACCAACAACAAGCCATGTGCAAGGCGATGCTCTGTTGTCGGCGGCCATCTTGCGACTGTCCTTCCAGCAGCCAGTCCTCTACAGCCAAGTGCTGCACTTTCAGCTTGTACCTTCCATATGTGGACTAACATTTCACTGGAATTTAGTTGTATGTATTCCTTTGTATTTTTGTCGTGACTTACCTGTTTCAAGATGGCAAGCAAGAGTGGTTCTTTGGGTAGCAGTGGTAATGTACGAGAGCAGTGTGGCACCTCTAGATCTTCGCAGCCAAAGGAGAAATGGGAATACAGGAAAGGGCAGAAATACACCAAGTATACACTTGCTAACAGTATGGCAGTACAGTGCAGAACTACAGTTACTTAACCACAATTATAGTTCATAAAGTTTACAGGAGATGTGGGCAAAAAATCACTATTTAAGGGAGTTAGGTTTGGAGGCCCCGGACCCAAACTAATTTTTCCCATCAGAAATTCAGTTTAAATTTCGATGATTTGAATTTTGCAGTGATTTTTAGGTACATATGCCCATCGAAATTTGAAATTTTAATATATATATATATATATATGTGGATTGATGGGGTGATAAGTAAACACGGGTAATCAAGAGAGGGATGGCGTTGGTGATGGATGGATTATCTCAAATTTGTTGTATGTTGATGTTGCAATGCTACTTGCAAATATTGGATAAGAACTTGGTAGACTAGTGCAGATTTTGCTGATGTCTGTGAGTGTCGTGCCTGGAGAGTAAATGTAGAAAAGAGTAAAGTGATGGTAATTGACGGAGGGTGACTCCCAGTGAGATGTTACAGTGAATGGAGAGAAACGGAATTGGTGAAAGAGTTCAGATACCTGGATACAGTGATAGAAAAGAGAGGAAAATGTGCAAAAGAAGTGAAAAGTAGAGTGATACAAGGAAGGAATGTATCAGGTGCTATGAAGGCCTTGATAAGAAACCGAGGCTTGAGTGTTGCAGCTGTGCAAGGCCTACATGAAGGAGTGTTAATGCCAACTTTAACCTGCTGCATGCCAGCGCCGTTTTAAATCAGTTTAAAATAAAAAACTTCACTGTGACCGCATTTTTCAAGATTCGCGGGTAAAAATTGGCAGGCATGTAAGGTAACTGTTCCTCTACCATCCCCCAGGCTGTCAAGGCCATACACTCACTCACTCCCCCCCTCACACTCGCTCTACCTCACTCTGCCTGTGTGCCTCATCCAGTGCTGTACATAGTGAGGGCATTTTGTAAATACTTTCATGTAAGTTGTAAATATTTTCTTGTAAGTGTAAGGAGTATATAGTGAAGTCAAGTTGTAAATACCTTCTTGTAAGTCCCAGGACTGCACGTAATGAAGTCAGGTTGTACCAAATTTCAAGTAAGTGTAAGATAATGCATTCACAGTGAGAAAGACATGCAAATTGTGATAGGTGCTGAAGTAATAAGTAATCAGAAAAGTGTACTGAACATTGCTATACCTTCCCAGCATAAATACCTGAGTATACCTTACATAGAAAACGGCTTTCTCTCACATACGTGGTGAGCTGAGAGAGCAGCTATACCTGTAGAAGAGTATGCAGGACTAAATAAAACTGATTTCCGAGCCTTGGTGAGTATTTTAACGGCAAAATTCGTTGTTTCCACATCAAAATCTATCATTTTAGCCAAAACAAAAAAAGTTGAAAAATGGCCGGCACTGGGGTGACCCATAGGGCTAAAAATAGCCAGCACACGGCGGGTTAACATATGGATGTGAGACTATGGTGTGGCTGAAAGTGGCATGAAAATGGAAAGTGCAGGGACACATCTAAGGGGTGGTTAGGGTTTATTTCTCATGTAATGCCACTCAGGGATGAGTGAGGCTGGTCATTCTCATCTTAACCCTTAGACTTACCAATGACGACCTGGGTCGCTATGCGTTTGTCAACCTCTGAAGTCAGTATGACGATTTTGCCCGTCATCCGATGTAGTCTCTGTAGGAATATTTAGAGAGTCATCATTTTTGTTGGATGATGGGCTAAAGTGGGTGGAGCTAAGCCTGCCACAGCTGGTGCATGCGTGCTCACTTGGTTTGCTTGGCTTAGTGTGGTGTGAGGTTCCTCACAGGTAGGATGCGCACCTCTTGACCTCATGCCAAACACCTATGGTTCTTTTTCTCGCCTATATATACGGTGTTATTATTTAAGAAAATACAACAAATAATGCATTATTGGAAAGGAAATTTATTCTGTTACGCAGTGAAGCAAAAAATATTATAACTTCTTGAATAGTTTTTTTGGGGGGGCGAATATTTTTTTTAAAGGACAGTGTAAAACTTTAGCATATCAGCTTACTTCTACTCACTTTTCTTGCATTTTATATATAGTGTTCATTTTGGACAGTGTACAACAGAGCAAAACTCTTCATCTTCAAAATGAGACCAAAGTGGCCTTTCTATGGTGATTAATAACTTTCCTACATGTTAGAAGTAAAATATCTCTACGCGACTGTTCTGAAAGCTCTTGAGTGAGAGTTACACTCACAGCGAGAATTTACACTCCTCCCTTCACGGGATTGGGTTAAATGTCAGGACCAACTTGCCTAGCCCCGGGCTCCTACGCTCCTCCTGGAGCAACACAGGATTAGATGATGATGTTGATGAAAAGGAAATTGTATTTTGTTTTTATTAATTTGCAAGAGGCCTTTGACTGACTCCCTAGGCGATGTGGTGAAGTGGGCAGAGAGAAAATTTGGGATCGAGGAGTTGCTGGTTAGAAAGGATATGGCCATATACAGCACCCAGGTGAGAGTGAATGGAGATCTGAGTGATGAATTTTCTGTGAATGTTGGCTGCATAAGGGATCAGTCTTGATTCCCCCCCTTCTTCTTCTTCTTCTTGTTCTTCTTCTTCTTCTTGTTCTTCTTCTTCTTGTTCTTGTTCTTCTTCTTCTTCTTGTTCTTCTTCTTCTTGTTCTTCTTCTTCTTGTTCTTCTTCTTCTTCTTCTTCTTCTTCTTCTTGTTCTTGTTCTTCTTGTTCTTGTTCTTGTTCTTCTTCTTGTTCTTCTTCTTCTTGTTCTTGTTCTTCTTCTTGTTCTTCTTTCTTCTTCTTCTTGTTCTTCTTTCTTCTTCTTCTTGTTCTTGTTCATGTTCTTGTTCATGTTCTTGTTCTTCTTGTTCTTGTTCTTCTTGTTCTTGTTCTTCTTGTTCTTGTTCTTGTTCTTGTTCTTCTTCTTGTTGTTGTTGTTGTTGTTGTTGTTGTTGTTGTTGTTGTTGTTGTTGTTGTTGTTGTTGTTGTTGTTCTTCTTCTTCTTCTTCTTCTTCTTCTTCTTCTTCTTCTTCTTCTTCTTCTTCTTCTTCTTCTTCTTCTTCTTCTTCTTCTTCTTCTTCTTCTTCTTCTTCTTCTTCTTCTTCTTCTTCTTCTTCTTCTTCTTCTTCTTCTTCTTCTTCTTCTTCTTCTTCTTCTTCTTCTTCTTCTTCTTCTTCTTCTTCTTCTTCTTCTTCTTCTTCTTCTTCTTCTTCTTCTTCTTCTTCTTCTTCTTCTTCTTCTTCTTCTTCTTCTTCTTCTTCTTCTTCTTCTTCTTCTTCTTCTTCTTCTTCTTCTTCTTCTTCTTCTTCTTCTTCTTCTTCTTCTTCTTCTTCTTCTTCTTCTTCTTCTTCTTCTTCTTCTTCTTCTTCTTCTTCTTCTTCTTCTTCTTCTTCTTCTTCTTCTTCTTCTTCTTCTTCTTCTTCTTCTTCTTCTTCTTCTTCTTCTTCTTCTTCTTCTTCTTCTTCTTCTTCTTCTTCTTCTTCTTCTTCTTCTTCTTCTTCTTCTTCTTCTTCTTCTTCTTCTTCTTCTTCTTCTTCTTCTTCTTCTTCTTCTTCTTCTTCTTCTTCTTCTTCTTCTTCTTCTTCTTCTTCTTCTTCTTCTTCTTCTTCTTCACCTTCTTCTTCTTCTTCTTCTTCTTCTTCTTCTTCTTCTTCTTCTTCTTCTTCTTCTTCTTCTTCTTCTTCTTCTTCTTCTTCTTCTTCTTCTTCTTCTTCTTCTTCTTCTTCTTCTTCTTCTTCTTCTTCTTCTTCCTTTTTTTTTTTTTTTCTCCTGGGCATAGGCTTCTCAGCCTGCTCCCAAGGCCCAGTAGTCCTCCTACATATCGTACACCTTTACATGTCACCACTTCGGTGCTAACACCCACCATCCATATTGAATATATGCTAGGGCTGTCTCATACAGGACTGGTGTATTGGTATTAGCGGGGGTATTTTTGCGACATGTCGGCGGGTCTTCTGGTAGATCAGTAAAGTCTTCCGTAATGAAATTCAAATCCTTAACCCCTTAACCGCGGGGTGTCACTTTCGTGACGCTCTGGCACAATGGATCATACCGCAGGGCATCACTTTAGCAATTCTATGTTATTTTGAATTCTCCTGGGCTTTCAAGTGGTGGGTTGTATCGTCTATCAGTACTGCCAGTGTCCAACAATAGTCGGCACTGCCAATGTCATCTGTACTCCCATCCATTGTTGACAATTTACCCATTTATCCCCATTCTTGACCCCCCTACCTACCTCCCCTCCATTACCCTCTCTTCTTGTCTGCCCAGTCGCTCTGCGCTAAGCAAATCATCCCTGGAATTTTCCACTGATTTCATCCATTGAAATAAGCCCTATGCCCTATTCTTATACAAAATAATATATACCAAAAAAAAAAAATAAGGTAACTGATAGTGCCATACACCTGGAATTGGCTAATTATCACCTGGCAACACCCCACGTGCACTTGTTCGCTAATTTTCCCTGGTAATTTCCCCTTGAAATATGCCGTATAATCTATTCTCATGTTAAAAATATATATAAGAAAGGAAGGGAGAAGCCTAAGTGATATTTACATTCACCTGGAACTACCTAATTTCCTGCCAATCATTTCACAGCATATAAATTAGCAGCTGTCACCTCGCTGACGTTGTCAAACCTTGGCAGCCTCATATCCGCCTCGTCATTTAGTTCAGTGTTGTCTCTTGAGATGAAAGCACATAGCACTCACGCCCCTCCATTTCCGCCACTTCTAGAGGGCCCTGTAACCTCTACCCCTACTAAACCTCGTGTGGGAAGGGGTAAAGGACTAAATGGCTTTGCTGTGGAGCGTGAACTGGCTAATTTATCCATGATAATGATGGACAGTGACTACAATCTTTCTGGTGAATTGTGTGATGAGCCAGTGGAGGAAATGGTGATAAACTACGAGTGCTTCAGTGTCCCAAGTTCATCCTGGCTCCAAGGGAAAGGAGCCCTTATTTACTGGAAGTGACAGTGTATAACATAGTGTAAATAAAATAGAAATGTAAATAATTACTAATATAAGAATGTGAGTACAAATACTTGGAGTAATGACAGTGAAAGCTTTGCTGTCTACAGTAGTTTACTGAACGAGAAAGTTAATGCCTGGAGTGAAAATAAACAACTATTACTGAAGGAAACTTATGGATAAATACTGTATATATACATATATATATATATATATATATATATATAAGTGTAATAAAGTAATAGGAATATAAAGTGTGAGTGTGTTTATGAATAATAAATGACAGAATACCAGTGGGGAACGAGCGCAAGTGGGACGCTCGTACGCGCTCGTAATTTTCATTGCTTTCACAGTGATTTTTTTTTTTTTTTTTTTTTCCCCAAACTACTTGAAAATCATAGAATAGTGTTTCTAGTGATAATATCAGGCTGTGGTAATCATATTACTGGGTGTCGGGAAGTGTAAAGTGGAGAATTCGTTACCCCAACTTCAGAAGTCTCCACAAGTCCTACGGTACGTGACGAAGGCTCAACAAACATCCCAGGAGAAAGCTGAAGGTATGTGCCATATGCACATTTAATTATAATATTCTAGGATTAATAACTGATTTTTGGCAAATACTTTTAAAAAGTCAGTTGGAGCGCGAATATCCCCGCGGTACACACAAGGAACACAAAAACAACCCCGTGGTGTAGGGGTTAAACTGGTCCCTACCCCAGTGGGGATTTGAACCTGGGTCCAGTAGGACCGCAAGCCACCTCTCTACTGATTGAGCCACCGGTGCTTGAAGCTCTCTCACATGACTTCAGAAATTGACTTCCATGGGAGTTGCTGTATGCTGATGACTTGGTATTGGCTGCAGATAATGAAAGGGAGACGAAGGAAAGGTTTAGGAAATGGAGAAACAGAATAGGACACCAAGGCTTGAGAGTAAATGCGGGGATAAACAAAAGCGATGATAGCTAGGGCTGGTGGCAGTAGTTTCAAATCAACGAGAGTGTGGCCATGTACAGTTTGCCACAAGGGTGTGGGAAGTAACTCCATTTAATGCAGTGTTTGTGATAAGTGGGTGCATAATAGAGGTAGTAATATTAGAAATAGACTACAAGATAGTATTGTTGGTGGTACTGTCAAAGCAGAGGGAATGTGGCCTTGTGCAGTTTGCCACAAAGGTGTGGGCAGTAACTCCATTTTGTGCAGTGTTTGTGATAAGTGGATGCTTAAGAGATTTAGTAGTATTAGAAATAGACTGTGAGATAACACTCGTTTTGTGCGTAGGGTGCGTCGGGGAGATCCTAAAGAGATTGCTGGCGAGTCTCTTGAGTGTGTGGAGTTCTGTTATTTGAGGGACTTGTTATGTGCCGGAAGTGGAGGTGGAGCTAGTTCTGTGGCTAGGGCAAGGAGTGGTTGAAGGAAGTTCAGAGAGCTGTTGCACATACTGACATTGAGAGGGCTCTTCGTCCATGGCATGTGTTATGAGTGTAATGTTTTATGGTAGTGAGACCTGGCCAGTAAAGAAAAAGGATTTTCATAGGCTCAAATATACAGAAATGGCAATGATTAGATGGATGTGTAGTGCACCCTTGAATGCAGGGCATGGGGGAGCTAGGATTACAAGTGAAGAGTTGAGAAGATGAATAGGACTGAAGTGTGTTGGTGTTGTGGTGAGGAGCAGAAGATTGAGATGGTTTGGGCATGTTGAGAGGATAAAGGATGACAGTTGGGTGTGGAAGGATAGAAGTGCAAATATTGGGGGTAGGGTTGCAAGAGGCAGACCGAAGAAAGACCTGGGCCGAGGCCATACAGCGTAACCACAGGGTTAAGGGACTAAACAGGGAGGCTGCCAGTGTCATGGGTAGGGTTACGAGAAGCAGACCAAAAAAGACATGAGACGAGTTCCTAGAGTGTGACCTCAGGGAAAAAGGACTGAATAGGGAGGCTGCCAGAGATCAGGCAGCATGGAGTGTTGCCATTAGGTGACCAACGCCAATGCATAGAAGCATGTTGGAGCCTTTATTAAAGATACAAATGATACAACTTACAGTAAACCCTACATAAGTCAAACTATATGGGGCTCTAGGATAGTTCAACTTACCAAATTTTGAGACTGACCGGAATTAAAATGGAGGGGGGGGGGACTTTTACCACCCAATAATCATAGTTTATGTGATTACTTATTTATTAACACTAATCTGAAGAAGTATTTATAAAGCAATAAAAATAAACAATAAAAACAAGGTGGTGCATGTCATAGGCTAGGGTAGGACACGAGGTTGCATAGGTGGAGGGATGCAACAGTCACTTAATTATGCAAAGTCCTGCACTTATTTACTTCACTTTACAATCAATTAAACTAAAATATAGTACTTGGAATATAAGAAAGTAAGATGTAAACTTTTGAATAAACGCTAAGTCACGCCTTGGTCAGAGTTCAACTTTCTGGAATTTCTGCCTTCTGCAGGAGCAGCTTATCGAGGTTTTGCTGTATAGGAAAGAAGAGGGAGCAGTACTTTGCTTTTGATTATTGGAAGAAGGCCTTTGACAGAGTTCCTAGAGAGGTGGTGAAATGGCCAATGAGAAAGCTTGGGACCGAGGAGTGGCTGGTTTGAGTGATTATGGCAGTGTATCCATCCGTCTTCCCATCCATCCTCTCCTGTCTTTCTTTCCTTCATTTTTTCCTCTTCCTTCTGCCTGTGGGTGACTCTACAATGAGTGACAAGCCAAATGGTTTCCTGTACACCAGGAATCCATATACAATGCTGGGTGGTAACCATGTAACCAAATTTTGGCGCCTGGTGGTTAGTGGGTAATTACGGCACTCCAGTCGGATTGAGACCGTGAAGGTTTATATCCACGGGATGGTTGGGGTTTATTGCTCATGTAATGCCACTCAGTGATGAATGAGGCTAGACACTGTCATCTTAAATGTCAGAACCAACTTGCCTAGCCCCGGGCCCCTACGCTCCTCATGGGGCAACGTAGGATTGGATGATGATGATGATGATGATGATGAGGAGGAGGAGGAGGAGGGTGCTTACATCCTGGCAAGGGTGAACGTAGGTTTGAGTGACAAGTTTACTGTGAATATGTTGGCATGCATCAGGGGTCAGTCTTGAACCTCTTACTGTTAATCATGGTGCTTGAAGCTCTTTCTCCTTCCCAATACCAAGCCTGTTGCAGTCGTGGGGGGGCATTGGGGTCTGGGGCTGGGGCCTTATGTTGGGGGTGGTGTTGTACTGCTTCCCCATCCTTGGGTCCCAGCCTTTTACCCTACTAATTTTTACTTGGTCCTTTTTCTTCTCTTCCTTCTTTTCTTTTCTTCCCACCTTTCCTAAGATGTGAGAGCCGTGCTGATGGGATGCAAAGGTGTCTCTTTTTTTTGTCAGTTGTGGACAGCCTCGGAGAACCACGGGTACGGTGGCCTTGTGCTTCAGTTGTTTTACCCTTACTCCTGATCCGGGCTCTCAAGAGTGGACTAGTTTATTTCCTGCTCTACAATTTCTGCTCACCACGGCCAGTGACAAAGTTTACTTTTTCTCAAGGAGCAATGGGAAATGCTCTTAAACTTTCTACCAGTCTGGCAGATCCTCCTTCCCCTGCTTTTCTGCCCCTTTCCTCCTCTCTCTGTCTTCCTTCCATTTCTTCCTCCCCTCTCTCTCCTCCCCTCATTCCAAACCCACCCACCCCTTACCAACTTCCATTTTTGGATCTCAGACATGATCGGAATATGTCACCATCCACCCTACCTCAACCCCAATGACCTCTCTCCTCCAACAAGTAGGGTCTGATATCACATTCTTTGCTTGCCTAAATGGTTTCTGACTCCTAACTGTTAAAAATGAGACACAAGCAAAGAAGATATTATCACTGACTGATCCCTCTGGGAATCCCATCACTGCAGTCCTAGATGCACAACTAAATTCTGTTACTGGCACTGTTTTAATCCCATCCTCCATCTCCATTGATGACCGCAGTTTCGCTGAAGGCTCCGCCAACATCCAAGAAATTTTGTCAGCGCAGCACCATACTGTACTGTCAGTTCAGTGCTATATACTTCCCCCTCGGGGACATTGCAACTGTCCTGTTAATATATCAAAGGTAATATTCAAACAGCATGACCTTCCACCTCAGTTATTGTTTGTGGTACAGTGCTTCAGGTCAAAGAATGTACATCTCCTCCTCGACAGTGCATTTCATGCTGGAGCTTCGGCCACCCAGCTGAATACTTTAGGCCACAAGCAATCTGCCCCATCTGCACTCAGCCCAGTCACACCTCCCCTGACTGTGCTGCTGAAATACAAGTCAGCCCGAACTGTCAATATCCTCATCCTGTCTTTTTTCCGGAATGTCCGGTTTACCTCTTGGAAACTGAAATCTCCAGGATTCGCCGGAAAGAAGGCCTTTCCCTCAGTGCAGCACGTCAGCTTGCCCGTGACATAGAATTCTCTTCCCGTACTGCTTTTGCTTGAGTGACCCATCCTGTATCCACTACCTCTGCTGTCTCTCAGTCATGCCTCGCTGCACCAGTCGCAATCTCTAACTCCTTTCCTGCACTTGCTTCCCTATGTGACATGCCTGCTCCCGTGTTGTTGCCGGTCTCCAGCTCTTCTAGTGTCTCGGCCTCACTTCATGTCATTAATTCTTTCTCTACTCTTGCTTCTCTTCTAATTCTTCTCCTTCCCTCCTCTGTTTCTCGCCTCCTCCCCTGCCTCCTTCTACCTCTGTATCTTCTTGGTCCTCTCCCTCATCACCTTCTAATCCTGTAAGCAGACATCAAAGCGTTCATGCTTCTCTATCTCACATTCCTGGTCTCTCCCTCCCAGTATCTCTTGTCCAACCTCCCAAACATCCCTCATGTTCCGCTTTTCCTCCCAGTACCTCATCCTCTCTCTTATCCATCTTTCAGCACCCTCAGGTCGTCTCATCAGTGTCCCCCTATCCTGTTTTATCTCCTTTGGATACAGAGATGATTCAAGATATTTCCTCCTACATTCACAGTACAGTACTTCCTTCATGTCCTCCCTTGTTTCTGTGGACGTCCATCCACCTCCTTCTTCCCTTTCCCCTCCTCCTGTTCCTCCTCCTCCTGAACCTTCCCCTCCCCCCAACTCTGTCCGTCCTCTCCCCTCTGTGACTTCCATTTCTTCTTTCTTTTGTCCAATTCTTTTGGTCCTCAATCTCCCTATGTCTCCCGGGCACTCTTGTCGTACCGTTATGTGCATTTGCCACCCTCTTCCCAGTCTTAACCCATGGATTGCGAGCCACAGTTCAGGCTTGGTAGCGTCGCGTTGCGAGCCATATCTCAGGCTGGGTAGCGTTGCATTGCGAGCCACAGCTTAGGCTGGGTAGCGTCGCTTTCCGAGCTACAGTTCAGGCTGTGCTGGCTGTGCATCATGGTAAACAACTCGACCCCTATGCAAACTTATGCATGGTGCTACGCAAAGATGGAGAGAGAGAGAGAGATTTTATTTCTTTTCACCAGACGATGCCCTGGATGTTTATCTTCAAGTTTATAATAAACAATTTTTTTTTTTTCCCACTAATCCCGTATGTAAACTTACGCATGGCCCTACCCAAAGACAGAGAGAGAGAGATTATTATTTATTTATTTTTTTCACCAGCTGATGCTCTGAATGTTTGTCTTCAAGTTTGTAATAAAAAAAAAAAAATAAAAAAATAAAAAAATAAAAAAAAAAAATAAATAAAAAAAAAATTCTTCCTTTGTTTTTTGCACACTACGGGGTGGGATAAAAAAAGATAGTTGCACAATCCACGGGTTAATTCTTGTTTCTCCTCATGGCCCTTCTACAATGAAATATACGCAGTTTTGCGTCCCATTGTCCCTCCTTACGATACCTCATATCTGTTCATGATCCTCTGCTTGTAGCTGTCCAAGAAACTTTTCTTTGTGCTTCCCCAGTTCCTGTTCCAGGTTTTTCTTTTCTCGGTTATCCTCCTCCTTATTCTGCTGCACTTCTTATCCACAACATTGTTCCTTTTGAACCCCATTCTGTTCCTGCCTCTATCCTTTATGCTTCTGCCCATCTTTTTCTTTGCTGCTGGGTCACTGTCTGCTCATTCTGTTTGTCTCGTATTCCTTTTGGTTTTTCTGCCTTTTCCTCCTTACTTCTTTCCCTTCTTCCTCCGATTCTCCTTCGAGACATCCATTGCTGTCATACCCTTTTGGGTGACTTCGTTGTCACCCCAGGGGTCGCCTCTTCGAACAGTTTTTTGCGTCATCTGATTTTTTTTTTTTTTTTTTTTTAAACAGAACAGAAGAAGGAAAAACAAATGAATAAAAAAAGTAATCCATATACCAGATTACTGGTGTCCTCTGTTCATAAAATATCTGTAACAGTTAGACTTGAACATCTGTAGATTGAAGTTTGGAGGGAAACAGCTTTGGGGAAACAAGTTCCAGAGAGATGCAGTTCAGGGAATGAAAGAATTCTGATACGCAGAAGTTCTGCATTATGGCTGAGTGATATTCCAGTCGTGAGCGCTACCAGATGACCGTGTAGCATGAGGGAAGGCATGGAGAGGTGGCACCATTGAAGCAACTTTGTTTGAGCATTTGCCATAAAAATATCTGTAAAATAATTCAAGGGAAGCAACATTCCTTCTTACTTGTAGGGGAGGTAGTTTATCTGTAACGGCAGGGTTGTTAATAATTCTAACAGCTTTGTTCTGAATTTTGTCTAATTGTTTTAATGCAACCTCTCCACATCCATTCCACAAGGGTGAGCAATGTTCAAGCTGAGAGTGCACTTGACTCTTATAAGTTATAGCTAACTGCTCGTCAGTGAAGAAGTTACGGACTTTGTACAATAATCCAAGTTTCTTTGAGGCGATTTTAGCAAGTGATCTAACATGAGAGGTCCAGTTGAGGGCATTGTCACGTTAGACGCCAAGAACTTCGGTACTTTTGGAGAGGGGAATATTAGTAGCACTGAAGGTAATATACGAATCTGGCAATATCTGTCTGTTAGTAAATTGTGTATACTTAGTTTTGCTAGCATTAAATGAGACAAGGTTGTTTTGTCCCCATTCACTGATCGTAGATATGTCTTGATTTATGGAGATGGCTGTATTGAGTTGAGAGGTAGAGATATTAGACTTTGTAAATGGGTGTCTGAGTGTGCATGAACTATGTAGTGTTGAGTCATCTGCATATGAGTGGATGGGATTGTGGGTGACAGATAAGAGATCATTAATATGAACCAGGAACAGGGTTGGTGCCAGAACTGATCCCTGCGGCATGCCGGCGTTAATTGAGTGGAAATTGGAATATACATTATCTACTTTTACTCTTATTTTGCTGTCACTGAGATATGAGGAAATCAAAGGAACAAAGGACATTAGTCCATAGCAAGGGAGTTTAGACAGCAGGGAACGGTGCCATACTCTGTTGAAAGCTTTAGAAATATCAAGGGCTAGTGCATGAGTTTCTCCATGTAGGTTGATTGATGGATGGTATGAGTTAGGAGATTATGTCAATGGTGGACCTTTCGTGGCGAAAGTTGGATTCAAGATGTTTAACAATGTGCTTATTGATTAAAGTTTCCAATACCTTACCAAGAGAAGATGTGGCAGGTATTGGTCTGTAATCAGAGGAGTAAGAGGAACTTCCTTTCTTCAGAATTGGGTGGATAGTGGCTTCTTTCCATGAATTTGGGAATGAAGAAGTACGTGTGCATAGTCTGAATAATTTAGCTAGAACTGAGGCAAGTTCTGGGGAATGCTTTTTCAAAACAATTGGAGAAATTCCATCTGGGCCTGGAGCTTTGTTGGTAGGTAAATTGTCTAGGATGGATTTTACAAATCTTGTCTGTATTTTAAGTGGAACAATTTCGGGAGAGTCAAGTTCTAGTACTGGGACGTTCTGGTTGGCATCGTCTATGGTAGAATTTCTGGCAAAAGTATCTGCTTTCCCATGTGGGTCATTTGTAATGTTGCCATCTGACGATTTTAGTGGGGGAATGGATGATGACTTGCTAAAGTTATTATTGAAAGAAGTAAGAGTTGACCAGAATATTCTATTGTCATTAGAGCTGTTAAGTAGTTTTGATGCATGCTTTTGAAGAAAGTTTCATTTAGCTAGATTTAATACGTCTTTTGCATGATTTCTAGCAATTTTAAATTGAGAGAGTGATTCAGATGTTTTTGATTTTAAGTAAGAGTTATATGCCACTGACTTTTGCACTGTTGCTCTGGCACAGTTGCCATCAAACCATTTTGGAGAGTTCGATCTTTTAGTGAACTGTTGACTTGGTATGAATAAATCCATATCAGCTAGTATTGAGTTGCAAATGTGGAACTGGGTAGAATTGGAATCACTAGAGAAGAAAGACTGCCATGGAATGTCAGCAAGATAATTTCTAAATCCATCCCAGTTTGCCATATCAAAGTGGCATCGGGTCATCCTGACAGGTTCAGAATGGGGAGGTGTTGGGGGGTTAACTAATGAGGCTTTGATGAGATTGTGGTCAGAGGATCCAAGTGGTGACAGTATGTCTATCCTATATTGATATTGATCTGGATTATTTATCAGGAATAGATCCAGGAGATGGGCTTTGTGGTCAGGATTATCAGGTATGGTTGGTTGCTTTTCCAGCTGGGTGAGATTAAACGATTCTGGAAACAGTTCGCACTCTAGACCAGCGTCGTCAGTCCTGGCAGAATGCAATAACCTTTCAACATTATGTATGTTATAATCACCCAAAATGGTAATTTTGGTGCTAAGGGCAAGGTTAAGGTTACTCAACTGTGTGGATGTGGAAGCAAATACACTGGGTTCCGAAGAAGCACTGGGGACTGATAAACTACACGGATATATTTGGTAATATTTTGACAATTTTGTTTATACAATGAGTAATCAAAACCAGATGAAGTGAAGTTTAAAATAAGTGTCAACCTCCTATTGGGATTTGATATAACAACAGGTGCCACCCTTGATATGGAAGTTTGTGAGGAGATGGTAACCAGGAAAACAAAATGGGGATATATCAGTAGAGGGTGAGATTTGTGGTTCTGTGTGGAAAAGGGCCAAAGGGGATATGGACTGAAGGAAAAAAATGAACTGAGTTTTAAATTTGTGGTAAAGCCGCGGATTTTGATGAAGAATAATGTCACACTTTCGCTTCTCCGCTGACGAGCATTAGTGGAAATTGCAACAGTTGCTGTTTCCACTTAATAGTGGCTCTCCTACTTACTTTGTCCTTTATACTCATTCCTTTTCCTGCATCAATCTATCTCTTTGTCCTCCTATTTCCCCTGACTTCCACTGGTCAGTTTTGGATGATTCTCTTTTTAGTGACCACTGTCCTATCAAGCTTTCCCTTACTTCTTTCTGTTCGATTCCTCGTCCTCCCCGTTGGCAGTTCCATGGTGCAAACTAGAGCTTGTTTTCCTCTCTTACGGTCCTCTCTTTACCTCCTTCCTCCATTTCTTTTCCCCATGAGTTGCTTTCTTTCTTCTTGGTCCTGGTTTTAGGAGCTGCCCTTACTGCTGTCCCTAGAAATACTGGACCCCTTACAGCTAAAACTGTACTGTGGTCGACTCCTGAATGCAATTGTACCCTCTGTGTAATATGGCTGCCTGGAAAAGCTTCGTCGTCAGCAATCTACGGCGGACTGTACCCATAGTCTCATAATATTTCAGTGTGCATCTGCAGCCTTCCACCCTACTGTCCATCAAGCCAAACGCCACAGTTGGATGTCCTTTGTTTATAGCATTTTGGCGGACACTGCTGTTGCAGCACTTTGGTCTTGTATCCGTAGAATCTCTGGCAAGCATATTCTGCCACAGGCTCCTGTTCTTTCTTTAGGTGGTCGTTCTCTAGCTGATCCGTCCATGGTTGCTGAAGTTTTAGGTAGTTATTTTAGCATTGTAAGCACAGGGTCCCACCTCTCTCCACATTTTCATTTAATTAAATTTCTTTCAGAATCTGTTCCAATTTCTTTTCCTTTATCCGCTGAGGGGGCTATTGATGCTCCTTTCTCTCTCCATGAATTGTTGTCTGCTCTCCAGTTGTGTAAAGATTCCAGTGAAGGTCTTGATGGTATTCATTATAGTATGTTTAAGCATCTCTCTCCTAGTACCCTGTCTTTTCTTTTGGCCCTTTACAACAGGATTTGGTCTGAGGGTTTCTTTCCTCCTCCTTGGCATGTGGCAGTCATTTTACCATTTCTTAAGCCTGGCAAAACCAGTTGCCTCCCTCAAGACTACCATCCCATTGCTCTGACCAGTTGTTTATGTAAACTGCTTGAACGTATGATAAATCACTGACTTATGTGGCACCTTGAATCCTGTTGTCTTCTTTCCCCCTTACAGTTCGGATATCGAAAAGCTCATAGCACTTTAGATCCTCTCCTTCATTTGGAGTATTTTATCCGTTCTGCTTTTTCTCGTCACCAGTTTGTCATTGCTATATTGTTTATTTTGAAAAGGCTTACTGTACTGCATGGCGCTATCATATTTTGCATTGTCTTCATCCCTTGGTCTTCATGATAAGATTGGTGTTTTTCTTCAGAATTTCCTCTCCCTCCGCACCTTCCATGTATGCCTCTGTACGCCACAGTACCAATCTTTCCCATGCCTTCCCCCAGCATGAAGGCATCCCTCAGGGCTGTGTCCTTACTACTACCCTTTTTCTTATTGCGATTAATGGTATTGTCTCTTCTCTGCCTCCCTCTGTTCTGTCTCTCTGTATGTCGATGGTTTTGCTATTTACAATGCAGATTCAGATATCCTCTGTGTCCAGGCCCTTCTTCAGTCCGCCATTACAGCAGCCTCTACTTGGGCCACCACTTATAGTTTTTGTTTCTCTACCTCCAAGGCTTATGCAATGTCCTTTACCCGTTCCCATACTATACCTCAACCACCTCTCTACCTGTATGACACCCCTTTTCCTCGTCAGCCTTCTGCTACTTTTCTTGGTCTTGTCTTTGACTCACGGTTAAACTGGAATGTGCATGTTTCTTCCCTTCGTTCTGCCACTTTCTTATTACAAACTCTGTCTCATCTTTTGTGGGGCGCTGATCACACCACACTTCTTCGTCTCCACTCTGTCCTTATTCTTTTTAAACTCGATTACAGGTGTTGAGTCTATTCTGCCTCAGCTTTCGAAACTTAATTCCCTTCATCATACCAGTCTCCATTTAGCCATAGGTGCCTTTCTGTCAACCCCAGCCATAAGCTTCTGCATCGAATTGGGCATTCCCCCCCCCCCCCTCCTCTCATCATTCTCACCTTACAGTTAAGTCTTATGCACATCTGCGTCAGTTTCCTTCCGAGAAATTGCACCGCCCTCCTCCCTCTCTCCGTCATTCATTTCGGTTGTCCTCTCATCTCCTTCCTTTCTCCTTCAGTGCCCCTGCTCTTCTTTAGTCTGTTAGTTTAACCTTTCCACCCATTTTTCCCTTTCGTCCTGTTTCTCTCTCCCCTTGGCTTTTAATGCCTCCAGTGGTCTGTTCTTCATTTCTCCTTGCTCTCTTCTTTCTCCTGTCACATTCTGCTTCCTTTTTCTTGATCACATGTCGTCTCACTCTTCTGCAACTCCTATCCTTACCAATGGTTCCAAATCCCTTTGCGGTGTTAATTTTGCTGTTGTCTCCCCTGAGTTTTCTTTTTCTAGTTCCTTTCTTTCTGTTATGGGACTTTATGCTATTCTTTTTGCTCTGAAGGCTGTTTTGTTCCACCTTTTTGTCTTTTGTTAACTTCTCCAGTTCTCATAGTGCTCATTCATCTCTATGGGCCTCTTCTTCTTCTCATCCCCTTGTCACCCTTATTCAAGAACGGCTTTTCTGTTTTTCTTTGTGCAAGAAGTCAGTTCAATTTTGCTGGGTCCCTGGTCATGTTGGAATTGCTGGTAATGATTGTGTAGACTCACTGGCTCGTTCTTCTGCTCGGTCTCTCACATATTCTCCTCAGCCCATTCCTGCTCTTGATTGTTTTCCTGTTCTTACTAACCTCTTCTGTGTATGGCAGACTTCTTGGGAATTCCAGGCCACCAACAGACTTCATCTCTTTAAACCTTCTCTTCGTCCATGGTCTGTTTCCCCTCATCCCAATTATCGATGGGAGACTGTCCTTGCTTGCCTTTGCTTGGGTCACACCTGCATCCCTCATGGCCACTTAATGAGTGGTGACCCACCACCACTTTGTTGACGTAACTGCCCCCTGACTGTCAGACACCTTTTTCTCGACTGCCCATCCTTACTTCATGTCTGTTGCTCTGCATTTCCCTTCCTCTCAGTATTACCCCACCCCTCTTTGCCCACTACTTTCCTACTTTTTCTGTTTCCAATATTATTGCTTTACTTTCTGCTCTGCATATTTTGCATCTAATTTAATTGTCCTTCTTCCTTTGCTACTTTAGTGCCACATAGCCTCTCTCTAGGCTTGGTGCCAGCTTTTCTTATTACTGTATTCATTCATTTGAAGCTCTCTCACATGACATCAGAAATGGACTTCCTTGGGAGATGTTTAATGCTGATGACTTGTTGTTAATTGCAGAAAAAGAGATGGAGCTGGAGGAAAGATTTAGAAAGTGGAGTGATGAAATGGGGGTACAAGGGTTTGACAATAAACATGGATAAAACAAAAATGATATCTTGGGGTGGTGGAGATACATTAAAAGCAGAGGGAGTGTGGCCATGTGCAGTTTGCCACAAGGATGTGGGAAGCAGCAAATCATATATGTTTGTGATAAGTGGGTGCAAAGAGATGTGCTGGTTTTATAGGTAGGCTGTGACATAATGTTGATTATGTGTGTGCAGTGTGTCAAGGAGAGGATCTGTATATTGAGAGGTGTGAAAGGATTAATCTTGCTGGTGAGTCTCCTGAGGGTTTGGAGGGCTTTTGTTATTTATGGGACATGTTATGTGTTGGAGTTGGGACTGACGTTAACTCTGTGGCTAGGGTAAGGAGTGGTTGAAGGAAGTTCAGGGAACTGTTGCATCTCCTGACATTGAGTGGGCTCTCCCTTCAAGCTAAGGGATCCTTGTATGCAGTATGTTTTAGGAGTGTAATTCTGTGTGGTTGTGAGACTGGGCAATAAAGGGAGAGGATATTTGTAGGGTCAGACATACAGAAATAATGATGATTAGATGTGTAGTGCATCCCTGAATGAGAGGCATGGGGGGAAGTGTTTGGATTGTAGTTGAAGAGTTGAGAGGAAGGATGAGACTTGAATGTGTGGTTGTGGTGAGGAGATGTACAGTAGATTGAGATGGTTTGGCCATGCTGAGAGGATGGAAGATCATAACTGTTTGCAGAAGGTGAGAGAAGTGAACATCCAGGGTAGGGTTGTGAGTGTTGCCTCAGGGAAAAGGGACTGAACGGGATGGTTGCCAGTGATTGAGCAGTGTTTAGAGCCACCATTAGGCGACCAAGGCCAACACATGCAAGCACGTTGAGACCTTTATAAACAAAGCATTAAAAGTGAGAGTGAGATGGATAGATGGATATGAGTGAATTTGAAATCAGGCAACTAACTACAGTATATGAGTTACGTAACACAAAGGAGACAAGCTGGTGCAAAATGCATGGTTATTCAACCAAACATTTTATTATTTCTCACAGAAGCTACACACATTGATAATATTTTTTTATTTATTAAAAGTGAGAGTGAGATGCATAAATCGATATAAGTAGAACTGAAAGCAGACGACTAACGATGTAAGTATTGTAACAGAAGAGACAGACTGACCCAAATGTATGGATGTTTATGTAAGTATTTTATTATCTTCCACTGAAGGAGCAACATGCATACACACAGTACAAAGGCAAGCAACATGAGGCCCTGTAAAAGCTCTAGTAAGGCAAAGGTCACATTCTTCATGACGAACTTAATGAGCACCAGCACTGTATGGCTTACTCTGTGGCTGAGATGGACCAGGCATCAGCCTTTGTTCTGGTGGGCATCATTGGTGGTGCAGGGAGTGGTGGGTAGTTTGAAAAATTCGCCTTACATGCAAACTGTTGACTAATGCACTTTTAAAAAAAATTGTAATTCAGCTCGACTTTTTTGCTTTGTTTGATAATGGTCTATGTTGGGTAATGCAGCTTCAGATACAGTAAACAGGGTTTACTGTATAAACAAAGCTGATGGAGGATGAGGATGGAAGCAGAGTGTGTGTATCTAAACAAAGTTGATGGAGACTGAGAACAGAAGCAGAGTGAAAGTATGTAAACAAATCTGATGGAGGATGAGAATGGAGGCACTGAGAGTGAAGTGGAATATAGATTGGAAGAATATGTCAGGAGGAGGTGGAGATCATTGTACATAGTTGAAGAGAGGCCTGGAGTCATAGTTGCCATTACCACCCAAAATGTACTAGGGGACTGGGTGACTGGTAGTTGCACCAACAAGTGATGGCAGAGTATCGAGAAGTTTGTGGTCATTGGTAATGCACATGTTTTTCCATATATTTGTTCAGGATGAACCTTAAATTTTGAGATTACAAGAAGAATAATAAAAAGTCAAAATACCTGTGTATTTCTTTATGGTAGAAGAAATTAGTTGGTTACAATATTAGGTAATCCTGAAATTGAAGTACTGTATTTGATGTTTCACATGTCATTCAGGGGCAGCTTGGAATGAGTAATGGAGTTTTAAATCTAGTTTCGTTTCATTTCAGTTTTGAAGGCTCCAACATACTTGCATGTGTCACCCTTGGTCACCTAATGGCAGCTCTCCATGCTGCTTGATCTCTTGCAGCTTCCCTTTTCAGCCCCTTTCCCCAAGGCCACACTCAGTGACCTCATCCCAGGTCTTTTTCAGTCTACTCTCTCAACTCTACCCCTAACATTAACACTTCTTACTTTCTGCACCCAATTATCATCCCCCTCCTCTCCACAAGCCCAAACCATCTCAATCTACTTCTCCTCATCACAGCACCAATGCACTCCAGTCCCATCCTACCTCTCAACTCTTCCATCGTAAACGTACCCTCCCCAGGCCTCAGACTCAGGGATGCACTGCACATCCACCTAAGCATTGTCATTTCTGTACATTTGAGCATACGAATATCCTCTTCCTCTAGTAGGGTCACAAAGTATAATTCTTGAGCAGTATAAATCTGAAAAGAGCAAAACTTAAGTAACCAATTCTAGTCAATCATTATTATTAATTAAACTCTACTAATAATCACATCCTGTCTACTAAAACATTAATGAATAATTTAATGCTATATATACCCATTTCTCTCATCTCCCTGGATGAAGGCGGAAAGTGGGAAAGCTGTGTATTGTAATAGGCTACAGTAAATTCTTAATTATCCAGAGTATGGTGACAAAGGAGGTGACGGAAATTAACTGGCGGATGTTAGCATCGTACCCTCCACCCCCCTTCCTTGAAAGGGTTAACTACCAATGAAGCTCTCCACCTGTACTGTATAACTTGTCATACATTGAAAAACATCATTAGATCCTGCGATAAGCGTGGTATAATGTCATTGTACCGTACTGTACACTCTGTATACCTGACCCCTGGAGGCAGTTAGGCAGGACAATGCAGGTCACCAAGGTACATGAAAAGAGGATAGGCTGGCCTAACCAGGTGTGAAGAGAGGGAGAAACAGAGAGAGCTGAGGCATGAGTGACAGAAGTAAAAGAAGGACTTGAGGGGGAATGAATCACCAGAAAATTAGCAGGAGAATTTCTTGTGAAATCCTGTGTGGTTAGTGGTATGACATCCATAAATTAGCACAGTGATGACAACAAAAAGTGAGGAACCCCATCAGAAGCAGAGCTGGATCTTGACACTGTGGCTCCCATGTGGCATGCTAGAGAGAAACCAGCGGCTTTGGGGGAGGAGGGGGGTTCTAACGTATTGTCAAGCATTTTGCGACGAGATACACGAAGAAAAATGCTCTGATATAGAAGGGAATACAGTAAAGCCATCTGCAGTGAAATAAATTCAGGGCTAGGAGAGACTGCCAGATTTGCCAACAACAGAAGCACTTGGTGGTGACTCACAACCCTGAATTCGATCTGCCAGCTTACAGTACTGTACTGTATTGTTTATGGAATACTGAACATGAAACGATAAAAAAGGTGGGGGGGGGAGGGGAAGGGTAAGAATTTAGGATGGAATGAAGCCAGCTTTTGTGGGCCAGAAATCTAAGTCATGAGCAAAGCTGCCAGGAAATTGTGTCAAGGTGATGAGATGAATTGCATATGCAGTAAAACCTCATTATAACGGACTAATTGGGGCCCAAGCCATTCTGAAAAAAGTGAAATTCCGATAAAAGCGACAGCTGGACTTCCCCCTGCTAACCCGAACTTTTTCCGATATACAGTAGGTACGCACAGTATGTGAGTTTATGGGCAGCAGAGGAGGTCGCTTACTAGGAATTCGTGTACTGTGAATACATAAACTTATGGGAAAAATTACATATGGGCGGCACCCCCCTTCATCGGTAACCCTTGAGACTCCTTGCAACCTAAGTATTGTACTGTACAGGGAAACTATATAAGACATTTTACCTAAGATAAAGTAAACCAACAAGATTATGGCTTTACTAAATCAACAAGGATATGGCCTAACTAAACCAGGACGTAAGAACGGGATCCAAGGCAGGGTGAGGCACCTATCATGCATCTCCTGCACCACCTGCCACACCACCCGACACAGCACCTTCCTCACCACACTCGTCACCAGCACTTTTGACACTTTCACCAGCTAATGCACTCACTTTGTTCATAAACCCTGAATCTATTTCTGACACCTCAGACATTGCATCATCCTCTTGATCCTCCCCAGGAAATGGCTCTTATGATGTTGAAGGGAGTGATTCCTCATTTTCTTGAGGCTGCAGGTAATGGGTGATGAGGCAACTGTTGGCGCATCTTGGGGTGGCAATGTCGCGTGCTCGGGGTAACCTCAGATTTGGGCCACTCTTTGCTGCCGTCTTGCCTGTTATGAGTTCAGTTCGTGTACTATTAAAAAATACATTAGAATTCCATAAAAAATAAGTCCCCACGTACTATGCGATTTGCGTACTGTAAGCTTGCGTGCTGTGCGTACCTACTGTATCAGACATTAGTCCAGATCGCATCAATGGTTTTTAAACTGTTTTCACTACCATTGCAGTACTGTACACCTTTCCCCACTATTCAACAGGGATGCATTCCATAAAAAGTGGTTGAATAACAAACTTATTTTTCCCATAAGATTATTAAGAAATAGGGAGGTTAGGTTCCTGACCTTGATTATAAAAAAAATATTCAGTAAAGATGGGAAAAATACCAAAAGTGACACAGGGTTTTGAGCTGTTTTTTTATTGATCTACATTCTCAAGGAAAATTATTTTAGCACTACATACATCTCAGATGATTGGCATTTGATTTTCAGTAAAAAAAAAAAAATTGGAGAACAAATGAAATATACCTGCCTAAAGATACATTATTACAGAAAGCTGCCTGAACACCACCGATAGCACATTTACTGCCGCTCCCACTGACTGGACATGACGTCACCACACCAAAACAAACTCAGATGTACACAATTTAAAACCATAAATAGCAGTGGAAGCCTAACTGGAAGCACTGAAACCTAACTGGGAGGCTTCGCCCCCAAGACCCCCCAATTATTCTAACCTACCTAACCTAGTGCAAACTAAGATGTGCATCATGTAAAACTGGCGCCAAAACAGTATCGTTTGTGAAGAGCATTCGTTAATCATTGACGCAATCGTCACCTGACCATGCAGTGGCAAAACACTCACTCAGGTTGATGAACACTTGACTGTGCTTGACAAGGGTAGTCGTAGGGGTCTTGGGTGGAGTCATCATGGTAATGTAATATCCACATGGTCAAATAGAAATGCAGATGGATGAAGTTGCAATCGATTAGCAGGGCAGAGTGCAGGAGGCTAAGGCAGCTCAGCCGGTCTGTTTTGCGGCACGCGGTTTGAATTGTCAGAATGGAAGGGATAACCGTGTCGAACAACAAACAAGTGTATAGATTTTTAATGTCAAACAATGAATTGTCGAATAACGATCGGTCAAAAAACGAGGGCTTGGTGTACTGTATTATACATTCACTACAGTAATCAAATGGTATAATATATATAATAATGCTGTACTTTACACTGATAAATCCATCCATCCATCCATCATCCAATCCTACGTTGCCCCATGAGGAACATAGGAGCCCGGGGCTAGGCAGTTGGTCCTGACATTTAAGATGAGAGTGATACACTGATAAACATGTCGTTTATTTACCTTATTGTGGTGAACATAGCTGAAGTGGTCAGGCAGTCCAGACTGCTTCTGGCATTCTCGGACTTTTTCCGATATACAGTAGAGTCGCGATTTAAGACAAAAAGAAACCGCTTTTACAATAACACGGGCAATTAATTTCTCCCATAATTACATAATAGCACGGTAATATCACTCAGTTGCACGAGAGAAACTGTGGAAAGCGGGTGTGTTTAGGTATTGTATTTGGCAATTAATTTCTCCCATAATTACTTAATAGCATGATAATATCACTCAGTTGCACGAGAGAAACTGTGGGAAGTGGGTGTGTTTAGGTATTGGATATCCAGATGACTGCATTTGTTTACAACTCATGTGTTAAGCTTTTGTCTGTCGCTGATCGGCTTCCCCGACCTGACCCGACCCACGTGACCCATGTCCCATACCACCTGCCACAGCCTGCCTCAGTGTTGTGTGGATGGTCGCTGTGATGAGAAGAGTTTATTTGCTTATTTCCTTGCTCCTCATTTCCCCTCAGAACTCTGAGCACATGGTTCCAAACTCACTTTAGTTATGCCTAAACACCTGAAAGTGCTATGAACACAAGAAAAGCATTTATTCCAAAGGAAAATGTAAACTTGTTGGACGAAGTGGCGTGTAGTGTGGAAGCATAAATGCAAACGATCAGACAGATAAAATGAATTGGGTGTGTTTATGATGTGGATAGTTTTTGTTGGAAAAAAAAAGTTAATGCTGAAGGAGCAGTAAAAATCATATTTTAGCCTCTAGTGCAACGAGTGTGAAAAAGAGCCTTCATGCCCGATTTTTGTTATGAACTGACGGTCTTTGGTTGAGAAAATTCGGCTCGTATGGTATGTGAAGACACTATGTGTTGATGCAAGTACAGTAAATCCTTGTTTTTCGTTTTTCGTGTTGCAGATGTTCCGCCAAAACCGCGTGAAATGCGAAACGTCAAATTGTGAAGTTAAGAATCAATGGGAAAAACAGAGGAGCATTCCGGTGGGACATGTTCCTACCCTATCATAAAGTACTATAACACCAAACAGGCCCCACCCAAAATTTAATGAAGAGTGTTTACTAGTGCTAAAACAGCATAACACAATAAACATGTACCTGAAAAGACATTAAAGCTGTTATAAAGAGCTGCATCACCAAATATCCTTACCAGAAATAAAGTGAAGACTGGCTTGAGTGGCAGGTGAAGGTGTGTTGAGGGTAGATGGGCTAGTTACTAGGTGACATGGGCCTCTCTGGGGAAGCCCCATCACCTATGTCGAAGCCCTCGAAGTTGAACTCAGGCTCCAGCACCTCTACTTCCTCTCTGTCCACTTCTCCTTCATCCATCCCTGCTGGCACATCCAAGTCTTGCAGAATTGCAGCCATGTTCTGTCTCTCATGAAAATATCGTGTGATCTGGGCTTGTCTCTGCTCCTTTATGTTTCTGTTGTTGACGGCCATCACTTGAGACTTCAGATCACAGATCACTCAAGGTCGATAGGATGTTGGTAGCCTCAGGCACAGTCCTGGTGTATGCATCGAAGGTGGTTGCCATGTCGGTCATGGTGGACAGGGTGGTTGCAAAATGGCCACCAACAAATGAGCATCGGTATGCGTCATCGGCTGCCGGCTGGGAGCATCGAATTATGGGGAAATTCGTGAATAGTGAGACAACTCGGAAGCTTTTTTCTTGCACGAAAAACTAGGCGTCAAAGTAAAATGCGTCCAAATACGAGGACTTACTGTAGTTAGGTAAGATAATTATGTGAGTTCAGTTCTTGTGAATTATACTTTTATACAAATTATACTGCATGGCTGACTTGTTTATTATTTACAATTACTGCATTCTTGTGTATCTGAGAAGTGAAAAGTACGCAATCACTCCATGCTGACGACTGCAGTATAGTTTTTTTTTTTTTTTTTTTTTTTTTTTTTTTTTTACTAATGACTTTCAAAAGTAGTTTCACACTTTGTGTGTGTGTGTGTGTGCCAAAAGTGATTCCTGGTGAACTATGCATGATGCAGGGCAGTCATTATTCACGTCTTGATTTAGTCAAAAGTTTTTGCTTTATTGGTAATGAGAACTTTCAGGAGGTTTAGTGGCAGTCGTTGGTGGTTTTTTATGGGGGGTATTAGGGGGCAATTCTAGTGGGTTAGGTTAGGTTAGGTTAGAATGCACTGATGTGTCCAGTCGGTGAGATCGTATGTAAACACACTGTCTTGGGTGTCTGAAGGCAGACATATTTGTAATAATCTATCTTTGAATATATTTTTAACCAAAAATATGGGGCTTCTAGAACCTAACCCCTTATTTTACATGTAAATATATGTCATGTTGTAGCGTGAAATTGATTTTGCACGTGGTTCTGCATAACCTATCTCGTGTTGTATGAAGACTGTACTTAAGAATTAGTCCAATAGGTCCTCAATTCCAATAAAAGTGAGTTCCAGTCCATTGAACTTTGTTATATCAAGGTTTTACTGTATTTCTTATTTAGAGCTTTTAGGCTTTTTAATACATTCAGCTGTTTGCTGTGACAGATAATGAGCTGTGCAGGATAATGTGTCGATGGACAGATGGGTGTTTAGTGTATTTGAAATAGCTCATCAGCATGCACAAAGGGAGACAGCTGTTATTCATTAACAAACAGTTTTTCAATAAGATAAATATGTAGAAGATGTAGTGTAAGCAAGATTGAATAACATTAAGAAGAACCTCCAATACTTGCTCAGAGTCAGAGTTCTGTGGAGTGCCTAAACTATTGGCAGGAGCAACAGAATGCAGAGGTTCATATACATATTACTGAGTTCAAAACTTCCAGAACAGGATTTTAGTTGAGCAGGACATACTTGGTTTATTTACACACACACACACACACACACACACACACACACACACACACACACACACACACACACACACACAAAATGTACCGGTACTCTTCTGTTGTAAGGATTTCTTGACTCTTGTTCAGGTTCTCTTGTGCGTAGAGTAACAGAGAAAAGTATAATCTAACATGCCTTAATAAAGTTATTGTTATGGTATTCCTTACCTTGTAAGGAAGAACATAATAATAACTTTTATAACTGTGCGAGAGAGAAGGAATAAAAGGCAAACACCTAACTGCAGCCTCATTTAGGCTAATATTTCCATACTACCAAAGTATTTTCACTCTCGTGATATCCTTATCGTTTATGTACGGTGACCATAGCTTTTGGAAGACAACAGAAGTACTGCATTGATCAAGAATTTCCTGAGCTGCCCTTTTAAAGAAAGACCAATTATGCTTGATTTCTTGGAACACAGGGCATACAGTGTGGAGTAATATATACATATTCAACTTTGGAGAACATATCTTGCAGTGTTAATTTCTAAATATCATTGCCTAATGTTATTCATTTTACAACGTGAAAAAATGTTTACTGTATTTCATTCAATGATATGACATGAGGACACAAAAATTTATTATTTTCACTTATTTTTCATTGAATGGCTGGCATTGCAGAGTGACCAAAACAATTTGAAACTATGCTATCACTTCTTTGGGGTGACTGTACATACAGTACAGTAGTGTGTTAAGCAGAATGCCAGTAATAGATTCCACACAGAAGGTAGCATGCTGCAGACACTCCATCACCATATCCCCACTTCATGTGGCTGCTTTCCTGCAACCCATTGAGTTCAAATACACATGAGCCAGGGGCCGCAACAACAACAACAACATCTAATTCTTCCCATCTAAATAAAATGTTATTTCATCCTCTCTAGGGAGAAGGAGAAAATGCGCGAGCGAGAAGAAGCATGGCAACACATAGAAGACTTGGCTGTGCAAAACCCATTATTTGATAAGTATTCAAGTGACTTCAGCAGCATCTTTGGTTCAGAATCATCATTTATATCCTCCCCACAAGATGATAGTGACACGGATTTTAACGCAGATAATATTGGAGGGGAAGCAACGGAAGTAAGTGTATCTTGCTGAGTGCTGGTGCTGAGTTATAGTTTATATCTTGATCTTCAGTTCATTATCGATAATAACCATAACTACATTGCCAGAAGTTTGACTTTAAGGATAACCTTGATACACTCAAGACTAAGGACTGAAGCTGTTCAGTAGTTGAAAACCGTCAAGAACCATTCTTTAAGAAGAAATTTAAGTAGTTGTAAGTTTTTAGTAAAAAAAAAAGAGAAAGAGAAGCCATAAATTTTCAGTTACTGAAAGGATGGGAACTAGTACCTTAAGTGTATACAGTCAGAATCTGGCATTGAATAAACAGGGAAAATAATTTTGGATTAGAAGGCTGTTAACTATACAACACATAATGAGAAATGAATAAAGAAAGAGTTGACATTAAAAATATCCTAGTCCCAGAACTGACATTTTACCACAACTATTTCAGCAAGTGAAAAAAGTTCGGAACAAAGAGAAGCCATTGCTGCGAAGAAAGAGTGAGCTACCCCACGACCAATACACAATAAAGGCTTTGAATGACCACAAGCGGGCTGATGACTACTTGACAACATCTCAGGAGTTGGCTGCCACCACCAGCTAAATTTCCAACACCAAGCTCTACCAACACCAGAGGTTGCTGTAGGTGGTAATGGAACCCAGACAACCTAACTATAAGCAGTCCTTGTTATAAGTCAGGGATGTGTTCCAAATTATCATAACTTTCACCATTTGGCTGGTATTATAAATGGCATTTGTCTTCAAAACAGCTTTACAGGTAGCAGTGAAAGCTGAATATATGTTTCTGTAATTTAATGTGGATTTAAATACAAAAATGTCAAAGAGGAAACTTGCAACAAGGACTTGCTGTACAGGAGCCACATTGGTTGTGGAGCTGAGGAGCCCAGAGAACCATGTGTCATAAAGTTTATATTTCTCAGGTTGTAAAGGAACCTGTAGAACCACACTACAGTACTGTAGCAATGTGTCAGTGTTGTAGATGAAAAAAGAAAAAAAAGGTGGTGCTCGTGTTGTGCATCATGGCTCCATTCAGTGAGAATGGGCTTGTTAATATGATGTATAACTATGTTACAGATATAGCCCAAGCATTTGAAAAGAGGAAGTATGTTTGAAATATAAGTGATGGATACTAGTTTCCTATTTTCTTTGAAATGCCTCTTTTGTTATGAAAACCAAAGTGGTTATGTCAGTGATGGGGTGTATACTACTGTATTAGTTTTCATAACTAAGCCAATGTCAAATGCATGTACCTAATGCTTAACTGTTAAAGTGTAATGGGAAATGTATGTAAGTTAATAGGTTGTATCACTTAAGACATCTGCTAAGGATTTTGTATTTACAGATCAAAAGGTAAGAATAAACCAAACATTACCTGATTGTGATGATGTACAGTAACACAGATTTTCAAGTATTTTTTAACTTCCTTGAAGACAAAATAGAGAACCTCTAAATATCTTCACAGTATAGTTTGACTATGCACTTCATGCCATATATTATGTTTAGAGTTAATATTAGTTATGCAAGGATTATACATCATAATTGACTACAAGGCCAGATGGATATATATATATACCTGAATGCAGGACTCAGATTGCATTGGTATGACATTTGCAGCATTAATTGAGAACATGAGGTGTTTGTAACCAGTTTATTTTTTTATAGCCAAACTCTAAGTGATAAACTCTCAAGGAATTTAAATTTCTTAAAAAAACGTTGATTTGATATGCTTAGACAACATCCTGATTCATCATGCATCCTCACATTGGTAATAATTATTGATGCATATGTGGTTCTGCCTGTTTAGCATCAGATGATACATGTATAGATGGTAGAGTTACTTACTGGTGAAAGTAAGTATCCTATGCAGCCACAGGCCATATCAGTGGATTTACTTGCCTGCCTCTACACTACTGAATGTTGAAGTACCTAGTGATAGCTGTATGAATGGTGACTAGTGAGTTTACAAGCAAGAAAAACACACACATAAATAATTCTTTTGGATGGGCTTAAATACCAATCAGAATACTATGGTAGTTGTATTTATCAATACTGTATCACAGATTATTTTTATATTTGACAAGTTTCTGTGTATTGGTAAAACCAAATTATTTGTAATGAAAGTAATGTCTTGTATTTGTGCTTTTTTTTTTATATACCATTTATGTACAGTATGTATAATCTTACCAGGGAACACTTTGTGTGTTTCCCTAAAGTACGAACGTAAATGGTCAGAGTGTTTGCTGAGAACGTACAGTATATTTTCATTTTGAATGATAAATAAGCTTCCATAAAAGTGGGTTTATTGATTGTTCATGAGCGGTAGCTGATTTACCTGTGTATCGTGGGAATTATTGTTATTGACTCATTGGCATTTTGTTGCTGACATTCATAGTTTTCAGTCTTCATTGATTCAAGAAATGGACACAGTACTCTGGATGATCAGCAGGAAGGAAAGTCTTGTAATTTAGATAGTATTGCAGTTATTTAATGGTTAAAGTTTAGCTGGTATACATTAACAGATACTGTAGATGTAGATACCTGATACGGAATATGTTGTGTTACTGTTTCAGTAGTTATGAAAACAGTTTATTGAAAGATTGTGTTATAACATGGATTTAGAAGTATGTGTCTCCCATAGTCCCAGAGCTTTATAGCTGAGTTGATGACATCAGATACCATTAAATTAACTGTAGTATATTTACCTGTTCACTCCAAGGTCATCTTTTTTTTTTCCCCTGTATATTTTTGTTATTACCAGATGATTTTTTTCAGCTTAGAGGAGCCCCATGG